>NC_053023.1:471124456-471489965 GCF_003073215.2 Triticum urartu
GCAACACCCTACAATGGGGCCCCTCACGTTTGCGCGAGGCGGAGTGCACAGGAGGACAGCACCATAAATAAAATATACAATCATACCAACCAAGATCACGATTAACCCACAGGACAAAATGGATCTACTCAAACATCATAGGATAGCCAAATATCATTGGGAAATAATATATGGAGTTGAGCACCATGCTTAAGTAGATATTACAGCGTAGAAGAGAGGTGTTACACCACTGCATAGAGGGGGAGAAAGTTGGTGTTGACGGTAGCAAGATTGTTGATGTAGATCACCGTCACGACCCTTACCCCGGTGGCACTCTAGTGCCACTGGGAGAGAGGGGGAGAGAGCCCCCCTCCTTCTTCTTCTTCCTTGGCCTGCCCCCTAGATGGGAGGAGGATTCCCCCTCTAGTCCATGGCCTCCATGGCGGCGGAGGGGCGGGAGCCCCCGAGATTGGATCTCCCTCTTTGTTCTGTTTTGTTCGCGTTACCTAGATATGGCCCTTCACTGTTTCCTAAATCCCTAGATATCAGCGGAGGGGCCGGATCTGGGGAACACGAAACAGAAGAGAACAGTGAGGGGGATCCAATCTCGGAGGGGCTCCCGCCCCTCTGCTGCCATGGAGGCCATGGACCAAAGGGGGGATCTCTCCTCCCATCTAGGGGGCAAGGAAGAAGAAGAAGGAGGGGGGCTCTCTCCCGGTTGGGCCGGAGCGCCGCCGGGGCAAGGATCGGGACGGCGATCTACATCAACAATCTAGCTACCGTCAATACCAAGTTTCCCCCCTCTATGCAGTGGTGTAACACCTCTTCTCCCCGCTATAATATCTACTTAAACATGGTGCTCAACTCCATATGTTTTTTCCTAATGATCTATGGTTATCCTATGACGTTTGAGTAGATCCATTTTGTCCTATGTGTTAGTCGTGATCTTGGTTGGTATGATTGTATATTTTATTTATGGTGTTGTCCTACGGTGCCCTCGGTCTCGTGCAAACGTGAGGTGTCCCCACTGTAGGGTGTTGCAATACGTTCATGATTTGCTGATGGTGGGTTGCGAGAGTGACAGAAGCTTAAACCCGAGTAGGTGGATTGTTGCGTATGGGATAAAGAGGACTTGATACTTAATGCTATGGTTGGGTTTCATGACCTTAATGATCTTTAGTAGTTGCGGATGCTTGCTAGAGTTCCAATCATAAGTGCATATGATCCAAGTAGAGAAAGTATGTTAGCTCATGCCTCTCACTCATATAAAATTACAAGAATGATTACCGATACTTGTTATCGATTGCCCAGGGACAAATGACTTTCTTATTGACAAAAGCTGTCCACTTTTATTACCTTACAATTTATTCGTAGTTTTATTCTTGCAAAATAGTTTCATACTTGTTTTAGGTAAAGCAAACGTCAAGTGTGAGTAGAGTTTTTTATTTGTGGTCGATAGAACTTGAGGGAATGTTTGTTCTACCTTTAGCTCCTTGTTGGGTTTGACACTCTTATTTATCGAAGAAGGCTACAAATGATCCCTATACTCGTGGGTTATCAAGATATTTTTCTGGCGCCGTTGCCAGGGAGCAATAACGTGGGGTGAATATTCTTGTGTGTGCTTGTTTTCTTTATCACAAAGTAGTTTTTATTTTATGTTCTAAGTTCTTCTCTATCTTTAGTTATGGATATGGAACACGAAACACCCAAAAAAAGTTGTACTTGCTACTCATGGAGATGGGGAACCTCCTAAAACCCTCGATGCCTGTTATGTGAAAAATATTATGCACTACTTTGATAACCCTGAGAAAACTCCATTCAACTTGATAATGGGGGTAATGTTGGATTAACGTGAATACTTTAGGGATTATCGCTTGACACAAGAGGGGACACTATTATTGCATCAAATTGATATGTTGCATTAGTATGCTTGGAATTTATGCCAGAGATATGATTATAATTGTTGCTCTAGGATGAATGCTCCACACCTTCCCTTTTCATGCAAATATAATTATAATGAAACCTTAGCTTCTTATGCTAATGGTAGATATGATTACTATGATGTGGAACGAATAGAAGAATTTGTTGCTTTTAAGGGTGCTTATGAAATTGAATCTTTGTTTGAAAAGTATGAAGCCTTTGATGATGATGTTTATAGACCCAAATTTTTTGCTACACTTAAATATTGCTATGAGAATTATATATACAATTCCGATATTGATACATTTATTGAGAAAGTCTCCGATGTCCAAGAAGAGACCAATATTTTGCAGGAGTCCATGGAAGAAGGTATCGATGAAACAATGAGCTCATTGGATGAAAAAGATGATGAGGAGAGTGAACAAAAGGAGGAAGAGCGGATTAGCTACCCGTGCCCACCTTCTAACGAGAGTAACTCTTCAACTCATACATTGTTTAATTTCCCTTCATGCTTACTGAAGGATGAATGTTATGATAATTACTATGATCCCGTTGATTCTTTTGAAATGTCCCTTTTTGATGAACTTGATGCTTGCTATGCTTGTGGCCAAGATGCCAATATAAATTATGCTTATGGAGATGAACTTGCTATAATTCCATACGATAAAAATGGATTTGTTACTATTGCACCCACACATGATAGTGCTATATCTTTTTGAATTCTCCAAACTACACTATATCAGAGAAGTTTGCTCTTATTAAGGTTTTTATTAATGGGTCGCATTCTACCATTACACATGATGATTTTGATGAATATAATATTGAAAGTGCAACTATCCCTAGGTGGTTTTGGTACTTCCTAACAACATATAGCTCATTGAGCTAATGCTATTTCAAGATTAATATCTCAGGAAAGCTCAATGTTTGGCATGGCATGGATGAGAAAAGTGGACTCCTCAAAATGCTAAGGACAAAAGGATTGGCTCAAGCTCAAAGCTAAAGACTCTACATTTTCTATTTTAGTGATCCAAGATCACATTGAGTCTATAGGAAAAGCCAATACTATCAAGGAGGATTGAGGTGTTGCTTAATGAGGCTCTTGCTCAAAATGCTTAGTGATATGCTCCAAAGCACTCAACTACTTTCTCACATCCACATATGACCTAAACCAAAAGTCAAACTCGGCCCCACCTATTCTTTAAATCCGGCGCCACCGAGTTCAAATGTCATAGCCACTGCCACAAACCCTAGGCAAATCGGTCTCACCGAGATGGGATTGTAATCTCTCTGTTTCCCATCATAACATTTCGATCTTACCAAGATGAGCGATTCGTCCCACCGAGATTGCAATGTAAACTCTCTATTTCCCCTTCGTAACGTTTCGGTCTCACTGAAATGTGCGATCGATCCCACCGAGTTTACCTGACCAACTCTCTGGTTAGCTTATTACCAAAAACGGTCTCACCGAGTCTGTGTAATCGGTCTCACCGAGATTACGTTATGCCCTAACCCTAACCATATCGGTCCTACCGAGTTGCATGTCGGTCCCATCGAAAACCCTAACGGTCACTAGCTTTGCTGAATCGGTCCGACCGAGGTTAACTATTCGGTCCCACCGAGATTGGCAAGTTGTGTGTAACGGTTAGAATTTGTGTGGAGGCTATATATACCCCTCCACCACCTCTTCATTTGTGGAGAGAGCCATCAGAAAAAACCTACACTTCCAACCTACTTTTTCTGAGAGAGAACTACCTACACTTGTGTTGAGGCCAAGATATTCCATTCTTACCATATGAATCTTGATCTCTAGCCTTCCCCAAGTTGCTTTCCACTCAAATCTTCTTTCCACCAAATCCATATCCTGTGAGAGAGAGTTGAGTGTTGGGGAGACTATCATTTGAAGCACAAGAGCAAGGAGTTCATCATCAACACACCATTTGTTACTTCTTGGAGAGTGGTGTCTCCTAGATTGGCTAGGTGTCACTTGGGAGCCTCCGACAAGATTGTGGAGTTGAACCAAGGAGTTTGTAAGGGCAAGGAGATCGCCTACTTCGTGAAGATATACCGCTAGTGAGGCAAGTCCTTCATGGGCGACGGCCATGGTGGGATAGACAAGGTTGCTTCTTCGTGGACCCTTCGTGGGTGGAGCCCTCTGTGGACTCGCGCAACCGTTACCCTTCATGGGTTGAAGTCTCCATCAACGTGGATGTACGATAGCACCACCTATCGGAACCACGACAAAAACATCCGTGTCTCTCATTGCGTTTGAATCCTCCAAACCCTTCCCTTTACATTCTTGTAAGTTGCATGCTTTACTTTACGCTGCTCATATACTCTTTGCATGCTTGCTTGAATTGTGTTAAGATTGCTTGACTTGTCTGAAGTTGCTAAAATCTGTCAAGATCTAAAATTGGGAAAATGATATGTTTTTATTTGGTCAAGTAGTCTAATCACCCCCCTCTAGACATACTTTCGATCCTACAAGTGGTATCAGAGCTTTGGTCTCCATTTGCCTTGATTTTCATATCTTTTGGAAGTCATAGCCTTGGTTTCACAACCTAGGAGAGTATGGCGTCAAGCGAGGGAAACTACCACCGTAGAGGTCCTTACTTTGATGGTACTAATTTTGCTAGTTGGAAGCATAAGATGAAAATGCATATTCTTGGACATAACCCCGTCGTATGGGCTATTGTGTGTGTTGTCTTGCAAGGTGAATTCTTTGATGGGAGAGAACCGAACCGTGAAGCTACCGTAGAAGAGTTGAAGATGCTGCAATACAATGCTCAAGCTTGTGATATCCTCTTCAATGGATTGTGCCCCGAAGAATTCAACAAAATTAGCCATCTTGAGAATGCAAAGGAAATTTGGGATACTTTGATTGATATGCACGAAGGTACCGACTCTGTCAATGAATCCAAGTTGGATGTGCTTCAAAGTCAGCTTGACAAGTTCAAAATGAAGGATGGTGAAGGAGTCGCTGAAATGTACTCTAGGCTTGCTCTTATCACAAATGAGATCGCCGGCTTAGGAAGTGAAGAGATGACCGACAAATTCATCATCAAGAAGATCCTAAGAGCTTTGGACAGAAAATATGATACCGTATGCACATTGATCCAAATGATGCCCAATTACAAAGATCTCAAGCCAACAGAAGTCGTTGGAAGAATTTTTGCTCATGAGATGTCACTCAAGGATAAGGAGGAGCTCCATAACAAGTCAAGTGGTGCTTACAAAGCTTCATGTGAAGCTCCCACATCATCAAGTGAGAAACAAACCTTCAATGAAGAATTGAGCCTAATGGTGAAGAACTTCAACAAGTTCTACAAGAGTAGAAGCAAAGAGAGAAGTTCCAAGTCAAGGTCCTACAATGACAAAAGATCTTCCAGTCGAGAGCGAAATTGCTACAATTGTGGAAGACCCGGACACTATTCCAATGAGTGTACGACACCCTAGAAGAGAAGAGAAGATTCTCCAAAAAGAAGAAGTAGAAGAGATGAATCACCATCAAGAGGGAGAAGGAGTGGAGATGATCGTTATGAACGAAGAACATCCTAGAGAAGCAAAGATTTGGAAAGGAAGGACAAGTCATCAAGGAGCTACACAAAACGAAGACATTAAGCTCATGTTGGTGAATGGGTATCCGGCTCCGACAATCACTCCGAGAGAAGCTATCACTCCGACTCCTAATATACTCAAGATGAAGGTGTTGCCGGTCTAGCACTTGTGTCAACCAACTCCTATGACATATTTGATTCACCAAATGAAGGGCTTGGAAGATGCTTCATGGTTAAAGGCCCAAAGGTATCACACTCCGAGTATGTTGATTTCAATAGTGATGAAGATGACTTGTTAGGTGATGATGATTTACTTGTTGACAACTCTAGTGATGAATACTATGATGAAACATCAATTAATCATGCTAATCAAGATAAAACGAATGACAATGATAAGGAGAAGATTGAGTTTCTAACTAAAGAACTAAACACTCTTAAGTTAGCCCATGAAACTATCTTAGGAGATCATCGAGAACTTTTAAGGACTCATGAGAAATTATGTTTTGAGAAGCTCAACCTTGAGCAAGAGCATGAGTTCTTAAAGGCAATCAATGATGATCTTCGCAAGAAAAGTTCTTCTTACATTGCCAAGCGTTTACTCTTATCCACTTACATGCCTCAAGTCAAGTCTAGTAACAAGAACAAGAAAGATTCTTCCTCTGGTAGTGACAATATTCATGATAAATCCAATGTTGTTGCTTCTAGTAGTTCTCTTGATTACACTAATGATTCTCTTAGCCAAGTTATACTTGAGCAAGAAAATAGCTTATTGAAGGGAATTATAGAGAAAGGGGTTTACAAGAGCCTTGCCGGGAGTAAGCAATTCGAGGAAATTGTATGCAAGCAAGGAAGGCACCGGAAGAACCAAGGTGTTGGTTTTGAATGAAAGTTCAATGCCAATGGAGTTGAGTGGGAAGAAGATCAATACCCCAAGACGAAGTTTGTTCCTCAACAAGAGAAGTATGATCCTACTTCCTTCAAAGGGACACAAGCTCAAGATGATCTTCCACCACAAGACCACAAGCAAAAAGGCAAGGATAAGCTTCAAGAGGAAATTGATGCTTTTGAAGAAGCACCCAAGGCCTTGGTCAAGTGGGTTCCCAAGACTACATCAAGTTCTACTTCATCAAGTACGACTACAACTCTAAGGATTCGCATCAATATGATGTGGATCCCGAGGAAGAAGAACTAGAGAGTTCTTGAGGGTGACTCCGCCAACATACCTCACTCTTATCATTTTGGCAAGAACAAGTGCAATCAACTTCCACATATTGCACTAGTTCAAGGAGTCACAAACCCTCTTGTTGGTAAGACAAGGGACAAGGTATCCTAATGCTTTCATAGACATCATCTTGTGTGTGCATCACTCTATGTCTTTGGATATCCTTGTTTGTTCCTTGTGGGACTAACCCATGTAGGTATTGAAAGTGCAACTCACTCCAAAGGATTGCTCCAAATGATCTACAAAAACATTGAGCATCCACATCTTCAACACCTACATGAAGTCATCATCGACAAAACCCAAGGTTAGTTCATCCCTCTTAGGGGGGATCTCACATCTAGGGGGAGCTTTATTCTAAGAATTGAGCTAAAGCAACTCTAATGGTGTGAAAACAACAATGCTTTATGTAAAAATGGTAACCCCATTTGTGCTTAAACGATGAGTATGACCTATGATCAAATGTTCTGATTTGACTCCTAAGTCAATATACTCATACATAGATGACCTAGTCATCGCCAATTGCTTGATAGATGCTAGAATTGGTTGTGCATGCTTTGCCACATATTTCATTTGCCATTTTATTGTGTGAGCATGTTGGTAGCATAATTTACTCATTCGAGGACATCCACTTGTTTTTTTTATTGTTTGGTTCCTTTTTCTTTTGCCAAGTGGATGGACAAGAATGCTTATCTATGCTTTTCTCGTCTCAAACTCTATGCATGCTACATCACAAAGTTTGATCCAGTCAGATTCGAACCACTATGTGTGAGGAGCACTCGGAGTCCCCGATTCATCATAGACTTAAACTTCCAAAACTTCTTTGCGCGTTTCGGTCTGACCGATTCATCCATTTCGGTCATACCGAGATCACTAAGTCGATCTAGGTTTTCAATCTCGGTGCAACCGATTTGAACTTTTCGGTCACACCGAGTTTCAATAACTGCTTGCAGTTATGAATCTCAGTGCCACCGAGTTGTTCCACTCGGTCACACCGACAGAGTCAGGCTATATATATTCGCGGCCCAAAATTTGGAAAAATTTCTGAACCCCTTCGCCCGCGCTCAGCCTGCTCTGCCTCCCTAGGTCTCCGGATCGTCCTCCTCATCGCCAGCTGCCTCCCGCCGCAGGTCTCCGCCGCCATCAACAGGAATCGTCTCCGCCGTTACCGCCGGAGCAAGTCCATCGCCGCACTTAGGGTATGGACTTGATCCTTGTGCTATTCCTCCTCCGATTCTTAGCACATTGTTTTGCCATGTATCTTGCCACGATTGAGATCACTCTATCCAGCGAAATCACTCCGTAGTTTAGTTGTGGATTGAAAATTTAGGGTTAGGTTTCCGAAGAAATCATCTCGGACCAACCGAGTTGTTGAAATTGGTTCCACCGATTTGGCTAAGGCCATTGCACATATGATTCTCGGTCTGACCGAGAATTGCAAATCGGTGTGACCGAGTTCAATACTTTGTGAAACCCTAGCAGTCTCGGTGCCACCGAACTGTGACTCGGTCTGACCGAGTTCACTAGTTTAGGTTCCTAAAGCTGCTTCGGTATCACCGAGTTTGCAAATCGATAGATCCAAAATGCTTTCTGTGGAAAACTAAAACTAAGTTTTTAACTCATTCTTTTGCAAAAACATATGTACTTTGTGATGCTTATCAAATCTACCTCATCTATAATCTATTCACAGGGTTTGTTGTTAGTGTTTGCATCATGTAGGATCAGAGTGACAGCCAGAACAAGTCTGAGGAGCAAGTGAACATGAGTGAGGGCACTAGTCCCTCTAGCAGCTTTGATGAAGGAAGAAGAAGTACACCCAGCAACTTGCCTAAGGCAGCCACCAGGACCAGAAAGAAGAAAACCTCAGATTCTGAGGATGAGGACTATGTGGCTGTTGAGGAAGAGGCCACCTCAAAGAGGAAAGTCCTGAAAAAGGAATATGGCACAGCTGCTGCCACTAAGCCAGGAATGAAGCAAAATGTTCCTGCTAGGAGAATTCCCATGTCAAAAGCCAGAACATCCACTTAAGAGACTTTGGGATCTGCACCCAAGAACAAGTTGTGGCAGAAAAGAAAAGGAAGGAAAGGGTCAAGAAGACCACTACCAGAGTGCTTGGCAGATCTTCAATAATGAAAGATTCTAAAGAATTGGAAGAGGAAGAGGATGCAACACCAGCACCCAAAGCTCAAAAGCTTATGGGAGATGTTATACGGGCAGGGGCTGCTCCATCTAAGCCTAAGACTGCTACTCCAGCTCCAAAGCCAAAGCCCAAGAGGAGCACCAGGAACATCCCTGCTAAGGAGAAGAACAAGGCCCCAGTGCCTCAAGCTGCTGAAGAAGAAGATGATTCTGTCGTTTTGAGGAAGTTGAAGCCCAAAATTCTAGATCACAATGATGCTCACCTAGTTGCAGAGAATATGAAAATCAGGAAGGATTCATGTTTAAGGCTATGGAGACAGTCTGATCCATATGCCACCAGGAGAAGGACTGCTGTGGACTACAGGTTCCATACAAAGGAACAACAGGACTTCTATGAGACTATTTTACTTGACAAGAAGCCCATAGTGTGTGACATGAGATGGCTTGATTGGAAATTCATTGAGGAAAATGAGGATCACTTCCCTGGTGTATATGACATCTTCAAGGCATGTGGAGTCGATGAGTTTGTGGGTCAGAAGCTCACAAAGTGGATTGTCTGGATGTCTGAAGGTACTAGGTACCAGTCAACGATTGAAGAATGGGCAAAATTGACCAATGCTCCTGAGGATAGTGAACATGACTTGGATGTTTATGCCAAGAAGAAGAAGGATCACAACACCATGGCACATATGTACAAAGAGATCCCAGATGCTGCTCTTGAGACACACAAGTTTGGATCAGTACATTATCTTCTGTCAGGCTTGCCAACAATCAGCTGGATCCTCAGGCACACCCTCTTGCCAAAGTCAGGTGATCACAAGATGATCAGAGGCCATGCAATTAACTTGCTTCACATATTTGATATGCCTCAAAAGTCAAGTTCATGAGCCTAATTGTGGAAACCATAAAGAGAACAGCTCCAGATCAGAAGAGGAGTTGTGGGTATGCCCCACAGATCCAGGAGCTAATCAACTCCAAGATGGGCACTGGCACATATCTCCTGGACAAGGAACACATGCCCATCTACCCAGACTTCGAGGACAACACTATGGTGATGGATGAAAATGAACCATCTTCTGTGCAAGCACAAGCAAAGAGGGAGAAGGCTAGGGCTGAAAAAGCTGCAAAGATGCCAACCACTGAAGAGGCATCACAGTATCTTCTAAAGAGCAAGCAAGATCAGCTTGGCTACTTGATTGCCTCCATTCTAAGGATTGAGAAGGGATTGGATACCCTGACTCAAAACCAGGAGAGCTTGGAGAGGATCATGGAGCAGAAGTTCTATGACTTAGATGTGAAGGTCACTGAGATCCAGTCAGTTGTCGAGCAACTTCAGGATGAAGTGCAGGAGAAGAAGGGCAAGTCTACCACTGATGCTTTTGCTAGAGTGCGCAGAGGACAAATATTTGTTGCAGTGCTTGTCACAGACACCAGAGCAACTTCATCTGCACCAGCTATAGCTTCAGTGCCACCAGCTCCAGCACCCACTCCACCAGCTCCAGCTACATCAACTGATGCCTTCGTCCTTGGCGTGCTATCTACACCACCACCTGAAGACCAAGCCTGAGAGTCGATCTAGCACTATGCATTTTTATGAACTTTTTGGTAACTTGTTGCCAAAGGGGGAGAAAATGTATAGATCATAGGCTTCGAGAGAGAGTGTTGCTTTTTATTCTCTCTTATTGTTTGGTGGTTAAACTTTGTTTATTTGCTTGTTTGAGATACTTTATGCTTTTTGTGCGATACTTGGATGATCATGTGTTTGATCATATGCTACCTTAATTCTTGTTGGATGATATTATCCTTTTATATCCCCATATATGATCATTCACTTTGCTTGGTGATGAGTGCATGTATTTCATTATTATCATTTTGAGCGCTCCACTAAGATGTATGTGATGTGGAAGAGTAACCCATGTTACTAACTCATTGTGCATTTGCAGTCCAAAGCAAATCTTAAACTATGCACAAATTTAGGGGGAGCTCTTGCTTTTCACATACTTCTCAAAGCAACAATGTTTTTCAATCTTATTATCATTTGTCTAAGCTTTGATCTATATATTGTCATCAATTACCAAAAAGGGGGAGATTGAAAGTGCAATTATCCCTAGGTGATTTTGGTAATTCCTAACAACATATAGCTCATTGAGCTAATGCTATTTCAAGATTAATATCTCAGGAAAGCTCAATGTTTGGCATGGCATGGATGAGAAAAGTGGACCCCTCAAAATGCTAAGGACAAAAGGATTTGCTCAAGCTCAAAGCTCAAGACTCTACATTTTCTATTTTAGTGATCCAAGATCACATTGAATCTATAGGAAAAGCCAATACTATCAAGGAGAGATGAGGTGTTGCTTAATGAGGCACTTGCTCAAAATGCTTAGTGATATGCTCCAAAGCCCTCAACTACTTTCTCACACCCACATATGACCTAAACCAAAAGTCAAACTCGGCCCCACCGATTCTTTCTATCCGGCGCCACCAAGTTCAAATGTCATAGCCACTGCCACAAACCCTAGGCAAATCGGTCTCACCGAGATGGGATTGTAATCTCTCTGTTTCCCTTCGTAACATTTCGGTCTTACTGAGATGAGCGATCGGTCCCACCGAGATTGCAATGTAAACTCTCTGTTTCCCCTTCGTAACATTTTGGTCTCACTGAAATGTGCGATCGATCCCACCGAGTTTACCTGACCAACTCTCTGGTTAGCTTATTACCAAAAACGGTCTCACTGAGTTTGTGTAATCGGTCTCACCGAGATTACGTTATGCCCTAACCCTAACCATATCGGTCCTACCGAGTTGCATGTCGGTCCCATCGAAAACCCTAACGGTCACTAGCTTTGCTGAATCGGTCCGACCGAGGTTAACTATTTGGTCCCACCGAGATTGGCAAGTTGTGTGTAATGGTTAGAATTTGTGTGGAGGCTATATATACCCCTCCACCACCTCTTCATTTGTGGAGAGAGCCATCAGAAAAAACCTACACTTCCAACCTACTTTTTCTGAGAGAGAACTACCTACAATTGTGTTGAGGCCAAGATATTCCATTCTTACCATATGAATCTTGATCTCTAGCCTTCCCCAAGTTGCTTTCCACTCAAATATTCTTTCCACCAAATCCATATCCTGTGAGAGAGAGTTGAGTATTGGGGAGACTATCATTTGAAGCACAACAGCAAGGACTTCATCATCAACACACCATTTGTTACTTCTTGGAGAGTGGTGTCTCCTAGATTGGCTAGGTGTCACTTGGGAGCCTCCGACAAGATTGTGGAGTTGAACCAAGGAGTTTGTAAGGGCAAGGCGATCGCCTACTTCGTGAAGATTTACCACTAGTGAGGCAAGTCCTTCGTGGGCGACGGCCATGGTGGGATAGACAAGGTTGCTTCTTTGTGGACCCTTCGTGGGTGGAGCCCTCCGTGGACTCGTGCAACCGTTACCCTTCGTGGGTTGAAGTCTCCATCAACGTGGATGTACGATAGCACCACCTATCGGAACCACGACAAAAACATCCGTGTCTCTCATTGCGTTTGAATCCTCCAAACCCTTCCCTTTACATTCTTGCAAGTTGCATGCTTTACTTTCCGCTGCTCATATACTCTTTGCATGCTTGCCTGAATTGTGTTAAGATTGCTTGACTTGTCCGAAGTTGCTAAAATCTGTCAAGAACTAAAATTGGGAAAGGGACAAGTTTTTACTTGGTCAAGTAGTCTAATCACCCCCATTTAGACGTACTTTCGATCCTACAAGTGGTATCATAGCTTTGGTCTCCATTTGCCTTGATTTTCATAGCTTTTGGAAGTCATAGCCTTGGTTTCACAACCTAGGAGAGTATGGCGTCTAGCGAGGGAAACTACCACCGTAGAGGTCCTTAGTTTGATGGTACTCACTACAAAAAAAAGACACATCCGTTACATTTTGGGTCGAACGAATTTTTTTTCTGTCATACATATGACACTTCTATGACGATAATTGTGACAAAACCCGATATCATCATAGATGTGGTGGGCTCCTACTTCTATGAGAAAAAATTATGACAGAAAATGGGCTTTTCGTCCTGGGCGGGCCGGAGACGCAGCTGCATGACATTCTTTGGGCCGTCCATGACGGAAAAAACCGTGGTAGAAGCGAGGGGAAAGAAAATTTCAGGGAGTTCCTGGTTACGGTGGGAGGTCAGGGGCCAAACGATGCGCGTTTCTCTCGTACACGTACGCGCGGGTGTGGAGGCGTTGGCTCTAACTGAACCCGAGCGAGGCGTTGGGCTCTAACTGAACCCGAGCAATTGAACTGCAGGCTATGCGTTACTGAACCTGAGCGATCGATCGATGGATGTTAACTGAACTCGATCGAGCAATTCCTTCGCTACTGCTGCTAACTGAAGCCGATCGATGCTGCTTCTGGGATGAACAGTGAGCGTTGCGGGGGGGGGGGGGGTTGGATGAACAGTGAGCGATGGCGTTGCCTCTAGATGAACAGGACCCCGTGGTGTCGTGGAAGCCTGGATGAACAGTAGACGGTGGAGGGGTGCCCGTGGAGGGGTGGTTGAACAGGACCCCATGGTGTGGAGGGTAGGATGAACAGTAGACGGTGGAGGGGTGGTTGAACAGTAGTCGGTGGAGTAGCGCGCGGTGGAGGCTGGATGAACAGGAGCCCGTGGAGGCTGGAGGAGGTCGATGGTAGCCCGTGGAGGCTGGAGGAGGTCGATGGTGGAGATGAACAGTATCCCGTGGAGTCCCATTTTGTGGTACGCCACACCTCTCCCGATGAACAGGACCCCTGTTTCGACCGTAGCGCTCCAACACAAGTCCGTTTCGTCCATTTTGCGGTATGCCACACCCCTCCCGGTCAACAGGACCCCCGTTTCGACCGTAGGAGGTCCGTTTCCTCCATTTTGCGGTACGCCACACCCCCCGATCAACAGGACCCCCGTTACGATCGTAGGAGGTCTGTTTCCTCCGTTCTGCGGTACGCCTGGCCTCGTTTCCATCGCCTATTCCGTCCAAGCCCTCCCGATGAACACGACCACGCGTTCCGTTCTGACCCAGCCGGTTGGCTCCCATGCGTTCCGTTGCCTCCCGATGAACAGGACGCATTCCGTTGCCTCCTGATGAACATGACGCATTCCGTTGCCTCCCCATGAACACGAGGCATTCCGTTGCCTCCCCCTGAACACGACGACGACGCTGTTTCTCCGTTCCGACCCAGCCATGTACATGAGCCCTGGTCGTACATATGCGCGAGTAGGTGTTCGAGACCCTGCCCATATGTACACATACATGGCCGTATTTTCTTTCTTGCACCCTGGCCGCTGTACGTACGTGTACATGCTATGTGCGCGCCTCTACTACGACACGTGCGCGCCTCTGCATCGACCAGTATGTACGTACACGTTCACGACCAGAATGACAACGCTACGTACGCTTCGACCAGGTGGGTCCTGACTGTCAGGCACTTCCTTGCGTGCGAGGATGTAGCTGGTGGGTCCCAGCAGTCAGGGGGGCGAATCGTTTTTTTTGCCCGGACGCACTTCCTTGCGTGCGAAGGTGTAGTTGGTGGGTCCCAACAGTCAGGGGGGAAACGTTTTTTCACGAAATATGGTGACTCGTCCGGGGGGTCCCCGCTGTCAGGTGGAGTAATAATTATTTTGCACATAATAAGGAGGCACTTCCTTGCTGCGGCCGTGGACCCAACTATCAGCCTCTCCATATACAGTCCACATCCGATGGAAGTCGTTCCTTGACCACGTTGACCACGCCACGCCGAGAGCACCAGGGCGGTGGACGACGTCGAGGCCTAGGATGGGGACGACACGGAGCTGGGGAAGACGCGGTAGTGGATGCCCACGCGTAGAGGAGTACAAGGGTTCACTGGTTCGCTGCGGTGTCAGGCTGCAGTCGCCGCAGAATAACATGGGGTGTGGGTGAGTAGAGGGATGGCCTGGCCAGCGGTGGGAGTAGTAGGGGGTGGTGAGGCCTCCGCCGCATCGCAGTCGGCCACGGGAGGTAGGAGCATGAGGCACGACAGGCGCTGGTTTGGGCGGCTGGAGCAAGAAGACCAGAGGTTGAAGAAGCACTACGGCCGTTGGATGGACATCGTACGGTCACTTGAGCTAGAATCGTGCATATTGACTAAGTTGACAAAGCCCTCCGTCCCCGTCAACTTAGTAGGCCCACAAGTCAGCCTGCCACTATACTGGGTCCCAGCTAATAGGGGGAGTATTCATTTTTTTGTGCGTAATAAGGAGGCACTTCCTTGCGTGCGAAGATATAGCTGGTGGGTCCGAGCTGTCAGCGGCGGTAAAGTTTTTTTCACGAAATACAGAGGCCCTTTCGGTGGGTCCCAGATGTCAGGTGGAGGAATCATTATTTTGCACGTAATAAGGAGGCATTTCCTTGCGTGCGGCCGTGGACCCAGCTGTCGGCCTCTCCACGAACAGTCCACTTCAGAAGCATGTCGGTCGTTGACAACGTTGACCAGGCCGCGCCGATTGCACCTGGGCGGTGGACGACAATGAGGCCTAGGAAGGGAATGACACAGAGGCAGGGAAGACTCGGCAGTTGTTTCCCACTCGGAGGGGAGTACGACTGTACGAGGGTTTACTGGTTTGTCTGCCGTCGCTGGAGAATAACAACAGGTGTGGGTGAGTAGAGGGATGGCTAGGCCAGTGATGGGAGTACGGTGGGGCGGTGAGGCCTGCGCGGCAGCACAGCCGGCCGCGGGTAGGAGGGAGCAGGCAGTCCCGTCAGCGCTTGTTTGAGCGGCTGGAGCAGGAAGAGCAGAGATTGAAGAAGCACGACGGCCGTTTGATGGACATCGTACGGTCACTGGAGCTAGAAACGTTCATATTGACTAAGTTGACAAAGACCTCCGTCCCCGTCAACTTAGTAGGCCCACAAGTCAGCCTCCCACCATGGTGGGTTCCAGCTAGCAGGGGGTATTCATTTTTCTGTGCGTAATAAGGAGGCACTTCCGGTGGGTCTGAGCTGACAGCGGGGGGAACGTTTTTTTCATGAAATACGGTGGTCTGTCCGGTGGGTCCCAGCAGCCAGGGGCAAACGTTTTTTTCACAAAATACGGTGGCCCGTCCGGTGGGTCCCAGCAGTCAGGGGGAAACGTTTTTCCGTGAAATACTGGTGGCCCGTCCGGGGGTCCCTGCTGTCAGGTGGAGGAATAATTATTTTGCGCGTAATAAGGAGGCACTTCCTTATGGCTGTCGTGGACCCAGCTGTCAGCCTCTCCACGTACAGTACTCTTCCGATGGAAGTCGTTCATTGACCACATTGACCACGCCGCGCCGAGAGCACCACGGCGGTGGACGATGATGAGGCCTAGGAAGGGGATGACGCGGAGCCGGGGAAGACGTGGCAGTGGATGCCCACGCGGAGAGGAGTACGAGGGTTCACTGGTTCGGCTGCAGTGTGAGGCTGCCGTCGCCGCAGAATAACAGGGGGTGTGGGTGAGTGGAGGGATGGCCAGGCCGGCGGTGGGAGTAGTATGGGGACGGTGAGGCCTCCGGGGCAGCACAGCTGGCCACGGGAGGCAGGAGCATGCGGCACGACCGGCGCTGCTTTGGGCGGCTGGGACAAGAAGACCAGAGGTTGAAGAAGCACTACGGCCGTTGGATGGACATCGTTGACCACGCTGCGCCGAGAGCACCAGGGCAGTGGACGACGGCGAGGCCTATGAAGGGAACGACACGGAGCCGGGGAAGACACGGCAGTGGCTGCCCACGCAGTGTAGAGTACGAGGGTTGACTGGTTCGGCTGCCGTCGCCGGAAAATAACAGGAGGTGTGGGTGAGTAGAGGGATAGACAGGCCAGGGATGCAAGTATGATGGGGCCGTGAGGCTTGCCCGGCAGCACTGCCGGCCACGGGAGGCGGGAGCAGGCGGTTCCGACGGCGCTGGTTTGGGCGGCTGGGGCAGGAAGATCAAAGACTGAAGAAGCACGATTGCCGTTAGATTGACATCTAACGATCTGATGCTGGTAGAGTCGATTGTTGACTAAGTTTCTTTTTTGAGAAACCTTGTGTACGCATGAACTTAGTAGGCCCACAAGTCAGCCTCCAAATCTGTGGCAGACAACATAAAGCCCATTTGCTATTTTTTATAATTCGCAACCCATTTGCTAATTCTTAAGTAATTTATTACAGCACATTTTCTGCCCAGGACCACAGTCAAAAAGTTCAACCTTATTTTGCATATTTCGGTGGAGTCCGAACTGTTGTAATCCCGAAATGATAAACATTTTTTTAAGAACTTATTTATTTGACACAAAAATTGTTTTATTTTTGTAAGCAAATAAGACATGGGACAATTGAGTTGGTTTAAGGGAAAACCAGTGGTAAAAGATCAGCGCTGGGTGGGAAAAAACAACAAAAATAAGGATGTAAATATGAAAAGGGAATTTATGTGTTTTCAATATAATGATATGTGTATATGAACTAGTAAAACTATAGGTAGAGATTAGAAAACGGATGTAGGACATGCGTTTGAAGAGGATAATAGAAATGGTTTGTGTGTTTGATTCAGTAAAAAAACTACCTGCGGATGTTGTAAGACAAAATATTGTTGGGGAACGTAGCATAAATTCAAAATTTTCCTACGTGTCACCAAGATCTATCCATGGAGACACCAGCAACGAGGGGAAGGAGAGTGCATCTACATACCCTTGTAGATCGCTAAGCGGAAGCGTTCAAGTGAACGGGGTTGATGGAGTCGTACTCGTCGTGATCCAAATCACCGATGATCAAGTGCCGAACGCACGGCACCTCCGCGTTCAACACACGTACAGCCCGGTGACGTCTCCCACGTCTTGATCCAGCAAGCAGTGAGGGAGAGGTTGAGGAAGACTCCATCCAGCAGCAGCACAACGGCGTGGTGGTGGTGGAGGAGTGTGGCAATCCTGCAGGGCTTCGCCAAGCACCACGGGAGAGGAGAAGGACTTAGGAGAGAGGGAGGGGCTGCACTAAAGGCATAAGGGGTGTCTCAAGAGGCCCTCCTACCCTCACTATATATAGGGAGCCCAAGGGGGGGGTGCGCCAGCCCTAGGAGATCCAATCTCCTAGGGGGCGGCGGCCAGGGGAGGTTTCCCTCCCCCCAAGGCACCTAGGAGGTGCCTTCCCTCCTTGGGACTCTTCCTTAGGGTTCCCCCTTCACCCTAGGCGCATGGGCCATAAGGGAAGTGGCGCCCCAGCCCACTTTGGGCTGGATCTCTTCCCACTTCAGCCCATGGGACCCTCCGGGATAGGTGGCCCCACCCGGTGGGCCCCCGGGACCCTTCCGGTGGTCCCGGTACAATACCGATGACCCCGAAACTTGTCCCGATGGCCGAAATAGGACTTCCTATATATAAATCTTTACCTCCGGACCATTACGGAACTCCTCGTGACGTCCGGGATCTCATCCGGGACTCTGAACAACATTCGGTAACCACATACAAGCTTCCTTCATAACCCTAGCGTCATCGAACCTTAAGTGTGTAGACCCTACGGGTTCGGGAGACATGCAGACATGACCGAGACATTCTCCGGTCAATAACCAACAGCGGGATCTGGATACCCATGTTGGATCCCACATGTTCCACGATGATCTCATCGGATGAACCACGATGTCAAGGACTTAATCAATCCCGTATACAATTCCCTTTGTCTAGCGGTACGATACTTGCCCGAGATTCGATCGTCGGTATCCCGATACCTTGTTCAATCTCGTTACCGGCAAGTCTCTTTACTCGTTCCATAACACATCATCCCGTGATCAACTCCTTGGTCACATTGTGCACATTATGATGATGTCCTCCCGAGTGGGCCCAGAGATACCTCTCCGTCACACGGAGTGACAAATCCCAGTCTCGATTCGTGCTAACCCAACAGACACTTTCGGAGATACCGTAGTGCACCTTTATAGTCACCCAGTTACGTTGTGACGTTTGGCACACCCAAAGCATTCCTACGGTATCCGGGAGTTGCACAATCTCATGGTCTAAGGAAATGATACTTGACCTTAGAAAAGCTTTAGCATACGAACTACACGATCTTTGTGCTAGGCTTAGGATTGGGTCTTGTCCATCACAACATTCTCCTAATGATGTGATCCCGTTATCAACGACATCCAATGTCCATGGTCAGGAAACCGTAACCATCTATTGATCAACGAGCTAGTCAACTAGAGGCTTACTAGGGACACGGTGTTGTCTATGTATCCACACATGTATCTGAGTTTCCTATCAATACAATTATAGCATGGATAATAAACGATTATCATGAACAAGGAAATATAATAATAACTAATTTATTATTGCCTCTAGGGCATATTTCCAACAAATATAACTAACGCTGGCAGGCCAGAGGCCAGTAGATACCTGCTGGATCTTTGTGCCCCATTGTCGTCATGGGCTGGGCTTGTTAAAAACAAAACCAACCCTCGGCAGTCTACAACCCAGTTGAAACTTGCTCGACCTGAAAAAACAATATACGTGCTCAATAAACAAGAGAATTCTGCAAGTACAGACTGATAACTGGGATGCAGCACAGATATTGTTTTTTATCGTGATAATAAGTGCATGCACTTGTTTCGAAAAAATTGGAGACCTGGGAATTCGAACGGCGGGTGCTTATGCTACCCATCAAATAAAAATCAGGTGCCTGAAAATTCGTTTCGAAACAAATGATTCAGCTTCATATCCACGTCGACCCTCGACATGATGGTTGGAAGCAAATGCAAGTTCATACCAAAAGATCGTTAACAACAATACCAACTTGCGAACGACAAGGTAGTACAACTACCAATACCAAACTAACTTATAATCTTTTTACTCCTGGCCCTTGTGTTCGTGTGGTAGAAAATCTTGCAGAGGACCAGCTCCCGCTCCTTCTCTTGCTCCAGGTCCCCGAGGTGGTACTGGTGCATCACCCAGTTGGTCCTCTGCTGGTCGAAGTTCTTGTTGGTGTGCAGCACCAGAACCTTTTTTGCTGCCTGTCTGTCGGCCGTTGACCATCACCGGCAAGGTATTGCCAGTCTTGTGCCACATCGCGTGCATGCCACACTCTGACTGTATCTTGCGACGCGTCCACGTGCCCCTTTTGAACGGCCTGGAATTGCGCTAGAAGAAATGTTGTAGTCACTTGTTTCTCTTTTTATTAACTGTCAAATTGTAATTGCTTCACCAGGTCTACGTCTAAAAAGAAAAATAGAGCTATAAACAAAGGAATATTTTTGTGAAAGTAGACGGCCGATCGGTGTCTTACCTGGAAGTTTCTCAGGTTGGGTGTAGCATATGTCGTTCTCGCTGTCGATGGTTGGTATGAACAAATCGATGAGATACTGAAATCTCGCGCTTTCAGCACTCACTTTGGCCTCAAGGTGCTCGATCAGCTCCTGATCCGTGGGATCGAACTTGATGCCAGCCGGCAGCATCGGCCAATCCTTCTTCGACTTGCATCGGTAATTCCAGTTATATGGTACTCAATGTATGATCAATCGACTATTTTAAGTGAATGATGAAAGATTTCGACAGATAAGTGGTACTCCAAATCTGAAGTCCAGAATACCCGAACACGCCGCCGAGATTCTTGTGTCACCTCACGTGCAGCGTGTTGTCACGTCAATTCAATGTGTGGACATGATGAATAATTTGATCGACGTATACTAGTACTGCTACTGTACTGGAGTACTTACTAGTCGTATTTAGTGTCACAATTTATACATAGGTTTAACTAACAAGTACGCACTTGAAGCCTAAGATATATATATATATATATATATATATATATATATATATATATGGCTTCTGCACAACATCTCCATCATCATTATCAGTACATCCTACGCAGGTGAGTTAGGATGCACTTGATCCGAGGAAGGTTTCTATCCTTCAAACCAGAGGAGTGCTTCAAACTAACAACAATACATAATATCCAACAAAAGAGGATCGTGCTACAGCAGCAGAATACATGGCTCAGTCTAGATATCAGCACGAATCAAGTTGTGCATATTTGCTGTTGGCATGAACCACATCGATGCATGTCGGCTTTGCAAAAGCCATCCATCGCATGGAAGCTTGATGCCTTTTCCACACTGAAGATTATCTCGCAACAAGCTGTGTCGACGAATCTCTGGATATGGTGATTCATGAAACCCATGGTATGATGTGTAAACACAACCCACCCTCGTGAATGGAAGTTGCATAGCACAGTAATCATCGCCGATGATATGATCGATGATTGGTTGGATGATCGGATAAATGAGCCCCAGGAACAAGGAGTGGTTGCCAAGGCTGTAAACTCGCCTCCAGTTGAATACGCCTGGCCCAACGGAGCTGGGATCTTTCTCGAACATGAAGCAGCCATAGCCATCAATGTCACGAACGCCCCACGCATTGTACTGCATGTGGTTTGATGTAATGGTTGGTCAATTTGGTATGTGCGAATGAGCATCAAGTGACCACCGTCAGCTGAACGAGCGATAAACCACCACCCATCGGCTGGTATGATTCCAGGTCCTGGAATCATGACGGCTAGCGCATTTGCGTCTGCTGCAACAATTCAAATTGGAGACCAAAAGGACAAAAATAAACAATCATGTTCAGAGTATGTGTGGAATTAAGATTATTATAAAGGTGACACATATCATAGACAGAGAATTGCAATGCCATGGTCATAATCATACCCCAAGTTAAAAAAATAAGCCAATGGCTTTCATATTCTAGCAATATGTCATGGTTCAAACATCATGTAACAATGAGAGGAAAACACCTATGACAGCGCCTACTCATATTCTACCATAGCACTTACTACTACTGTTCTCATATCAACTCTAAGCAATAACATGCGTTGTTATAAAAATCTTGTAAACGAGAGTAACATATAGCAATCATGATGTTATGCTCATAATATGTATTCTAACAATCATTAGATGCCAATTGTTCTCATATCAACTCTAACAATAACATGTGTGGTCATAAAAATCTAGGAAATGAGAGGAACATATTGCAATGATATGGTTATAGACATGCTATGCATTCTAAATTTGTAACAAATGAACAGGCAGTCGTATTCATAAGGTAAAGATGAGATGAGATAGAACAATTACACGACGATAGATTCCACCAGTATAGGCAGCCAATCTGTGCGTCGACCGCGTAAACGATGCCATCATGCACTATAGCATCACACAGAAATGTTGCCTCAACGGGATTGATGATGAGCCATAACCATGTATGGCGACCGGATTCCAGATAGACTAATCCCATGTTGAACAAGGCAATGAGCTTGTAATCCATGTAGTCTTCTGATGGTGTGGGCACTTCGCAGATTACAACTTTCTGGAAATAGAGGTCGAGCCAAAAGCTTGACGCGTCTCGTGCGTAGTAGGCAGGAGTGTCCGGCGGGCCGCAAGGCTCGATGTCGGCGTTATCCAACAATGGAAGGGTGATCTCTCGCTGGGTGTAGATATCCACGAGACGCCACGGACTACCGGCGTGGTGGATGAGGACGATCCAGTTGGCCTTCATGCCCGCCCAGTAGTGGCCGCGCATGAAGGACAGGTGGACGGGAAGTGGTAGCATGTCGAGGGGAACCACGGCAACCTCTGTAGGATCGTCAAGTCGGTGTCTGGGCCACCTGCGAGGATCAGGCATCAGCAAGCAGGGTGTCTTGAAAAGAGGTGGCCGGTTGCAGACGAGTAGCCGGTACTAAGACACCAAGCATGCGGCCAGACGGACGGTGCTGAGTAGGTCCATACGACTACAGATATGCTCCAAGAGAACATCGGGGAGGGAATTCCAATCGCGGCTCTGTGTGTCAGCCAGTTCTGCCATTGGGGTTTTCGGTGCCTGCGAGCCTGCGGGGAAGTGGATTCGGGCGGGCGAGCGAAGAAGCTTCTCCTCGTGTGGCCGAGCAGTGAGTGGGGGGATATGGTATGCGCAAGCTACCAAGGAAGATGGCGCGGGCGGGCGAGCAGTGAGCGGGGGTAAATGGTGTGCGGCCGACGATGGGGAAGAGAGGACGAAGAAGAAGAGAGGAGGAAGAAGAAGAGATGGCAGTACTGGGTAAGGCTGATTTAGTAACACCAACACACTGGTTCAGCTTATTAATTGCGTGTCCCACCTGCTGCAGCGTGTATTGTCACTTCACTGCGAAGACTAGTTGAATAGTTCTCTCTAACCGAGATGGGGAATAATGGACCGCGAGGACTTCCTTTCTACAGTATTCCTATGCCTCTACGCTCACTTCACTCATTTTGCTCCGTACCTAGTCACTTGTTGAAATCTGTAGAAAGACAAATAATTCGTATTTGGGAACAGAGGGAGGCTTTTACTCCGTACTATTTGGGAACAGAGGGAGTATCACCATATGGAGGGAACAGAGGAAGCTTGAAATATGAACATGTCAATGGGAGGGAGTAAGCCCCATGCATGCATGCATGCATGCAACATGCAACACTCACACATACACATGGACGCACACAACACTCACGCACCCATGCGGCACACAACACACGATGCAACACACACGCTCACGCTCAAGTGCTCAACCTACTCCCTACGTCCGTGAAAAATGTACATTTAGAGATTTACACATTGACCAGGGCATAATTAACGCCCAAAAATAGCAGACTTATGTGTGCATGCGACCATTGAGATAAGAAGATTAAATGAAGGCCGTTGCATGCTGTAATTAAGGATAGACATGTAGCCTATACCTACAGCACAAGTTGGTGCATTAGTCAATCAATATCGATTTAGATTATAGGCTAAATGCATTGGAAGTGTAGATGTACATCATGTACTACACTCTTTGTTTTATAGCCAATGTACACTCTTTGTTGAAGACCGAGGGAGGACACGTGCATGCACTCACATACACATCCAGGGCGGTTCGCGCGCAAGGGTTGGACTCGTGTCACGCCTGCGTAAAGTTTTGTTTAACTGATTTCTTTGCTCTGCCAACTGACAGGTGGGACCCAGAAACCAGATGACAATTTAACCAGTCAACAAAGTGCCACGTCGACTATGTGGCCGGTCAGTAGGGTGCAATACGGTGCTCTACGATGAGCTAGTGATCGTATAATCGCCGCAAAACTATATATAGTGACCGTAAAGAGCGTATTGTTACATACGTTGACCGCCAGTGTATTTTTCTCGTTTCAAATTAAGCCATATTAATCGGAAAGGACGCAGTATGGACTATTACTAGTAGTACTAGTACTGCTTTGATGTGTCCCGTCAACTCGCCGAATGAGGAGAAGCTTGCTTACTATGTCGTGGTTCTAACTCTGATAGTGATGTAGGGGGGTGTGTATGGAGAGGCTAGATCTCAGCTATTGGGAAGTTGTAAACACACGAGGATTACGAGTTCAGGCCCATCTCGGAGGAAGTAACAGCCCTACATCTCGGTGCCCGGAGGCGGTCGATTGGATTATGTGTGTATGAATAACAGGGGTGCGAACCCTTCATACTGAGGAGGGGGTGGCTTATATAGAGTTCGCCGGTCCTCTCCTGCCCTCAGTAATGCAGGGTTCAAGGTACATTTAAGGTTGGGCGTTACTGGTAACGCCCCTGATAAAGTGCCATAATGACCATAAAGACTACTTAATAGCCGATCGATTGCCTGGAGAGTGACTTTAGGCCTCCTGGCAGTCGAGTGGTTGGCTTCATAGTCGAGTGATAGCTTCTTGGTCGAGTGTCTTGAACCCGTCGAGTGGGATACCTTCAAGTCGATTGAAAGGTGACTTCTTCTAGGGATGTCCTTGGGTAGGGCTCTTTTGGACAGGTCCGTGCCCCTACCCTAGGTACATAGCTTCATCATTAGCCCCCGAATGGATCGAGGTTAGAGTGGGGAAAGAGTTGGGGATCTTTCCGACTGGTTCTTCGGGCTACATGAGTGCCTTGTTTTGGGTCAATCATCACGGATGACGTCATCAACCTCTTTCAGTCGCGTTGATCCATTCCATGCCTTTCGTCGAGTGAATTTCTTTACTTGCGACGTACCGAGTGTCGGCGTGAGCGGGGTCTTCTGTTTTGACAAGTTGTTCTGCAGCCCGCGGATGTCGCGGGATTTGGATTTCGGGAAGCGCGCGGGACGGGAGCGGCCGCAGAAATCGGAAGCGATAAAGCGGAAGCTCCTCGATTGCCGCGCCACCTTTTCGCCACGTACTGCGCGCGCGTCTGCTGAGGGATTTGACGGGATACCCTGGGCCTACCAGTCAGCCACTCGGGAGCGGCCTCTTATAAGTCGCCGGCTCAGGGTTTCCAAACAGTGTGCTTTCTTCTTCCTCTCTCCCTTCGCAAGTTCCTCCGCCACCTCCGCTCTTACCTTAGCGCCGCAGGCCCGTGCAAGATTTGCCAGCGACGATGGCGAAGGACAAGACATCCGCTCTGGAGCGCGCGAAGAAGGCGGCGGCGCAGGGAAAGGGGAAGAGGTCTGCTCGGGGCGGATCCTCCTCAAGGTCTGCTCTGCCTCGAGGCTGGATCCAGGGCGATTGGATGCCGTCGGTGATCCGGCAAGAAGATCTCGACGACATGGTCGAGGGGGGAGTCATTCCCCACGAAGCTGCGCGTCTCCCGGGGAGAGAGATCGAACCTCAACCCCGCGACGGTGAGTGCGTGCTCCTAGCCACCCATGTCGACCGCGGGTTTTCTCTGCCGCCCCACCCTTTTTTCCGGAGCTTCCTGAACTTCTTCGGAGCGCAGCTCCACCACTTCACTCCCAACTCCGTCGTATACCTTGCTGCTTTCATCTCCATGTGTGAGGGTTTCTTGGGTTGCCGCCCCCATTGGGGACTCTTCAAGCACATCTTTACCTGCCGTTCCCAATCGGTCAAGAAGGCCAAGTCGAGTGACGAAAGGACGCAGGTGATCCAGCTGTGCGGGGGCCTGGCGATCCAGACGAGGGGAAAGAGTTGTTTTCCATCTATCACTTTCCCGGAGTCGATCCGCGGTTGGCAGGCGACCTGGTTCTACTGTCAAGACCAGGCGACCCCAGGACAGTCGACTGGTCTTCCCCCTTTCTCTCTCGAACGAGCTGAAAAACCTGCTTCTCTGAAAGTGACGCCGGAGGAAAAGGCCCAAGTCAAAGTGCTGGATGGTCGAGTGGTTGAGCTTGTCCGTGAGGGCGTGACTGGTATGGACTTGCTGGAGGTCTTCCTCCGGAGGCGCATCCAACCGCTCCAGGCTCGTGACCACCCGATGTGGCTGTATTCGGGTCTCGACGACACCACTCGGGTCCACCCGGAGGAGGTCACTGATGAGATGCTGGAGGGGTGGCTGTCGAGCATCACGGGGAACAAAGACAACCCCCGACGAGCCAGGAGGGTTGTTCCATTCGACAACTCATATGAAGTGGATCAGGTCTGACTTTATGCTCCCGACTGAGATCTTGTTTTCTTCATTGGTCTTCTTTGAGTAGGTCGATTGACCTTCGTCTTGTCTGTTGTTTTCCAGGCGACTACCGAGATGTACTCGATGCCCAACGGGGCACAGGAGCCAACTGAGGAAGGGGAGGCGAGCGGAGGTGAGAGTGGAGATGACCAAGGTGAGTGGGAGTCCGACGGTGAAGGAGAGGGAGACGACAACGTCGACTCCAGCGAAGAGGAGGAGGAGGAGGTTGAACCCCCCCCCCCCCCGCCCGGAGGGGCGATCCAAGCTCACACACGATCCAGCGCGGGAACGTGGCAAGGCGACTTCTCCCGTTGGGCAGTCGTCGAAACGCCCTCGGGCCTCTTCTCCTACGCCGACTGGGAAGGCTCCCAAGCACCCACGCGCGACGCCGTCCAAGCCGCCCAAGGCTCTGCCCAAGATGAAGATGGATGTCCCTACCATTTCCGGGTAATAACAAAACTTGCCTTCCTTTGTCGACCGTGGACAGACCCTTGGTCGATTCATTGAGCCAACTGACTGACTTTCGAGATTTGCAGCGCTGCTACTTCTGAGATCTCTGCCAAGGACGATGACCAAGAGATGGAGGATGCTATTACCTCCAACCCTAGTACGATTACTGACGTTCCGCTTTGAGTCGACTGAACATTTATTGCAACTCTGGTCGATTGAACGTTTTCCTTGTAGCTCCTCCTCATGTTATCGACCTCCCGGATGACGACGACAACGAACCGCTGAGAGTGAGGAGGAACAAGAGGGCGTCGGCTGACAAGACCCCCCAATCCGCTCCGGCGTCTGAGGCCGTAGCTCGGGATGGTGGTGACACCACTCGGGCTTCTGTGACTTTCGCCATTCCTCTGACGAGTGTGCGGCCCTCGACGTCGACTGCGGATCCGTCTTCGCTTGTTGCCGCATACCCCGTCCCTGAGGACCAAGCGACTGCTGCAAAAGAGGCTATACGCCAGGCGGGGATCATGATGGAGCAAGTGGAGGTGGCTCGGGAGGCTAGCCAAGTAGCTTAAGACGCAAGTTCGGCTCTTCAGAGTAACGTCCAGGTCAGTCGACTCAACACTTGGTCTGTTCACGATATGCTATTTGAAGAACCTCTTTTCCGAAGATCTTTCTATCTGTACACCCACTGGGTGTGTTTTACAGTGGGGGCACGCTGTGTGCACCCACTGGGTGTAGTCCCCGAGACTACGGTGGACTGCTGGCAGTCGACTGTAGTATTTATATTGTGTTGTTGTAGCTGTATTTCTTCACTCGGTCTGGTCAGGCCATGTCGAATGGGACTGTATCCGGTCGACTGCGGGCAGTCGACTTTTTTTTTCTTTTTTTTAAAGTGGGGGCACGCTGAGTGCACCCACTGGGTGTAGTCCCCGAGACTACTGTCGAATGTTCTTGATTCGGCTATAGTCTTAGAAACGTCATCATTGTCTCTTAGTTGCTCGGAAGCAACTTGTCTTGGACGTCTGTCGACTGATTTTTCTTTTTACAGAAATCTTGCGAACTTGTAGCTCGCTATACTGAGCTAGAGAATCAGCAGATCCAGCTCAACCTTAACTTGAAGCTTGCTCAGGAGAATTTGAAGAAGGCGCAGGAAGAAGCAAAAGGTATGGCTGGTGAGGTTCTCCATTCTTGACGAGTGGCTTTTCTTTCTTGTCCATTCTTGATGTTGATTTCACTCGACGCACCGCAGATAAACTGGAGGAAGCTCTGAAGAAGAAGGATCAAGATCTTGCAGAGGCACAGAAGGAGGTCTTGGACAAAACGAGGCTTGCTGAAGAGAAAATGGCCTCGGTCGGAGCTCTTGAGCAGGAGAACTCCAGACTGAAAGCTGCTCTCGAGGTAGCCAATCAAGAGGTCAGCCGACTGAAGAACGACAACGTGGCTCTGCACGACAAGGCAGGTGAGCTGGCGGGGAAGAGGAACGATCTGGAGGCTTATCTCGGTGGACTCGCCAAGAAGCTGTTCGTCGTGCTCGAAGGTAATTACTCTGCCCCCACTGTCTTGCAGTTACCAAGTCTGTGTAGGGTCACTGTCTTATTCTTGAATCATGTTTGCAGAATTCTGTCAGAACTTTGAAGAGGAGACCAGTCGAGTGGAGCCAGGCTTGGACCCTGCTAACTCCCTTGTGAAGGACGAGGCTGCAATGAACGTGCTCCGTCTGGAGTCTCGTATTGCCAGCGTGGTTGACTATCTTGCTCGACTGAAGGTTGCGATGTCGCGGATCGACACATCACTCTGGCCTGGGACGACGCTTCAGAACGACCTCGAGTCCCTGATGGCTCGACTTAATGAACTCCCAGGTCGAGTGGTGGAATGGAAGAAATCTTCTACTAGATGTGGTGCTGATGTCGCTCTGTCTCTGCTCCGCGTCCATTGCAAGGAGGCGCGAGAAGAAAAGCTGGCCGCCATCCAAGTTGCCAATACCAGGAAGCACAACTTTCAAGACTTCATGGAGACTTTCATTGCTGCTGCCACCCGTATTGCAGACGGGATCGACATGGACGAGTTCGTCGCCCCTTCTAGTCCTCCTCCCGAGGAATGAAAAACTTTTATGCTTCACTTTAAATTTTCCTCGGAATGCCGAGTGGATATGTAACCGTTAAACTTCGCCGAGCCGAGGGCTCGAGTACTTTGATCTAAGGTCTGGGACCTTTTAGGCTTTATCTGATCTTGATTTCTCGTTGAATATCTTCATGATTTGATTCGTCGAGTGGAACTTGATCTTCACTCGGAATAACCTTGTATTTGCGGCGCAACTCCGAAGGAGAAGGTAGCAGTCGACTTGCGCCTCGTCATCCTTGCGGATTGGGTTGTGTCCTGTACTTAGGCGAGCACTGGGCTGCAGCTAAGCCTCCGAGTGGGAGGTTTGCTCTCCACTCGGTAGGATTTTTAAACACTTAGGCGAGCGCTGGACTGCAGCTAAGCCCCCGAGTGGGAGGTTTTCTCTCCACTCGGTAGGATTTTTGAACACTTAGGCGAGCACTGGGCTGCAGCTAAGCCCCCGAGTGGGAGGTTTGCTCGCCACTCGGTAGGATTTTTAAACACTTAGGCGAGCACTGGGCTGCAGCTAAGCTCCTGAGTGGGAGGATTGCTCTCCACTTGGTAGGATTTTTTCAAACTTAGGCCAGTGCCTGACTGCAGCTAAGTCTCTAGGTGGGAGAACTTAGGCGAGTACTGGACTGCAGCTAAGCCCCCGAGTGGGAGGTTTGCTCGCCACTTGGTAGGATTTTAAAACACTTAGGCGAGCACTGGGCTGCAGCTAAGCTCCCGAGTGGGAGGATTGCTCTCCACTCGGTAGGATTTTTTCAAACTTAGGCGAGTGCCTGACTGCAGCTAAGTCTCTAGGTGGGAGAACTTAGGCGAGTACTGGACTGCAGCTAAGCCCCCGAGTGGGAGGATTGCTCTCCACTCGGTAGGATTTTTTCAAACTTAGGCGAGTGCCTGACTGCAGCTAAGTCTCTAGGTGGGAGAACTTAGGCGAGCACTGGACTGGAGCTAAGCCCCCAAGTGGGAGGATTGCTCTCCACTCGGTAGGATTTTTTCAAACTTAGGCGAGTGCCTGACTGCAGCTAAGTCTCTAAGTGGGAGAACTTAGTCGAGTACTGGACAACCGCTAAGCCCCCGAGTGGGAGGTTTGCTCTCCACTCGGTAGGATTTTTTCAAACTTAGGCGAGTGCCTGACTGCAGCTAAGTCTCTAAGTGGGAGAACTTAGGCGAGTACTGGACTGCAGCTAAGCCCCCGAGTGGGAGGTTTGCTCTCACTCAGTAGGATTTTTGAACACTTAGGCAAGCACTGGGCTGCAGCTAAGCCCCCGAGTGGGAGTCTGGCTCTCCACTCAGTAGGATTTTTGAACACTTTGGCAAGCACTGGGCTGCAGCTAATCCCCCGAGTGGGAGTCTGGCTCTCCACTCGGTAGGATTTTTTGAACTTAGGCGGAATGGATTCGCAGCTAAGTCACCCACTGGGGGATTTCATATGCAAACAAAAGTGACAGCAATTATTGGAACACTCTTGTCTTTGGTAAAAATAAACTGCAGAAATTTTTTCTTATTACATCTCGTCCAAGGGAGAACTCAAGTGTAATAGGGGCGGAGCAGTTCCGCATTCCAAGCTCGTGGCTCGTCGATCTGGCGATCAACATTGTAGAGGTGATATGCTCCATTGTGGAGGACTCTGGTGACAATGAAGGGGCCTTCCCAAGTAGGAGCAAGTTTGTGTGGTTTCTGCTGATCCACTCGGAGGACCAAATCTCCTTCTTGTAAGGCTCGGCTCTTCACATTTCTGGCATGGAATCGACGCAAGTCTTGCTGATAGATGGTCGATCTGATCATAGCCATTTCCCTCTCCTCCTCTAGGAGGTCGACTGCGTCTTGCCGGGCTTGCTCTGCTTCGTCTTCGTCATAAAGCTCGACTCTGGGGGCGTTGTGAAGTAGATCGCTCGGCAGGACGGCTTCGGCTCCGTAAACCAGAAAGAATGGTGTTCTTCGAGTCGACCGGTTAGGGGTGGTCCTCAGTCCCCAAAAAACTGACGGAAGCTCATCGACCCAAGAGCCTGCTGCGTGCTTGAGATCATGCATCAGTCGAGGCTTCATTCCTTTGAGAATCAGACCATTTGCTCTTTTATCTTGTCCATTCGACTGGGGATGCGCGACCGACGTGTAGTTGACTTGTGTGCCTTGAGAGGCGCAAAAAGCTCTGAACTTGTCTGGATCAAAGTTTGACCCATTGTCAGTGATGATGCTATGCGGGACCCCGTATCTGAATATCAACTCTCTGACGAAACTGATAGCAGTGCTAGCATCAAGATTTTTGATAGGCTTGGCTTCAATCCATTTGGTAAACTTGTCGACTGCCACAAGCACATGTGTGAATCCGCTCCTGCCTGTTCTCAGTGGGCAAACCATGTCCAGTCCCCAAACAGCGAAGGGCCAGACGAGTGGAATGGTCCTCAGAGCTGATGCTAGCTTGTGCGACATGTTGGAGTAGAACTGGCAGCCTTCACACTTGTCGACTATCTCTTTCGCCATTTCATTTGCCCTGGGCCAGAAAAAACCCGCTCGGTATGCTTTGGCCACAATGGTCCAAGAGGACGCATGGTGACCACAGGTCCCCGAGTGGATATCATCAAGGATCATCTGACCTTCTTCTGGCGTTATGCACTTCTGACCGATTCCAGTTGCGCTTTCTCTATACAACTGTCCTTTTATGACTGTGAAAGCTTTAGATCGACGGACGATCTGTCGAGCCTCTTCTTCGTCCTCTGGAAGTTCTTTCCTCGAGATATACGCGATGTATGGTATCGTCCAGTCGAGAGTGATAGCCAAGACCTCCATGACTAGGTCGACCACAGCAGGAATTTCAACTTCAGTCGGATCTGTGGCACTTTTCGGTTGCGGGGCTTCTTCTGTAAAAGGATCCTCCTGGACCGACGGCGAGCGGATGTGCTCCAAAAACACATTGTTGGGAATGGCTTCTCTCTTGGAGCTTATCTTTGCCAGATCATCAGCTGCTTGATTTTTTCAGTCGGGGGATGTGATGAAGCTCTAACCCCTCGAATTTCTTTTCTAACTTTCTTACTGCATTGCAGTAGCCAGTCATAGCTGGGCTTCTGACGTCGCACTCCTTCATCACCTGGTTGACCACCAAATCTGAGTCGCCATAGACCATGAGGTGCCGGACGCCGAGTGAAATGGCCATGCGCAACCCATACAAGAGTGCTTCATATTCTGCTTCATTATTGGAGGAATCGAAGTGAATCTGGAGAACATATCTGAGCTTATCTCCTCGGGGGGAGACCAATACTACCCCAGCACCGGAACCATTCATCATCTTAGATCCATCGAAGAACATGGTCCAGTGCTCCGAGTGAACTTGAGTCGGAAGTTGCTGTTCAATCCACTCGGCGACGAAATCTGCAATTGCTTAGCCTTCTTTGCTTCAAACTTGATATCTAGGGGAAGGAGTTCAATCTCCCACTTCGCCACTCGACCAGTTGCGTCTCTGTTGTGCAAAATCTCTGACAGCGGAGCGTCGCTGACGACTGTAATGGAATGGTCAGAGAAGTAGTGTGTAACCTTCTTTGTGGTCATGTAAATCCCATATACAAGCTTCTGGTAATGGGGATATCTTTGCTTCGAAGGAGTCAAAACTTCAGACACGTAATATACTGGGCGCTGAACTCTGAAGGCCTTTCCTTCTTCTTCCCACTCGACCATAAGTACTGTACTGACAACTTGTCCCGTGGCCGCAATGTAAAGCAGCAGAGGCTCTTTACTGATTGGGGCAGCAAGCACCGGCTGGGTGGAGAGCAGAGCTTTGAGCTCTGCGAACGCTGCATCAGCTTCTGGAGTCCACTCGAACTTGTCAAACTTCTTCATCAGTCAGTAAAGAGGCAACGCCTTTTCACCGAGATGAGAAATGAATCGACTTAGAGCGGCCAAGCAACCTGTAAGCTTCTGGACATCGTGTACACGCACAGGGCGCTTCATCCGGAGTATGGTGCCAACTTTCTCGGGATTGGCGTCGATTCCTCGTTCGGAAACGGGGAAACCGAGTAACTTTCCACTTGGAACTCCGAATGTGCACTTTGATGGATTGAGCTTGATATCATATCTCCTGAGGTTAGCAAAGGTTTCAGCAAGGTCAGTCAGTAGGTCGGAACCTTTCCGTGACTTAACCACAATATCATCCATGTATGCTTCTACGTTCCGACTGATCTGAGTGAGCAAACACTTCTAAATCATCCTCATGAACGTGGCTCCAGCATTCTTGAGGCCGAAGGGCATGGTGATGTAACAGAAGCACCCGAATGGGGTGATGAAAGCCATTTTGATCTCGTCAGGTCCATACAGACGGATCTGATGGTACCCTGAATAAGCATCTAGTAAAGACAAACGCTCACACCCCGCGGTCGAGTCGATTACCTGGTCGATGCGGGGGAGAGGGAAATGATCTTTCGGGCAGGCCCGATTGATATGTTTAAAGTCAATGCACATGCGAAGTGACTTGTCCTTCTTAGGGACCATGACAACATTGGCGAGCCACTCGGAGTGGTAAATCTCTCGGATGAACTCCGCTGCTAAGAGCCGAGCCACCTCCTCACCAATAGCTTTCCACTTCTGGACGGTGGACCGTCGAAGATGTTCTTTCACAGGCTTGAACTTCGGGTCGACTCGTATACGGTGCTCAGCCAGCCCCCTGGGAACTCCAGGCATGTCAGAAGGCTTCCATGCGAAGATGTCCCAGTTCTCACGGAGGAACTGGATGAGCGCTTCTTCCTATTTGGAGTCGAGCGTCGTTGAGATGTGAGTCGGGGCAGCATCGGGGTCGGTCGGGTGAATGTGGGCTGGCTTTGTTTCACCGGACGACTGAAAAGCAGATTCTGAAGCAGGCTTCTTAGCTCGTAGCAATTCACTCGGATCAGCAGTCTTCTAGTACTCTTGCAGCTCAACAACTGCCATCTGAGCGTCAGCAATCTTTGAGCCTTTCTGAAAACACTCTTCTACCTTCTTCCGATTGCTTGTAACAGTGATCACACCTTTGGGACCAGGCATCTTCAACTTGAGATACACGTAACATGGTCGAGCCATGAAGCGTGCGTAAGCTGGCCTGCCCAAAATGGCATGATAAGCACTTTGGAAGTCCACAACCTCGAATGTCAACTTTTCCTTGCGGTAATTCTTTGAATCACCGAAAACCACATCAAGAGCGATCTGGCCGAGTGATTCGGCTTTCTTCCCAGGAATGACTCCGTGGAAGCTCATGTTACTGGTACTGAGCCTGGACATCGGAATGCCCATTCCTTTCAATGTTTCAGCATACAATATTTTTCAGGCCACTGCCACCATCCATCAGGACTTTGGTCAGTCGAGTGCCTTCGAAAACTGGGTCGACCACCAAAGCTTGCCTCCCAGGGGTGGCAATGTGCGTAGGGTGATCAGACTGGTCGAATGTGATGGCAGTCTGAGACCACTTCAGATAACTGGGTGTTGCCGGAGCAACCATATTCACCTCACGGTTAATGACTTTCAGTCGACTTTTGCTTTCGACATCAGCAAAAATCATCAGGGTGGAATTGATTTGGGGGTACCCATCGTCACTATCTTCCTTGTCCTCAACTCTGTCCGACTCTTTTTCCTTATCTTTGGACTGTTTGCCCTGAAACTGCTGGATCAGGAGCCGGCACTGTCGAGTGGTATGCTTTGGGTAAATAAAATTACCCTCTTCATCTTTCTTGGTGTGGATGTGACACGGCAGATCCAAAACATCATTTCCATCTTGATCCTTGACTTTCTTGGGCTTCTAGGGGCCTTTGGGTTTTCCCTTGAAATTTCCCTGGGTTACGGCCAGGGCCTCCCCAGGGGCGGCTGGCTCGGCCTTCCGCTTCTGTTTCTGACTGGAGTTTCCTCCGGTTTCTTGGGCGACTGCCTTGTGCTTGCCACTCCGGAGTCGATCTTCGTCTTCACCATTAGCGTATTTGGTGGCAATCTCCATCATCCGGTTCTGAGACATCTCTCCAGTTCGACCGAACTTCAGATTCAATTCTCTGTATTTAACGCCTTCTTTAAAGGCACAAACTGCTTGATGGTCAGGCACATTCTCAACTGTGTGATGCAACGTGATCCACCTCTGGATGTAATCCCTTAGAGTTTCATTCAGTTTCTGTACGCAAGAACGCAATTCTGTAAGGCCTGTGGGTCGCTTGCATGTTCCCTCAAAGGTTGTGACAAACACTCGGGAGAGGTCCTCCCAAGTGTAGATGCTGCTGGGTGCCAACTGATTTAGCCACGCTCTGGCTGAGCCCTCTAACATGAGAGGCAAATGCTTCATGGCCACCTCATCATTGCCACCACCAATCTGTACAGCCACTCGGTAATCTTCGAGCCAAGTGTCAGGCTTAGACTCACCGGTGAACTTGCTGACTCCAGTCGCCAACCTGAAGTTGGGAGGAATCACTGCGGCTCTGATGGCTCGACTGAAACACTCTGGCCCCGAAACATGTACTCTGCTGCTGGCAGGCGCATCTCTGTTGTGGCCTTCCCGATGAGCTCTATTCCTGTCAACCAAACCTTGAACGAGGATAGATCTCGCGTCAAATCCTGGGTCCCTGGGGTCGACTGGAATCCTCTGCCCAACACTATGAGGGCGCCTGTCATCTCGATGTCGAGGCGCATATGACCCACTCCTCGGGGGAGGGGTTGGCACTCGACGTCGATCATCACGATCGGATCGGTGATCATACTGCTCATTCCTTCTGTACTGATCATGCCGGTCACCACGTCCCTCACGCCTCGGGGGCGATCTCGGGCTGTGAGCCGACTGGACTGTATCTGTTGCAACAGATCGACTGTGGATCCTATTCCGTGACTGAGAAACAGCAGAATTCTGGTTTCCCGCCGCCCGGAGCAACGCTCTGATCTGCAACAAGCCCCTGCCAGCCTCCGACTGGGAGGGCTGAATCGATTCTGCTATACGGGCCGCGGCGGCCAAATTCTGAACTGGGGTTCGGTATACCTGCGTCGGCGGGAAGAGCTGACGTCGACTAGACTCGGGAGCCCGCTGACGCGCTTGCTCGTCGAGTGCTCGCTGGAGATTCTCCAGTCGAGTGCGCTCGGCCAAGTTAGCCAAGCGCGCGTCCTCCAAGGCCCGGGCCTCGGGGGTCTCTCCGACGATAGGAGTGTGGAGTGCGTCCATGTTCCGGGGGCGAAGCTCCTCTCGCTGTAATGACGTGAGAGGTTCGGGGAGATACTCATCGTGGGGATGCGACGGGTCGCCCCCACCCGCGCCTCCATCAGCGCAAGGGAGACCGGGAGAACTGTGCGTTCCATCGACCGCCAGAACCTCAGCCGCTGGGTCGCTGCTGTCGCACTCGGATGCGGTCTCCGCGGAGCCAGTCGAACAGGCCGCAGAGGGATTCATCGGGCTCGATTGCCGTGACTTGTGGGGCGGCCGACTGGCGAGCCACGGCATGCCTCGCCCACCTCTGAAGTCTCGACCGACCGGAGCGCTTGTGCCGGTGGGAGACAGAGCGGGGAGACGACACGGGGGCCGACCGATACTGGGTCGACGGCTTCCGCAGGAGGACGCCACGAACGCATGCGCGGAAGTGCGTCGCACCACGGACGGGGAGCGCGTCGATGTCGAGTGGTGCCTCCTGAAGCCAGGCGGAGTCGTCGGCGATGAACGTGAGCGCGCCGAGGCGGATCTCGCGGCCCTCCACCAAAACTCCACACGAAACCATGATCAAAGGGATCGGAAAAATCGCAACTTCTCCAATCAGGCGCTAAGATTCCGGCCCCACGGTGGGCGCCAACTGTCGTGGTTCTAACTCTGACAGTATTGTAGGGGGGTGTGTATGGAGAGGCTAGATCTCAGCTATTGGGAAGTTGTAAACACACGAGGATTACGAGTTCAGGCCCTTCTCGGAGGAGGTAACAGCCCTACGTCTCGGTGCCCGGAGGCGGTCGATTGGATTATGTGTGTATGAATAACAGGGGTGCGAACCCATCATACTGAGGAGGGGGGTGGCTTATATAGAGTTTGCCGGTCCTCTCCTGCCCTCAGTAATGCAGGGTTTAAGGTACATTTAAGGTTGGGCGTTACTGGTAACGCCCCTGATAAAGTGCCATAATGACCATAAAGACTACTTAATAGCCGATCGTTTGCCTGCGGAGTGACTTTAAGCCTCCTGGCAGTCGAGTGGTTGGCTTCATGGTCGAGTGATAGCTTCTTGGTCGAGTGTCTTGAACCCGTCGAGTGGGATACCTTCAAGTCGATTGAAAGGTGACTTCTTCTAGGGATGTCCTTGGGTAGGGCTCTTTTGGACAGGTCCGTGCCCCTACCCTAGGTACATAGCTTCATCATACTACGCCTCTCCCTCGCCCACACGCTCGGTGGTTCGTAGGACGAGGAGAGGGTTTTGACTATAGCGCCCTCTCCCTCTCCCTCGCCCTCGCCCTCGCCCTTGCGGTGGACGTGCAGCAGTTCAATCGGTGTCAGATTGCCAAAAGCATATTGTACTGTAGTATCATCATTGTTGGACCTTCCAAAGAGGCTAAGAGCCAAGTGCAAGGTTCACACGAGTACGAACTATTGAACCTCCCGAAGAGGCAACGAGCCAAGCGCAAGGTTTTATAGGAGTTGTCGTCCTAGTAGGAGTGTACTACAACTATAGCGAACGATGCTACTGTATGATGCCGCCAAGTCACGTATATCCAAAGCCGTGCCACCTTTTTTTTTCTCAAAGAGTGTGTTGGAGCCCGTGCAACAACTACACAAGTTGCATGTACACATAACACATTTACTAGTAATAAGTTCTAAAGTACAAATGCCAATATGCCACACAGGTTCATCTCCAATTCATGTGATAAATTTGTGCACGACTAGTCTACATATATTCACAGCGCTACCGTTCACAATTACCGTACTCCACTTACACGTTATAGATGGGCTACATGTCCTCCTCCAGGTTCCAGTCCCAGGTGTTCTTCATGGATGGCACGATCCATAGCGGTGGGAAACGGGAATCATTGTCATATCTTTCTAGTCCGGTTCCACACGATGGAGACTCATCCAAGCTGAAGCGGCATAAATCAGGGATATCGTGTCCCAGCATGTCGTTCATCCGGCGGTGCGCACTGAAGACACAACCATGCTTCATGAACGGCAGGCCTTTCGTGTCGTGCAAGGAAGGTGGCATCTGCTTCACAATGGGGTAGCTGTCCCCGATGAAAAGCGAGTACTCTCCAAGAGTGTTCCTCGGCACCCACGTAGCATCACGGGGGTCGAACTCGGCGCCGTTCATCTGGTACACGCGGCATCCCAGATCTGGACACATGGTGACGTACATAGTTAAGGTCCATGCATAATAATGTTGTGCTCAAATATGGCGGTCAGTAATACTGTGCAGCAAATAGTACTACTCCGGTATAGCGGAAGTAAAATAACCGGCTTATTATATATAGCCACTCTTGGCTACATGGATGAGATAGTAAGACATGGAAAAACAAAAATGGTGGCAGCTAGTGGGTTCAAGTATTCAAGGGCCTAGCTAGTTATACGCGTCCTCCAAGGTAAAAAGTACTCCTACTAGTACTACAAAGTATACTACTAGTACAACAATGAAAGAGAAGGCGAGAGGGTTAAAAAATGGAATACCTGGGTATATGGTGACGGTCCGATCATGGTAGATTGCGTGACCATGTTGCACATTAGTGGTACCATGGGTAACGATTGCTAAGATAGTTGATCCCAATATGCCAAAGTCAGCTACAAGGTTCTAGGTTAGACCGAATCGCGGATGCAAATGCACATCCAGGATCGGCGATCTTATTTTGATCGGGGGATGACTGGTCCCTGCAAAATAATGGAGTACCATCAGGGATGCAAATGATGGTTTGTGCATTCCGTTTGTAATCTCTCGTACCGTTGGATGGCAACCAGATGAAACAAGTCTCCTGGCTTGTCAACGCGAAGATGCGGCCTAGATGGCGCATGGCGTCTTCGAACGTGTAGGGCTACAAATCTGCCGCCGCCAACATGCGCCAGCCTCTGCCGTTACTGCCTCTTGCATTGATGGCAATCCTTATGTCGAGCACCGCGATGAGATAGTAATCGTCGTAGCCGCGTCGCTTTGTCGGCGGGTCCGCAATTGCTATCTTCTTCAATCTCATGTAGGCATCATCATACGTATTCAAGCCCAGCCAGTCCGGAAGGCCGATCCCAATGGCGGAGAAGGGGTCTACCGGAACGGCCGCACTGCTGTGGATGTTGTGCAAAATGATGGTGGTATCCGGCCGGAGGTATGCAAGCCAATCTTCGTTGGCACCGACCCAGACCTATATATAAGACGGTGGGCAGCGGAGAAATTACGGGATGGAAATGGAATAACTAAGTACTACATGATCAAACTCCATTACTGACCCGCTCATCGGACAAGATCCGACTACCTCTCAACCTCAGCAACTCTAGCTGAGTCAACGTGCAACAATGGCCAGGGAGCGGTGGACTGTTCGAAGGATTGTCCCATAGAAGAACCTTATCCTCGAGGACGCATGGAAGACCAACAAGCATGGCCTGTTTAAGAAACATCTTGAAAAAGTTGGTGCAGGAAGCACCGAGTCTTGCGGCGGTGAGGACGTCAGAGCGGCGTGCGATTTCTCCCACATGATCGTCGTCCAAGGTCTCCCAGCCCCATGAGGAGGAGAACCGCCTAGATAATCCATGGGAGCAGCGACGAACTGCTTTCTCTTCGGGGGGAGGGGAACTGGCGAGGAGGAGATAAGAGCGTAGTAACCGCAGGGCCTCATCCCTTCCAACTATAGATCGTTCCTCAGCGAAGGGGTGAGGCTATTATTTACTACTAGTACTCCCTCCGATTCTTTTTACTCTGCGCATAAGAGCAGACCCGGATACCAAGGCAGGGGCTCGCTGCATGCTTTCCGGACGGAAATACCCCTGGCACATGGATGGGAGAAGCTAGCAGTTATAAATGCCCCATGCAGCCCATTTGTTGTCCGCCCGCGTTCCCCTCTCTCTCTACATGCTGCATGGATGTCTCCCTCTCTCTCACATGACTGCATGCAGTGGTGCTGGCCTATGAGAAGCTCGCGTGGAGATAGCAATCTTCTCTCAAGAAGAGATTTTTTTGAAAGAAAGGGATTATGGAACGTTATGGGATTGCATTATATTGTAAATAATAGCACTAGTAAGAAATTTTTGGCACTAGGTAGTAGTTTTTGGCATGGATTAAGAAATTTTGGGTATGTTTTTGCCATTTTTTGTACACGCCAACTAGTGTCAAAAACGTCTTACATTATGTGACGGAGGAGTATGTACTCGTACTGTAGCAGTACTAGTACTACTTTTCTCAACTAGTAGTGCGATGTACTGTACTTCTAGTCTAGTCTAGTATAGCGCACCAGTTTTGAACTCTTGAATTTCAGGGCCAAGGAGCTACAGTTGGAAGTGGAGGGTACTACTATTCTCTAGAACCATCGATGTACTATCAATGCTGGGGAAGTACACCTGCGTAGTGGCCTAGTGGGTACTCTTGGTGCTCTATTCAGCCGCTCCTCTCACGTAGCTGGCCTACTCAGCCGCTCCTCTCACGCACACACTAGCAGCCTGTTTATTAGCGACGGTTACTGAGGGGGCAGAACATTTGAGTTATTTGATACAGCGAGACTAGGCTTTTCGCTTCCATTTGTGGAGGTGTAATGGATCTCATCGAACTTTGTTAGTAGTTCCTTCTTTATGAATGAGATGAAGCAAGCTTTTGCCTCCGTTTCAAAAAAAACACGTCAAGAGGAATTTCTTTTATAGTAGAGCCGATAATGGAGTGAAGTCCATGCGTGCAACGCCACAAGCTACAGAGTAGTAGTACTTCCTCCGTCTAGGTGTGTGCGTCGCGACCAAGGCGGAGAGGAAAACGAGAAAACTTAATCTCTTTTTGCTAATTAATAGCATTGCATGCAATGAACTAACCACTTCATGTTATGTTTGGTAGTCACAAGTCATTGAAAGCATGCACAACCCACATATCTTATTGGTTGATATGCCACAAAACAAAAAAACGAGAAGGGAGTTATTGTACGGTGCCTAAGTGTTTTGGGATTATTTGGTTTTCATAAGGTGACTTACACACCTAGACGGAGGGAGTAGAGCACTTTACGTACAGAGCCATATTGCACAGTTCCCAATGCCCCACCAGGCTTTTCCGGCTCCTCGGGCTTAATTGGGAGGCGCTAGTTTAAATATGCTACTAGCTGATGAGGAAGCTGCAAGCGAGGTGCGGCTAGGGCGAGCACGCGAGCCACAGGATGCTGGGAAGGAAAACCCGTTCACGTGGCTAGGCTGTCCAGTGCACCCAGATTGTGGGGCCGCACGTCCGTTTGACTTCAAAACTCAAACTACCCGTGTAAAATATTGGCTCGCAGCGAAGTGCAGTAGTACTATTTTTTTTTTAAAAAGGCCGCCATACGTTCGGCCGGGATCAAACCCACAAAACGAGGTATACACTCCCGCGACCACTAGTAGTACTAGTTGGAGTACAACGCAACCTAGAATCGCCTTTTGTCTCTAGTAGTACGTACATTGTTCCTTACAAGAAACCCCTATCATCTGCTGCTGGCTATAAGCCAGTGCCATGTCATCTACAGCCCATCTTATAGCCAACATGTACAATAATAGATGAAAAGAGTGTACTACTTTTTTATTATGTGGCTCACTTCTCATTCTCACAAAGTGCCTAGGAGCACATGCTAGAGCTAGCTCTTCACGAAGAGCCCGCTTATCTTCTCTCTCCTCTTATCTTTCCTCCAACTAAGCAGAAATATACTAGTTTATTTCTTATAGCCCGCTGACTCAGCTCTATTGTACTTGCTCTAATAATGCAAGAAACCACTAAAATGCCAAGAAACTACTACCACTTGCATACGTGGCAGACTTAAGATAAGGCTACCTTATCAACCATTGTACATGCTCTTACCAACAAAAATCCTCGAGTGACCTCCTACCTCCGGCCCATCCACCTAGTCATCCTCGGCCATGGGACGCAGCTACCACCGGCGGCAGAAGGCGAGGTCAAAACCGCCGGCGGTGCGGAGCCCATGTTGCGGCAGCCCGGATGCCAGCTCCGTCCGGCGCTCGCGGCCGCTAGCTAGCCAAGATAGCTCCATCCAGCTGCTTGTCTGCAAGGTTTGCTACCTAGATTGGCTCGGCAGCGCGGCGGCTTGCTCGCGCGTGCCGCGCTAAGGCCAGCCAGCTGGCTCGAGCGAAGGCCAGCGCGGCAGCTTGCTCGCTCGTGAGTCACGCTCGGGCCAGCCTGCCAACCCTTGCGGAGGCCTGCGCGGCGTCCGGCCCGTCCGGCGGAGTGGCGGCCAACTCGCTCATCACTGGCGCCTCCGATGAACACGCATCAGTACTGTTTGAAGTAATGTTCAGGAAAAATAATGATTTGAGGGGGAATAACAGGATAGAAGGTCAGATGTGGGTCCCTCGTGTCAACGTCAAACAAAATGTGTTCGTTTAAGCTGCCTCATCAGCACAGACGTGTGGGCCAACCCTGTCATAAAAGGGTTTAAACGAACCTAATCGGTAGGAGTACTAGGTAGTTTTTGGCGTGGACTAAGAAATTTTGGGTATGTTTTTGCTATTTTTTGTACAATAGATTCTTCCTAGGGCTGGTTGAAAGTGGTAGTTTTTTTAAATACTCTACATATTGTAAGTAGGAGTGAAAGTTAAGCTTTGGAAGCCAATAAGCAAGGCTAGTTACATAGTGCATATGTGTACATGATTGGAAGTAAATATCAACCATGAGTGACTAATATCTTGATGGAAAACTCGAAACTATGGAATACTAGGAAAAATGCATGGTTGGAAATACTAGCAATGTTCATGTCCGTTGCAACGAATCATAATGAGAATAATACTAATTCACAAACTTGGTACAAAACACTCTAATTTTGATATACATATGTCACTAGAGATATATTATGTTTCAATTAGAATATATTCCTTGGGCTATTTTGGTGAGGTCAGGGAGGGATGTGGTTGATTTTAAGATACTAATTATGGGTTTTTCTGCAAATTGGTAGACAAGTGGGATGTTGGTGAGAAAAGGCAACAACTTACCTCACAATCGTTAGATGTAGATCTAATGGTCAGAAATGACAGATGGCAGACACACGAGCATCACCAACTTAGTCTTGTGTAGGAGTACTAGCAAGATCCGTGCATTGCACGGAACATCAAGATGCATTTTTTTATAAAACACTTGTTGTGATTGACCCTTGCGGGAGTAATCCCATGTGTAAAAACTAATGATATCTCGAGAAATATGAGATAAGGTGAAGAGGAGTGGGGTGTGGTGGTGGTTGGTGGTCGGACTGAGCGAAGGAATGGGGATTGACGACGCCGGCAGTGGCCACCAGGCCAGTTTGTTCCAGAGGCTTCCTTTTTTAATTGCTCAACAATGGGGTTTGTTGGAGATAAGGATGAATGGGGGAAGGCCTTGTCTGCAAATGTGGAGAGGGGTGCGGGTATCTTTTACTTTAATTTCCATCCGTCAGATATAGATCGGACGGTCTATATTGCAAGATGGCACACGTACCATCATCACCAACTCGGTTTTTTATAAGAGAAGAAATATAAGTATGGAGATACAAACGTATTATCGATACTTGCTTCCGTAAACTAGCATCTACATTCTATTCAACGCCTCGGCATGTGGGGCCTTAGCACAATGACTTCTCGACTGTGTAAAACAAAGATTTTCCCGTCGCCGACAAGGAGGGGGTGACGGCGGCGCGCTTTTTGGCTTGCTCTAGTCCTAGTAGTCATACTAGGTGGGCTAAGCACGTGTAGATTTATTCTTTTTCACGTCTCGTGTTCGCTGTACTGCCACGACTGTTGATGAATAGACGGTAAGTTATTGATGGGGAAACCCTTGTTGAGCATATTTGCGAGAGAGAGAGAGAGAGAGAGAGTGATATGTTAGAGATTGAGGCAATGATAACAGATTCTTTGTGTCTATGTGTGTGGAGGATAGAGAGAGACATGTACATGGGGCTTTCTGTTGTGTAACATGGAGACACATATACATAATTAGAGAGTGAGTGTGTGAGATACACATGCGGGCATGAGGAGAGATGAGGATCCAGATAAATGGGTGTTTGTGCGTGTCTGTGTGTGTTTGTGCATGCGTTTGTGTGTGAGAGGGAGAGAGTGTATGTGGAGTAGAGAGACCACTGATGATGTAAACCTAGTATAAGGGAAGGGGGAATGGTGTGACATGTGTAGTAGTGAGATAGCACTGGTGCGGGCGGGGGGGAGCAGACTATCTGGAAGAGACATCGAGTGTGTGTGTGGGAGAGGGGTGTGAGAGCGAGAGAAAGAGAGAGCTAGCGACGGAGAGAGAGAGAGAGAGAGGGAGGGAGTGAGAGAGAGAGAGAGAGGAAGAGAGGGGGCGAGAGGGGTCGTTTGTGTCCATATATGGCATATAGATAGGGAGAAAATGTTGATGTTGTCCGAAATTGGCCTATGAACGGAGACGGAAGGGAAGCGAGTCATCGTGTGTGTGAAAGGGACTTCATGAGAGATCTAGAATAGATGGTGTAGAGAACAATGTGCGAAATCGAGAACGATTATACATTAGGGAGCTATGCAAAGAGTCACGACATATATGTATACAGGGAAGGAGCTGGGGCAGGTTCGCGTGTGGGAGAGATAGAAAGAGGAGAGTGATGCACAAGGAGACAAAGTGTGCTTGTTTGGAGTGGGGGTGGTGTGTGAGGTGAGTGCGCGAGAACCACATAACTAGGGAGATAGACGTTTGGGGGCGAGGTTTTGTGTGTATGGGAAATATACACTCTACATAGTGCGTGTGCTTGGGTAAGAGAGATAGCGGGAGACCTAGAGAGTGAGGGAAGAGATGTGTGCATGCCCGAGAGACAAAGTGATAGAGACCTATGTTGGGGTCCGGACTTTACAAGAGAGAGGGGTGTTAATGTGCTCGTGTGTTGGTGTTTGGGGGAGAGAACGACTTCTCTATGTGTGTGTGTGTGTGGTGGGGGGGTGACTTCAGATAAAGAGTGAGGTGTCTATATTTGAGGGACTTTAGCGTAATTGAGATATTGTGCACTCATGGTTGATCAATTTGTTTCACAGTTTGTACTATGAGATAATGATACGTTTGAACATGCGTGATATACCTTGATGTACTAGAATTAATAACCTAAGATTGGAATTTTGGAATTCAACTCCATCATTAGCTTTTGTAATTCATTTAAACGGAGGTACATTTTTAAGCCGGGATTTTGTGATTTCAAATTCATATATCAAACCTAGAGATATACACATCCGGGCATGTTCACACTTTATAATCATCCACTTCATTCATACACATACACATTTTTGCTTTTATCATCATATTTAGGATAAACACATTTGGAATTTCATTTGAATTGGATCGTATGATGGTATTTGCTTGTAGTAGCTCCATGATCCATATTTGAATTGAATGGACAATCTAAGTTTCGAGTTGGAGACATTGATTTTCAAAACTTGCACTTTTTTTGCGTGCAAAACAAACAAATTCTCGGCCATGATATCATAGTCGGCCGTACGAGAGCAGAATACTTATAATTTTAGGTGCCAAAAGCTTTCAAACTTCCCGCTCACATCGAAATATCACGTGCCCGAAAGTTTAGCCCTGTGATATTCCCGTTTTACCCCTACCACATGAACGGAAAAGGGCTGCTTTGGTAACTCCATTGTTTTCCCCTCTTTGCCCCCAACATTCTTCCCCAGAGCCCCCTCCCCTTCCCCTCCCCGACCCCCCAACCACGACAAGCCGCCGAATCTAGTCCTCCGCTGCAACGGTGGACCTCACACCCCACCGGATCTAACTTCCGCACCTTGGAACCCCCAACTGCCAACTCACCACTTCACCGGAGCCGCTTCAGCGACTGGCTTGTCCACCGCTCCAAATCTCCTTGACCGCCATCATGGTCCACCGCACCGGATCTACTTAACCGGCGCCCTCGTCCACCACAGCATAGGCCCTTCACTGACTCCCTCGTACGCCCCTTCGCTGGCCCTTCATACAAGCCCTCGTCCGCCGCAACAGATCCGCCTCACCGAAAGCACTGTACAACGCGCCCGCCGAAGCCTTCGTCCACTGCACCGGACCCGCTCCACAGATGCCATATTCAACTCCACCGGCCCTGCTTTACCGCCGCCGCAGCCTCATCAGGTTATTTCGATTTGTACTCCTTCGGTTTTTCCCTTTATCGTGCAACTGTTCACTTACCACAGATGAGCTTTCTTGTATGTCGACAGGCGCCCCAACCATAGCACCGAAGCCGCTTCAGCGACGACGAGCACCATCGACGATCCTTAGCTATCAAGTATGAGAACGATACCCATACGCCGCCGAGAATCAGGTACTATTATCCAACGGCCGGCGCCTACGTTCACTTTCCTAGCATAAGCACTGCACCTTTGAATTTCTTCAGGGCATCATCCAGTTTTTCATGAGACGCGTTATTCTGCTTGCACCTGTAGGGCCAAACTTGTGGCAGTGAACATGTTACATGTGCTAAATTACATACCAGTGCACATATAGTTAATATGCTTTAGTTTTGTTCTGATGCCACCTGTTGGTTCCATCAGACTGCTTAATGTTCTCGATGCTTAATTACACATCATCAAACTAGCATGTGGTTCCGCTGCTTTTTGTTTGTTTGACCCTACATTTTCTGATGCTAGCTATTACATCACTGCTCCGAGCCTCTATTCATTACTTGTTTGTGTGTTCTTGATCTTCCCAAGTTGCATGACTAATTTGATGCTTCTTTTGGGGCTAGCACCTCGAACACGCATAAAAATAGAGGGAAGCAGATATATAGTCGTGTATGCACACACCCTTCTTTCATTAGTTTAGATGAACCATTGATGATCAATTCGAACCAGTGCATGTGATTAAAATTAATTTTACCTAAATAGATGGTGCAGAATAAACTACAACTAGATTTGCAACCACGGGATGCTGACGGTATCTTCAAAGAACATTGCAACAGCAGCTAGGCTTCACAGCAACATATCGTAAGCCAGTGTGTTTTAGTACATGTGAAATGTAATGCGAGTGGGCTGCTTTCTTGGCTTGTGCCCTCAACGTGTAATCCTACTGAATTACAAATAGTTCAGTTGTCTGCTTTGCTGTATTGCTTGATTCGAATGCTTATTTGTTGTTACGCTATACCTAAGTTGGCCAATATGTCAGTAGTGCTTGCTGTACTATCATAAATAAATGCATGCCTATTTCATTTGAGTCCTTAACTTTTCTTCTCAACTTCATCACAAGACTGTCTCCGTAGTTTATATGAGGCCACACTGTTAAGTGCTTTCTCAGATTATTTCAACTGCTTAGATGCCTTGGCAACTTAAATATAGCGGTTGTACACTCCCTTTCAACTAGGGATGTCAACTGGGTCCCGTTTAATCCTGATTAAAGTCCACTAGTGGTATGATAGTTCAAAAGAGTTTTTGTTTTTTTGAGGAAAATGAACTAGGTGGTAGCAAAAACTAACTAGATGGGACTGGCGAATGTCGTTTATTTGCCACTTACATCCCTAGTTTCATCTTACCATTTTAATTTCTTTTCGGCTGATGCTGCTTCGAACCATTTAAATATAGTTTGCCATGCTCGACAATAATTCGTCTGTCGTTTACCATGTAAGCTTACTGCCTGCATCATATCATAACTATCTCTTACTGATGTCTAGCGGAAACCTTTCAGGATGCCTTTCACACTAGGACACAATGTACAACCCCAGAATCTATTTGTGGAAGCAGTGCGCCATCCATGTTACCAGATGGTAGCAGTTCAGAGGCAACACCGCCGGAGAGCAGTCTGAGCACAGATATTATTGTGCTTGAGGCTCTACTAGAGGCAGAAAGAGATGGTGTGGCTGCCATGAATGAGGTAATCTTTATCTTGAGGCTGGAAGTTACGGAATTAGCGGCACACTTATGCAAGCAAATCAAGAATTGGAGGAAGTAAGAATGTTGCATTTGAAGACGGAGGAGGTCCTGCTGTTTCTGCTATCTGAAGCCCAAGGTAATCCCGGTTCTTCTTTAGATACCAGTTGAAATTGTCATTAGGTTATTGTACTTGCATGTTGTGTCATGTCTCTGAATGGATTATGTTGCAACACCACCTATGTTGTCCATGCGTTGTAATGATCCGAATTTTTTAGGCGAGGTAATCCTCAGTACTTGTATGATTGACATAAGGTGAACTGTTTTTCGTGTGAGCATATTGTATTGGATGAAATAACTGTTTGACTCAGAGTGTGTCCAATCTACTGAATTCGAAGATCACGGCATTTCTAAATCATAATCATATATAAAGGTGGAATAAATCTTTGTTGTGGTTTTGAAGAAATAAATAACAAAACATATAATTACCTATGGATATTCGTAATCGAATACAAATTGGATTTGAATTTAGTTTGCTAGGTCCCAGGGCAAATGTGAATGCTAATTCTCCCAAGTTTTGAATGAAGCGGCTAAACACCCATTATAATTCTGGGCTGCCCGAAGCAAGTTTTTGCGAGATGGAAATTACTGTCTACCCCTGACACTTGACATCCTTATCGACCGGATTTACACTGCTATCGATAGGGGTAGACTAGTAACTTCAATCAGACGTGACAAGACGGCTTCTGAGCCCATTCAGACACGGTGGGCGCCAAACGTGGGCGGCAAAACACATTTGATTCAAGCTCGTCCGAAAGATATGTGTCTCTTCCTCCATTTACCCATTCATACACGGTGGGCGGCAAAACAAACTCTCCTCGCCCGAAATCGATGTAGGCTAATATTTTAAATAGGGGCAGATGTGTAACTTCCATCAGACATGACACAACCGCCCTACCTGTTAGCCCCGTTCATACACCGTGGGCGCCAACCGTGGGCGGCAAAACACCCTCTCCTCGCCCGAAATAGTTACCGACAAATATTTGGGAGATGCGAGATTACCATCCTATCCCCAACCGACGCGATGTCCGAAATTTTAAACGGGGGATAAGTTCGTAACTTTCCCCCATTTCAGAGAAACGTGTCCCAAAGTTTGAGATCCCCCTGCCCTCCATTTCCCCATTCATACACCGTCGGCGGCACGACAACCTCCGCACTGCGGCCATCCTCCTCCGTCCGCCGCCCCATCCTCCACCTTGCCGGAGCCGCTACCCCTACCCTGTCGTCCACTGCAAGAGATGGACGTCTCTCATCCACGGCGCCGGACCAAGATCCTTTCATCGCCTCCTCTCGCTTCATCGGCACAATCGTCCACCTTGCCGTTGTCGCTCCTACGACCGTCTCATCCACGGAAACAGGATATATCCCCCGACCCGGCCGTCTGCCATCTAAAGTCCACGGCAAAACAGCATGGGCCTTCACGGCGTCACAAGAGAGGTGGTACTCTTCCATATGTGCTTAAGTTATTGATCTCACCCGGAAAATAGATCGTAATTTGTTTACTGTACTTTTCTTGTCCGTACCAAATCGTAGTGGCTAGTTGAAAGCAAACATTGGTTGCGAAGTAGCTTTGTCCGGTTTGCACCTTCAGATCCGCCATGGCACGAGCACTATATCGTAAAGCTTATGGTTTCCCCCCTTTATATTCACTGCCATCATCGTAGGTGCTTCGTGTAGTGCTAGCACTGCTCCTCAAGACCTCAACCCAAAGCTTACATGTTGAAATACGAATCTGATATGATGCTCATATCACTAAAACAGAGAACGTTTAATTGGTCACCTAATGTTCCTATATTCGTTTATAAAAGCATGTGCGCCACCCACTGGTCTAGCTAGTTCCACTTTCCTGATTTTTCTCTTGATGCTTAGAGTTTTCCCCTTTTATCTACTCTACTATGATCTGCGTAGGTGCTTTCTGTCGTACTAGCATTACTCCACCCTTCAAGCTAAAGAACACAACACTCAGAATTCGAAAGCTTAGTTGTTCAAATATGATTGTGATATGATACTGATATTAGTTAACCGACACATTTAACTGGTTAGCTAAAGTTCCCACTTGAGTTTCCAAATACATGTCGCGACATATAGAGAGACAACATAATTGCATTTCTTTGTCACTTTTTGACCGTACTTTCCTATCCATACCAAATCTTAGTTGTTATTTCAAAGCAAACATCGGTTGCTAACTACCCTTTGCGCGGTTTGCAGCTTCAGCTCAGCCATCCCAGTGCCACGGTCAACACTGTACTCATCATGCTTATGTTTCCCCATTTTATGATGACCACAATCAGCCTACATGGTTTGTGTCGTAATAGCACTGCTCCACCCATCGAGCTAAACAAGCTTAGTTGTACAAATTCATATATGATATTATTGCTGATATTAGTAAAACTGAGAGATGTTTAATTGGTTAGCTAAATGTTCGTACTTTAGTTTCGAAATGCATGTGAGCCACATATGGAGAGACCGGAAAGAATAGTATTTCTCTGTGCGCTCTGGTTCATCATGGGTGGCCAACTGACATTGTATTGAAAGACTTGTAATATCTTCAATCTGCTTGCTCTTCTACTCTTCTTTAAGATGATACTCTTCTCTTGCGGTCGACTGGTCAGGTCAAGTTGTTCTCCCTTAGTATATTTTGAATCTATCAGGTCAGGTCGACTTGTTCTTCTTTACTATATGTTGAAGCTATCATCTGCGAAGTGTCATCACTTTTGGAGCTCTTATATTTTGAGTAGCAGGCCACATTATATTAATGCACACAACAAATTACAGCATGCATGGCATCTTTTAAAAGAATTGCAGAGATAGCACAAAGGGGTTTACAGGGAGGCAGTATTGGATTAGAATCACTTCTGCATTACCAAGAAAATATCACTTGTTTTTATGTTTTCATGCATGTCAGATATTGAACATTATCAAAATGAATATGAGAATGGGCGCACGAGAGGAATATTGCGGAACGATCCACTGGCTAACAAACTTGGCATGGTGGAGGATGGCCTATCTTATTCACCCATCAAGGTGCTTGCTCTAACTTTGCAAAGTTGTATTGGTCGCACATATTTTGCATCTGACCTCTTGCACTACTTCTACTTTGTTACACCATCTGCTTAGTTTAAGCATCATATATGAGTATATGCCATACCTATCCATTTTCTGTACCTATTCCATGTGTCGTCACACTATGATTTTCTAGTCAAATGTTGTTCTTTCGTAATAGATGTCCAAAACGAAGAGGGTGAGTGCAGATCCTCAAGGACTACAAACTAGGTATTTGGAAAATGTAGTGATACCTGTTAAATCCGATAGATCGGCAGCCAAAGAAAACATAGGCCCAACTGTACCACGCTTTACCCCTACTCCAGTGGCCAAACCCCTATTAGAACTGCTGGGAGCCCAGCGTCAGGTACTGTCTATGATATCAATTCAAAATTTGAACTCCTAAATTTCTGCTTGTGCCTTACCTTCTCTCTTGTATGAAAACTAATTTCAGATGAATCTCCTTCCTCAAAGGATCATACGATCTCAAAACAATAATGGACTCTACATTGCTCTTGTCAGTACCTCTCTCCCTTTTTCCTTGTAACGTTGTACTTAATTAATTGCTATTTGATTATGTATCATCAGTCTGCACCTGAGCTTCATTATCCTCTGTTTCTTCCAATATTATTTGATCTATATTTACTCTTTGCAAAACGTAGAATAATGGCAATGCTTATAAAGAATTTTCTTTGGGAAATTTATTGAATTATCCTTCCATCAACATGGAGAAGGGCTTTGTCCAGCCCGTATTAACATGTAATGTAAGTCCATCCTTCTCAAGCCTTCAAACTTTGTTCTAGTATAGATTTGGATAGGCATCATTTCCTCCACTACTGTTTGCTTTGCTGTTTACATCTGATTGGATGTTTGGAACAACTACCAATTTCAAATTGCAGTTGTAAAAACATGTTCCTTATGCAGAATATATCCATTTATTTGCTTATATAATTGTGAAACCTGCTACGTGTCTCCTTGTTTCTCTTTCAGACTCGTATCTCTTACGCCAGGCAGAACTTTAGGGAAGATAGTGAGCCAAACCATCTTGAGAACAGCGAGATGACCCCAAGGTCCTGTCTTGATGAAGACATTGAGTTGAAGCTACTCACCAGCAGGTGTGAGACAACCTTTGTGCAGTCGCTGCCTCAATCAGTTCGACTTCTTTAGTCTCAACTTAAAGCGGAAAGGCTTGCTTCAGCTCAGCTCCGACTTGAAGTCAAAGATGCAATGAAGATGTCAGAGGACTGTCGTGCGCACCATCATGCCTTAAATCTAGTGTTGATGCATCTATCGTTGACACAACTGAGGTCTACTCAGCTTCTTCAGCTGTTTGGGGGGCCCGACCTGGCCAGGCCTAGTTCCTTCTGAAGTGCTCTTGGTTTTGTATATTCTTTTGTCAGCATGTTTATTTGCATTGGTGGCGAACTTTGATGCCCAGTGGATGTAATATGTGTGATAGCCGTGATAGCCAAGCGTAAGTTGCTTTCTTATTTATTTCCTTGTTGTCTTGTTTATTTGTTTGCTTGTATTCATTGCAGTTCTTTTTCCGCGGTTTGCTAGTGGCTGCGATAACCTATTTTTTTAAAACTAGGCCACAATAACCATGGGCTAATATTTACTGTAGTGACACTTGGTCCCCTATGGGCCGTAGAAACAGTGGGCCTTCTACGGGCCATAGAAGTAGTGGGCCTTCTACGGGCCGTAGAAACAATGGGCCTTCTATGGACCGTAGAAAGAATGGGCCTTCTACGGGCCGTATCATCAATGGGCCTTATACAGGCAGTATGATCGATTGGCCAAACATGGGCCAATAACAGGCCGCATTATGGCTGTAAACAGGCTAGAGTTGGAATCGTCCGTTCATGGGCCGACCATAACGGGCCATCATTAATAGGCTGTATTTCATGACTCTATGAAAACGGCTCAACGTATTAACGGACCACAAACGGGCCAACTATAACCACGGGCTGAATTTGGCCCACAAGCAGAAAATGACAGTAACGGGCCGTAAGTAAACGAATACTGGAAATGAGCCCAAGAATAAATGGGCTCTGACAAGGACGAAAGATAACATGGGCCGGAAATGGCCCAACGGAATAACGGGCCGTTAATGCGTATAAAGTGATACACTGTTCATTATGGGCCAGTTTCACCACGGGCCGTTAATGGGTGTAAAGTGATACACTGTTCATTACGGGCCAGTTTCACCACGGGCCGTTAATAGGCCAAGAGTTACATAGGGCCTCATATGGGCCGAAAGACGTCAGGGGCCATACATGGGCCAGAAGTGAATACGGGCTGGAATCATATTGGGTGGCCCAGATGACGCTACTGGGCCTAATTCAGATAGGGCGTAACGGGCCTTGGGTTAGCAGGCTGTAAATGGGCTATATGCGAACAGGCCATTAACAGGCTTTACATGGGCCGGGCCGCCACCTTTTGACCAAGTCAAACGGGCCGGCCTTTTCACAGGAATGGGCCTCTGTTGGGCCGTGCCACGTGTCGACGTATCATAGGCGCCTTCTGTCCAATGAGTGGATGACATCTGTCCCAACGATGAGCCGACACGTGTTTCCTCCAGCCAATGATGATTTTACACGTGGAAAATCCCCATTGGTCGGGGCTGTTAATGGGTTATCGGATCCAAAACTCGACCCGATAGCTTAACGGCGTTCTGTTACGGTGGATGCCATGTGTCGGTCACCCTTCACGAAAGCACTTCTGTGACGCGGGATTTATCGTCATGGAAGTGGACACTTCCATGATGATAATTTTGGTAATGTCGTGGAACACTTCTACGACAGCACAGGTATGACTATCTTGATTCTGTCATAAAATCGTCATGGATGTACATGCATGACAGAAAATGCGACCTGCTGTGACAAACACGTATCATCACGGAAGTGTATTTTTTGTAGTGACTAATTTTGCTAGTTGGAAGCATAAGATGAAAATGCATATTCTTGGACATAACCCCGTCGTATGGGCTATTGTGTGTGTTGGATTGCAAGGTGAATTCTTTCGTGGGAGAGAACTGAACCGTGAAGCTACCGTGGAAGAGTTGAAGATGTTGCAATACAATGCTCAAGCTTGTGATATCCTCCTCAACAGATTGTGCCCCGAAGAATTCAACAAAATTAGTCGTCTTGAGAATGCAAAGGAAATTTGGGATACTTTGAGTGATATGCATGAAGGTACCGACTCCGTCAAGGAATCCAAGTTGGATGTGCTTCAAAGTCAGGTTGACAAGTTCAAAATGAAGGATGGTGAAGGTGTCGTTGAAATGTACTCTAGGCTTGCTCTTATCACAAATGAGATCACCGGCTTAGGAAGTGAAGAGATGACCGACAAATTCATCATCAAGAAGATCCTAAGAGCTTTGGAAGGAAAATATGATACCGTATGCACATTGATCCAAATGATGCCCAATTACAAAGATCTCAAGCCAACAGAAGTCATTGGAAGAATTTTTGCTCATGAGATGTCACTCAAGGATAAGGAGGGGCTCCATAACAAGTCAAGTGGTGCTTACAAAGCCTCATGTGAAGCTCCCACATCATCAAGTGAGAAACAAACCTTCAATGAAGAATTGAGCCTAATGGTGAAGAACTTCAACAAGTTCTACAAGAGTAGAAGCAAAGAGAGAAGTTACAAGTCAAGGTCCTACAATGACAAAAGATCTTCTAGTCGAGAGCGAAATTGCTACAATTGTGGAAGACCCGGACACTATTCCAATGAGTGTATGGCAACCTACAAGAGAAGAGAAGATTCTCCAAATAGAGGAAGTAGAAGAGAAGAATCACCATCAAGAGAGACAAGGAGTAGAGATGATCCTTATGAACGAAGAACATCCCAGAGAAGCAAAGATTCGGAAAGGAAGGACAAGTCATCAAGGAGCTACACAAAACAAAGACATCAAGCTCATGTTGGTGAATGGGTATCCGGCTCCGACTCCTACAATCACTCCGAGAGAAGCTATCACTCCGACTCTGAATATACTCAAGATGAAGGTGTTGCCGGTCTAGCACTTGTGTCAACCAACTCCTACGACATATTTGATTCACCAAATGAAGGACTTGGAAGATGCTTCATGGCTAAAGGCCCAAAGGTATCACACCCCGAGTATGTTGATTTCAATAGTGATGAAGATGACTTGTTAGGTGATGATGATTTACTTGTTGACAACTCTAGTGATGAATACTATGATGAAACATCAATTAATCATGCTAATCAAGATAGAACGAATGACAATGATAAGGAGAAGATTGAGTTTCTAACTAAAGAACTAAACACTCTTAAGTTAGCTCATGAAACTATCTTAGGAGATCATCGAGAACTTTTAAGGACTCATGAGAAATTATGTTTTGAGAAGCGCAACCTTGAGCAAGAGCATGAGTTCTTAAAGGCAATCAATGATGATCTTCGCAAGAAAAGTTCTTCTTACATTGCCAAGCGTTTACTGTTATCCACTTACATGCCTCAAGTCAAGTCTAGTAACAAGAACAAGAAAGATTCTTCTTCTAGTAGTGACAATATTCATGATAAATCCAATGTTGTTGCTTCTAGTAGTTCTCTTGATTCCACTAATGATTCTCTTAGCCAAGTTATACTTGAGAAAGAAAATAGCTTATTGAAGGGAATTATAGAGAAATGTGTTTACAAGAGCCTTACCGGGAGTAAGCAATTCGAGGAAATTGTACGCAAGCAAGGAAGGCACCAGAAGAACCAAGGTGTTGGTTTTGAACGAAAGTTCAATGCCAATGGAGTTGAGTGGGAAGAAGATCAATACCCCAAGACGAAGTTTGTTCCTCAACAAGAGAAGTATGATCCTACTTCCTTCAAAGGTACACAAGCTCAAGATGATCTTCCACCACAAGACCACAAGCAAAAAGGCAAGGATAAGCTTCAAGAGGAAATTGATGCTTTTGAAGAAGCACCCAAGGCCTTGGTCAAGTGGGTTCCCAAGACTACATCAAGTTCTACTTCATCAAGTACGACTACAACTCCAAGGTTTCCCATCAAGATGATGTGGATCCCAAAGAATAAGAACTAGAGAGTTCCTGAGGGTGACTCCGCCAACATACCTCACTCTTATCATTTTGGCAAGAACAAGTGCAATCAACTTCCACATCTTGCACTAGTTCAAGGAGTCACAAACCCTCTTGTTGGTAAGACAAGGGACAAGGTAACCTAATGCTTTCATAGACATCATCTTGTGTGTGCATCACTCTATGTCTTTGGATATCATTGTTTGTTCCTTGTGGGACTAACCCATGTAGGTATTGAAAGTGCAACTCACTCCAAAGGATTGCTCCAAATGATCTACAAAAACATTGAGCATCCACATCTTCAACACCTACATGAAGTCATCATCGACAAAACCCAAGGTTAGTTCATCCCTCTTAGGGGGGATCTCACATCTAGGGGGAGCTTTACTCTAAGAATTGAGCTAAAGCAACTCTAATGGTGTGAACACAACAATGCTTTATGTAAAAATGGTAACCCCATTTTTGCTTAAACGATGAGTATGACCTATGATCAAATGTTCTGATTTGACTCCTAAGTCAATATACTCATATATAGATGACCTAGTCATCGCCAGTTGCTTGATAGATGCTAGAATTGGTTGTGCATGCTTTGCCACATATTTCATTTGCCATTTTATTGTGTGAGCAAGTTGGTCGCATAATTTACTCATTCGAGGACATCCACTTGTTGTTTTGATTGTTTGGTTCCTTTTTATTTTGCCAAGTGGATGGACAAGAATGCCTAAGAACCTTCTCTAGCTATCTATGCTTTTCTCGTCTCAAACTCTATTCATGCTACATCACAAAGTTTGATCAAGTCAGATTTGAACCACTCTGTGTGAGGAGCACTCGGAGTCCACGATTCGTCATAGACTTAAACTTCCAGAACTTCTTTGTGCATTTCGGTCTGGCCGATTCATCCATTTCGGTCATACCGAGATCACTAAGTCGATCTAGGTTTTCAATCTTGGTGCAACTGATTTGAACTTTTCAGTCACACCGAGTTTCAGTAACTGCTTGCAGTTATGAATCTCGGTGCCACCGAGTTGTTCTACTCGGTCACACCGACAGAGTCAGGCTATATATATTCGCACCCAAAATTTGGAAAATTTTCCGAACCCCTTCGCCCGCGCTCAGCCTGCTCTGCCTCCCTGGGTCTCCGGATCATCCTCCTCATCGCCAGCTGCCTCCTGCCGCTGGTCTCCGCCGCCGTCAACGGGAATCGTCTCCGCCGTTGCCGCCGTAGCAAGTCCATCGCCGCACTTAGGGTATGGACTTGATCCTTGTGCTATTCCTCCTCCGATTCTTAGCACATTGTTTTGCCATGTATCTTGCCACGATTGAGATCACTCTATCCAGCGAAATCACTCCGTAGTTTAGTTGTGGATTGAAAATTTAGGGTTAGGTTTCCACCGAAATCATCTCAGACCAACCGAGTTGTTGAAATAGGTTCCACCGATTTGGCTAAGGCCATTGCACATGTGATTCTCGGTCTGACCGAGAATTGCAAATCGGTGTGACCGAGTTCAATACTTTGTGAAACCCTAGCAATCTCGGTGCCACTGAACCGTGACTCGGTCTGACCGAGTTCACTAGTTTAGGTTCCAAAAGCTGCTTTAGTATCACCGAGTTTGCAAATCGGTAGATCCGAAATGCTTTCTGTGGAAAACTAAAACTAAGTTTTTAACTCATTCTTTTGCAAAAACCTCTGTACTTTGTGATGCTTATCAAATCTACCTCATCTATAATCTATTCACAAGGTCTACTGTTAGTGTCTGCATCATGTCAGATCAGAGTGACAGCAGAACAAGTCTGAGGAGCAAGTGAACATGAGTGAGGGCACTAGTCCCTCTAGCAGCTTTGATGAAGGAAGCAGGAGTACACGCACCAACTTGCCTAAGGCAGCCACCAGGACCAGAAAGAAGAAAACCTCAGATTCTGAGGATGAGGACCACCTATCGGAACCACGACAATAACATCTGTGTCTCTCATTCCGTTTGAATCCTCTGAATCCGCTGCTCATATACTCTTTGCATGCTTGCCTGAATTGTGTTAAGATTGCTTGACTTGTCCAAAGTTGCTAAAATCTGTCAAGAACTAAAATTGGGAAAAGGATACGTTTTTATTTGGTCAAGTAGTCTAATCACCCCCCTCTAGACATACTTTCGATCCTACAAATATGCATGTGCTTGCTGCTCCTACTTGCAATTATTATGAGAGGGGAACTATATCTCCACCTCTCTATATTTCCAACACGATAGAATTGCAAGAAACTGCTTATGCTATGTATTGGCCTTTACTTAATGTGCGTGAATTGTTCTTTTATGACATGTCGATGCATAGGAAGAGAGTTAGACTTTTTCATTGCATGATATATGTTGCTTTGTGCTCACTACTAAATGCCGTGAAAGTGAGAAAGACGAGCACCGTGAAAGTGGGAGCTAGACTTGAACCTTGTTCATGCCCATGGAAACTTTGTGAATCTCAATTACAAAAAAATCAACAAAAATAATTATCCCCTTGTGCAAATCCATTGTATTGTAAAATTATTGTGCCAAGATTTACCTTTAGGATGAGTAGATTTCTTGTTGGTATGTGTGGTGCAAAAACAGAAACTTTGGCTGTAGTGCGCAATTTTACATTTTTTACCGGAATGTCGAAATATTCTGAAAGTTTTTGTATAGTGCCAAGATTTGACATTTTTCCCCTAATGTTTTGGAATTTTTGGAGTACCATAAGTATGCTAGATGTTCAAATTTCTATAGAATGTCTTGTTTAAGACAAATTCCATTTTGGATGCATTGTTTGCTTGTTTTGATGAAACTATCGATTTTTATCGGTGGTATAAGCCTTGGAAAAGTTATAATGCAGTAGCTACAATGCAAAAACAAAATATGCATGGGTTTGCAACAATACTTAGAGTAGTTATTTGCTTTACTATACTAATGGATCTCACCGAGTTTTCTGTTAAGTTTTGTGTGGATGAAGTGATCAAAGATTGAGGAGATCTCGATATAAGGAGGCGGAAGAGAGGCAAGAGCTCAAGCTTGGGGATGCCCAAGGCACCCCAAGTAAATATTCAAGGAGGCTCGAGCGTCTAAGCTTGGGGATGCCCCAGAAGGCATCCCATCTTTCTTCAACAAGTATCGGTATGTTTTCGTTCTCGTTTCGTTCATGTGATATGTGTGAATCTTGGAGCGTCTTTTGTGTTTATTTTTAATTTTTCTTTTATGCACCATGCTGGTATGAGATAGTCCATGGTTGATTTATAGAATGCTCATTGCACTTCACTTATATATTTTGAGTGTGGCTTTATAGACTGCTCCATCTGCTTCACTTATATCATTTGAAGTTTGGATTGCCTGTTTCTCTTCACATAGAAAACCGTTATTTGAATAATGCGCTTTTGCTTCACTTATATTTATTGGAGCATGATCTTTTATAGAAAGAATTAAACTCTCATGCTTCACTTATATCTATTTAGAGAGTCAACAGGAGTTGGTCATTTGCATGGTTAGTCATGAAATCCTACATAAAACTTGTGGATCACTCAATATGTTATGTTTGATTCCTTGCAATAGTTTTGCGATATAGAGATGGAATATGTGGGACGTACTAGTAAACAGTTGTGGTTAGTAAGAATATTGGTGTTAAGGTTTGTGATTCCCGAAGCATGCACCTATAGTCTCTCGTTATGCTATGAAGTTGGAGCATGATTTATTATTGATTGTCTTCCTTATGAGTGGCGGTCGGGGACGAGCGGTGGTCTTTTCCTACCAATCTATCCCTCTAGGGGCATGCATAGTAGTACTTTGCTTCGAGGCTAATAAACTTTTACAATAAGTATATGAGTTCTTTATGACTAATGTGAGTCCATGGATTATATGCACTCTTACCTTTTCGCAATTTGCTAGCCTCTACGGTATCGTGCATTGCCCTTTCTCACCTAGAGAGTCGGTGCAAACTTCGCAGGTGCATCCAAACCCCGTGATATGATACGCTCTATCAAACATAACCTTATTATATCTTCCTCAAAACAGCCACAATACCTACCTATTATGGCCTTTCCATAGCCATTTTGAGATATATTGCCGTGCAACTTCTACCGCCTCCGTTTTGATGACTTGGGCATTCATTGTCATATTGCTTTGCATGATCGTAAGATAGCTAGCATGATATTTCCATGGCTTGTCCGTTTTTTGATATCGTTGTTACGCTAGATCATTGCACATCCTGGTACACTGCAAGAGGCATTCATATAGAGTCATATTTTGTTCTAGGCATCGAGTTGTAATTTTTATTTCTTTTGAGTTATAAGTAAATAGAAGTGTGATGACCATCATTATTAATTATTAGAGCATTGCCCCGGTGAGGAAAGGATGATGGAGACTATGATTTCCCCACAAGTCAGGATGAGACTCCGGACAATGAGAGAAAAAAAAGAAAAAGAAAAGAAAAAATAAAGAAAAAGAAAAGGAAAAACGAAAATAAAAATAGAAACTATAGAAAAAGGAAAAAAACAAAGAGAGAAGGGGCAGTGTTACTATCCTTTACCACACTTGTGCTTCAAAGTAGCACCATGTTTTTTCATATAGACAGTCTCATATTTAGTCACTTTCATATACTAGTGGGAATTTTTCATTATAGAACTTGGCTTGTATATTCCGATGATGGGCTTCCTCAAATGCCCGAGGTATTCATGAGCAGGCAAGTTGGATGCACACCCACTTAGTTTTCATATTGAGCTTTCACACAGTTATAGCTCTTACTGCATATGTTGCATGGCAATCCCTACTCCTCACGTTCATATCAATTAATGGGCATGTCCATAGCCCCTTGGTTAGCCGCTTTGACATGAGTCTTTCTTACCTTTTGTCTTCTCTATATTTACCCCTATAATCATACTCTATTCCATCCAAAGTGCTATATCCATGGCTTGCACTCATGTATTGCCTGAGAGTTGAAAAAGCTGAAGCCGTTAAAAAGTATGAACCAATTGCTCGGCTTGTCATCGGGGTTGTGCATGATAAATACTTTGTGTGAAGAAGACAGAGCATGAGAAGACTATATGATTTTGTAGGGATAGATTTCTTTAGCGTTGATATGTTGAAAGACATGATTGTTTGTTGGGATGCCTGAGTATTGATGTGTTTATATCAAATTATAGACTATTGCTTTGAATCAAGTATGTCTTAATATTCGTACCATGATTAGATAGATGATCAAGATTATGCTAGGTAGCATTCCACATCAAAAATTGTCTTTTTATCATTTACCTACTCGAGGACGAGCAGGAATTAAGCTTGGGGATGCAGATACTGAAGGAAATATGCCCTATAGGAAAAAATAAAGTTGTTATTTATATTTCCTTATATCATGATAAATGTTTATTATTCATGCTAGAATTGTATTAACCAGAAAATCGATACATGTGTGTGATGACCCACAAGTATAGGGGATCTATCATAGTCCTTTCGATAAATAAGAGTGTCGAACCCAACGAGGAGCTGAAGGAAATGATAAGCGGTATCCAGCAAGGTATTCTCTGCAAGTACTGAAATAAGAGGTAACAAATAGTTTTGTGATAGGATAATTTGTATCGAGCTACAAGTAACAAAAGTAAATAAAGTGCAGCAAGGTGGCCCAATCCTTTTGTAGCAAAGGACAAGCCTGGACAAACTCTTATATGATGTAAAGCGCCCCCGAGGACACATGGGAATATCGTCAAGCTCGTTTTCATCACGTTCATATGATTCGCGTTTGGTACTTTGATAATTTGGTATGTGGGTAGACCGGTGCTTGGGTGCTGCCCTTACTTCGACAAGCATCCCAGTTATGATTAACCTCTATTGCAAGCATCCGCAACTACAACAAAAGTATTAAGGTAAACCTAACCATAGCATGAAACATATGGATCCAAATCAGCCCCTTACGAAGCAACGCATAAACTAGGGTTTAAGCTTCTGTCACTCTAGCAACCCATCATCTACTTATTACTCCCCAATGCCTTCCTCTAGGCCCAAACAATGGTGAAGTGTCATGTAGTCGACGTTCACATAACACCACTAGAGGAGAGACAACATACATCTTATCAAAATATCGAACGAATACCAAATTCACATGACTACTATTAGCAAGACTTCTCCCATGTCCTCAGGAACAAAAGTAAGTACTCACAAAGCATAAAAATGTTCATAAAGAGGGGTATTAATATGCATATAGGATCTGAACATATGATCTTCCACCAATTAAACCAACTAGCATTAACTACAAGGAGTAATTAACACTACTAGCAACCTACTAGCACCAATCCCGGACTTGGAGACAAGAATTGGATACAAGAGATGAACTAGGGTTTTGAGATGAGATGGTGCTAATGAAGATGTTGATGGAGATTGCCCTCTCCCGATGAGAGGAGCGTTGGTGATGACGATGGTGATGATTTCCCCCTCCGGGAGGGAAGTTTCCCCGGCAGAACAGCTCCGCCAGAGCCCTAGATTGGTTCCGCCAAGGTTCCGCCTCGTGGCATCGGAGTTTCGTCCGAGAAGATGGCTTGTGATTTTTTTTCGCATCGAAAGACTCCATATAGTAGAAGATGGTCACCGGAGGGCCACCAGGGGGCCCACGAGGTAGGGGGCGCGCCCTGGGGGTAAGGCGCGCCCCCACCCTCGTGGGCAGGGTGTGGCCCCCCTGGTGAGTTTCTTCCGCTGAGTATTTTTTATATATTTGGAAAACATCTTCCGTGAAGTTTCAGGACTTTTGGAGGTGTGCAGAATAGGTGTCTAATATTTGCTCCTTTTCCAACCCAGAATCCCAGCTGCCGGCATTCTCCCTCTTTATGTAAACCTTGTAAAATAAGAGAGAATAGGCATAAGTATTGTGACATAATGTGTAATAACAGCCCGTAATGCAATAAATATCGATATAAAAGCATGATGCAAAATGGACGTATCAACTCCCCCAAGCTTAGAGCTCGCTTGTCCTCAAGCGAAAAGCCGAAATCGAAAAATATGTCCACATGTTTAGAGATAGAGGTGTCAATAAGAATAAAATACAGACATGAGGGCATCATGATCATTCTTAGAACGGCAACTTATATAATTCTTGTCATATAATATCTTATGCTAGAGTAATAATTCAATCACAATATCAAGTATGAATCATAAACTTCATTGAAAACTAAAAAACTACAATCTTAGTCATTGAAGCAATTGCAATTTATCATAACATAGGAAAGAGTCAATGTATAAGAGCTTTTCAGCAAGTCCACATACTCAACTATCATATAGTCTTTCACAATTGCTGACACTCACGCAATACTTATGGGTATGGAGTTTTAATCGGACACAGAGAAAGATGGGGGCTTATAGTTTTGCCTCCCAACGTTTTACCTCAAGGGTAATGTCAACAGTAATAGTTCATGAAAATTCACATCCAATTAGCCATATATACCAGGATCTTTCCAACACATTGTGCTTCAAAAAGGATAAAATGTAAAAAGGAAGGGTGAACATCACCATGACTCTTATACAATGTAGGAGATAAAAGTAAAAGATAGGCCCTTTGCAGAGGGAAGCAGAGGTTTTCATGCGCTTTTATGTTTGGATGCACAAAATCTTAATGCGAAAGAACGTCACTTTATATTGCCACTTGTGATATGGACCTTTATTATGCAGTCTGTCGCTTTTATTTCTTCCATATCACACGATCGATCGTAAAGCTTATTTTCTCCCACACTAATAAGTCATACATATTTAGAGAGCAATTTGTATTGCTTGCACCGATGACCACTTACTTAGAGGATCTTACTCAATCCATAGGTAGGTATAGTGGACTCTCATGGCAAAACTGGTTTAAGGGTATTTAGAAGCACAAGTAGTATCTCTACTTGGTGCAATGAATTTGTCTAGCATGAGGGGGAAAGGCAAGCTCGTCATGTTGGAAGATCCAAGACAATATAATTCATCTCAGATGTAAGAAAACATAACCCATTATGTTGTCTTCCTTGTCCAATGTCAACTCTTTAGCATGTCATATTTTAATGAGTGCTCACAATCATAAAAGATGTCCAAGATAGTATACTTATATGTGAAGACCTCTCTTTCTTTATTACTTCTTATTAATTGCAATGATGACCAAAACTGTGTTTGTCAACCCTCAACAACTTTTATTCATCATACTCTTTCCATGTGAGCTCATTACTCTCCATAAGACTCACATGATCTCTTTGTTTCTTTTTATTTCTTTCTCTTTTCTTTTATTCCCTTAGGATCATGGCAAAATAATCAAGCCCTTGACTCAACACTAATCTTGATTATATAGCTCACAGACTCGATTACATAGAAGGATAATAAAGCAAAACTCACAACTAGATCATACTAAGAACTTTTATTCTACTAGATCAAGATATTAGCAAAAGGATCGAACTAAGAAAAACGGTAAAGATAAAGTGATGGTGATACGATACCGGGGCACTCCCCCAAGCTTGGCAGTTGCCAAGTGGAGTGCCCATACCAATGTGATTATGTCTCTGTTTTCGGGGATGGTGATGTGATGTTCTTGACGATGATGCTCCTCAAGATACGGTTCTCCTCCTCGAGCTTGTTGACTTGCTTCTTGAGGTCCATTATTTCCTTTCGGAGCTTTCCTGTAAGAACCAAAGCTCCCTGCACCCAAGGGTGCTGCATAGCTGCAGGAGAACCAGAGACACTCTTTTTCATATTCTCATAAGAAAGAAGTCTAACATTGGAAGGGATAACCGAGTTTGGAATAGCTGAGCTCTGCAGTTCCCCATTGTGAATCCAGCTTGGAGGCGGGAAGTGACTTTTTGATCCTCTTCCGTGGCATCTATCCTCTTCAAATCAGCCTCCATCTCTTCCTCCGTTGCTGGCCCAAAGAGGTCAGCATTGTTGTTTGTTGTTGATCTTGGTGCCGGATGAGACGCCCGGCTCTCCCCGACTGACTCTTGCGAAGACATCTTGCTCTAATCTGCAGCAGCAATAGCTCGAAACACAAACAGAGGATTTTTGCGTGACATGGGAGTCAAAACCTCCGGGAGATTATATAATGAATTTTTGCCGACCAAAATACGCGTCGTGTACGAAAACGGAGTCCGGAGAGAACACGAGGTGCCCACGAGGTAGGGGCGCGCCCTCCACCCTCGTGGAGCCCTCGTGTCGTTCCCGGACTGCTTCTTATTTTTCTATTTTTCTAAATATTCCAAAACGGATAAATATTGCCTTAAAAATTGTTTTGGAGTCATTTTACTTACCGTACCACATACCTATTCCTTTAAGGAGTCTGAAACATTCCGGAAAGTGTCCCTTATGTATTCCTCCGGGGTTACGGGTTCAATAATATTGGTTTCAACATTTATGGGATTACCTGAGATGTAGTGTTTGATTCTTTGACCGTTCACCACCTTCGGATTTGTGCCTTTGAAGTTGTTGATTTTTATGGCACCAGAACGGTAGACCTCCTCGATAACGTAAGGACCTTCCCATTTAGAGAGAAGTTTTCCTGCAAAAAATCTTAAACGAGAGTTGTATAGCAATACATAATCACCTACATTAAACTCACGCTTTTGTATCCTTTTGTCATGCCATCTTTTAACTTTTTGTTTAAACAACTTGGCATTTTCGTAGGCTTGGGTCTCCATTCATCAAGTGAGCTAATATCAAATAACCTCTTCTCACCGACAAGTTTAAAATCATAATTAAGTTCTTTAATAGCCCAATAAGCCTTGTGTTCTAGTTTGAGAGGTAAGTGACATGCTTTTCCATAGACCATTTTATACGGAGACATACCCATAGGATTTTTATATGCAGTTATGTAGGCCCATAATGCATCATCAAGTTTCTTGGACCAATTCTTTCTAGATCTTTTAACAGTCTTTTGCAAAATTAATTTGAGTTCTCTATTACTCAATTCTACTTGACCACTAGACTGAGGATGATAAGGAGATGCAATTCTATGATTAACATTATATTTAGCAAGCATTTTATGGAAAGCACCATGAATAAAATGTGAACCACCATCAGTCATTAAATATGTAGGGACTCCAAATCTTGGAAAAATAACTTCTTTAAGCATTTTAATAGAAGTGTTATGATCAGCACTACTAGTTGGAATAGCTTCTACCCACTTAGTAACGTAATCAACAACAACTAAAATATGTGTATAACCATTAGAGGAAGGAAAAGGTCACATATAGTCAAAGCCCCATACATCAAATGGTTCAATAACAAGTGAATAGTTCATAGGCATTTCTTGACGTCTACTAATATTACCAATTCTTTGACATTCATCACAAGATAAGACAAACTTACGGGAATCCTTGAAGAGAGTAGGCCAATAAAAACCAGATTGCAGTACCTTATGTGAAGTTCTATCTCCAGCATGGTGTCCTCCATAAGCTTCGGAGTGACACTTGCATAGGATCTGTTCCTGTTCATGCTCAGGTACACAACGTCTAATAACACCATCCACTCCTTCTTTATAAAGATGTGCGTCATCCCAAAAGTAATGCCTCAAATCATAGAAGAACTTTTTCTTTTGCTGGTATGTGAAACTAGGTGGTATAAACTTAGCAACAATGTAATTAGCATAATCAGCATACCATGGAGCAGTATAAGAAGCATTTATGACATTTAATTGCTCATCAGGAAAGCTATCATCAATAGGTAGTGGGTCATCAAGCACATTTTCTAACCTAGACAAGTTGTCTGCAACGGGGTTCTCAGCTCCTTTTCTATCAACAATATGCAAATCAAATTCTTGTAGCAAGAGAACCCATCTAATGAGTCTAGGTTTAGCATCCTTCTTTTCCATAAGATATTTAATAGCAGCATGATCATTGTCAATGGTTACTTTAGAATCAACAATATAAGGTCTGAACTTATCACAAGCAAATACAACTGCTAAGAATTCTTTTTCAGTGGTAGCATAATTTCTTTGAGCATTATCAAGGGTTTTACTAGCATATTGAATAACATTTAATTTCTTATCAAACCTTTGTCCTAGAACAGCACCTACAGCATAATCACTAGCATCACACATAATTTCAAAGGGTAAATTCCAATCAGGTGGCTGAACAATAGGTGCAGAAATCAATGCTTTCTTAAGTATTTCAAACGCTTCTACACAATCATCATCAAAAACAAATGGTATATCTTTTTGTAATAAATTAGTGAGAGGCCGAGAGATTTTGGAGAAGTCCTTAATGAACCTCCTATAAAAACCAGCATGACAAAGGAAACTTCTTATACCTTTGATGTCCTTGGGACATGGCATCTTTTCAATAGCATCAACCTTGGCTTTATCAATTTCAATACCTCTTTAAAAAACTTTATGCCCCAAGACAATACCTTCGTTAACTATAAAGTGGTACTTTTCCCAATTCAAGACAAGATTAGTTTCTTCACATATCTGCAAAACTCGATCAAGGTTGCTAAGGCAATCATCAAAAGAAGATCTATAGACAGAAAAGTCGTCCATGAAAACCTCACAAATCTTTTCACAAAAGTCAGAGAATATAGCCATCATGCATCTTTAAAAGGTAGCAGGTGCATTACATAAACCAAAAGGCATACGTCTATAAGAAAAAGTACCAAAAGGGCATGTAAAAGTAGTCTTTGATTGATCTTTGGCTGACATAGGTATTTGAGAGAAACCAAAATAACCATCTAGAAAGCAAAAATGTGTATGTTTTGATAAACTTTCTAGCATTTGATCGATAAAAGGTAAGGGGTAATGATCCTTTTTACTAGCCTTATTTAATTTGTGGAAATCAATGACCATCCTATAACCTGTAATAATTCTTTGAGGAATCAATTCATCTTTATCATTAGGAACAATAGTAATACCTCCCTTCTTAGGGACACAATGGATAGGGCTTACCTACTGACTATCAGCAACGGGATAAATTATACCTGCCTCAAGGAGCTTTAGTATCTCCTTTCTTACCACTTCTTTCATTTTAGGATTCAGCCGGCATTGATGATCGCGAACTGGTTTAGCATCTTCTTCCAAATTAATTTTATGTTGACATAAAGTGGGACTAATGCCCTTAAGATCATCAAGAGTATACCCAATAGCAGCACGGTGCTTCTTCAGAGTTTTGAATAATCTTTCTTCTTCATGCTCTGAAATGGTTAGCACTAATAATAACAGGATATATCTTTTTCTCATCAAGATAAGCATATTTAAGAGTATCAGGTAACGGTTTAAGCTCAAACACGGGATCACCCTTGGGTGGAGGAGGATCCCCTAGGATTTCAACAGGTAAATTGTTTTTCAGAATAGGTTCCTGTTTGAAGAATACCACATCTAATTCCCTTCTTTCATTCATAAACATGTCATTTTCATGGTCTAGCAAATATTGTTCTAAAGGATCACTAGGAGGTACGCCAATAGAAGCAAGACCAATAATTTCATCCTTACTAGGTAATTCTTCTTCACGGTGTTTTCTACTAAATTTAGAGAAATTAAATTCATGAGTCATATCATCTAAACCGACAGTAACAACATCTCTTTTGCAATCTATGGTAGCATTAACAGTATTTAAGAAGGGTCTACCAAATATAATGGGACACAAGCTATCTTGTGGGGAACCAAGAACAAGAAAATCAGTAGGATATTTAGTTTTCCCACACAAGACTTAAACATCTCTAACAATTCCCATTGGTTAAATAGTATCTCTATTGGCAAGTTTAATTGTGACATCAATATCTTCTATTTCAGCAAGTGCAATTTCATGCATATTTTCTTTGTATGAGGAATGAGGTATTGCAATAGCACTAGCACCCATATCACATAAGCCATGATAACAATGATCTCCTATTTTAACAGAAATAACAGGCATGCCTACCACATGTCTAGGTTTATCATTAGCACAAGGTTTAGCAATTCTAGCAGTTTCATTACAGAAATAAATAACTTGCCCATCAATATTATCAGACAAGAGATCTTTAACAATAGCAATACTAGGTTCAACTTTAACTTGCTCAGGAGGTGTATATGTTTTAATATTGCTTTTACGAACTACAGTTGAAGCTTTAGCACGATCATGATGAACAAGATGCATAGGATAAAACTTCTGATGAAATTCCAATTTCAATCGTTTGTAATTCCAAGACCTCATATCATCACATAGCCTATACCATGTCGATGCATCTCCCCTCAAAGATAAAGGGAAAACCTTCTTCTTAACAACATCTCCGGGTACACCTGCAAGCTTAAATAATCCACAAACTTCATCCACATATATTAGATGTTCATCAGGATGTTTTGTTCCATCTCCTAAAAAAGGATTAGCTAGCAGTTTTTCTATCATACCCGCAGGAACTTCAAAGCAAGCATTTTCATTTTCATATTCATTTTTAGTAGGTTGAGTAGGTTGAGGAGCAACTCTTTGCTCTACTGGTCGGGGTGAAGATACCCCGAACAAGCCCCTCAGAGGATTACTTTCCATAGTAACAAGTGATAGTAAATTTCAGCACACTATATAAATTTTTCCTTACCAAATTCCACCTACCAAAGGCGCTTCACTCCCCGGCAACGGTGCCAGAAAAGAGTCTTGATGACCCACAAGTATAGGGGATCTATCATAGTCCTTCCGATAAGTAAGAGTGTCGAACGCAACGAGGAGAAGAAGGAAATGATAAGCGTTTCCAGCAAGGTATTCTGTGCAAGTACTGAGATAAGAGGTAACAGATAGTTTTGTGATAGGATAATTTGTAACGAGAAACAAGTAACAAAAGTAAATAAAGTGCAGCAAGGTGGCCCAATCCTTTTGTAGCAAAGGACAAGCCTGGACAAACTCTTATATGATGTAAAGCGCTCCCGAGGACACATGGGAATATCGTCAAGCTAGTTTTCATCACGTTCATATGATTCGCGTTCGGTACTTTGATAATTTGGTATGTGGGTGGACCGGTGCTTGGGTGCTGCCCTTACTTGGACAAGCATCCCACTTATGATTAACCTCTATTGCAAGCATCCGCAACTACAACAAAAGTATTAAGGTAAACCTAACCATAGCATGAAACATATGGATCCAAATCAGCCCCTTACGAAGCAACGCATAAAGTAGGGTTTAAGCTTCTGTCACTCTAGCAACCCATCATCTACTTATTACTCCCCAATGCCTTCCTCTAGGCCCAAACAATGGTGAAGTGTCATATAGTCGACGTTCACATAACACCACTAGAGGAGAAACAACATACATCTCATCAATATATCGAACGAATACCAAATTCACATGACTACTAATAGCAAGACTTCTCCCATCTCCTCGGGAACAAAAGTAACTACTCACAAAGCATAAACATGTTCATAATAAGAGGGGTATTAATATGCATATAGGATCTGAACATATGATCTTCCACCAATTAAACCAACTAGCATCAACTACAAGGAGTAATTAACACTACTAGCAACCTACTAGCACCAATCCCGGACTTGGAGATAAGAATTGGATACAAGAGATGAACTAGGGTTTTGAGATGAGATGGTGCTGATGAAGATGTTGATGGAGATTGCCCTCTCCCGATGAGAGGAGCGTTGGTGATGATGATGGCGATGATTTCCCCCTCCGAGAGGGAAGTTTCCCCGCCAGAACAGCTCCGCCAGAGCCCTAGATTGGTTCCGCCAAGGTTCCGCCTCGTGGCGGCGGAGTTTCGTCCGAGAAGATGGCTTATGATTTTTTTCCCATCGAAAGACTCCATATAGCAGAAGATGGTCACTGGAGGGCCGCCAGGGGGCCCACGAGGTAGGGGGCGCACCCTGGGGGTAGGGCGCGCCCCCACCCTCGTGGGCAGGGTGTGGCCCCCCTGGTGAGTTTCTTTCGCTGAGTATTTTTTATATATTTGGAAAACATCTTCCGTGAAGTTTCAGGACTTTTGGAGCTGTGCAGAATAGGTCTCTAATATTGGCTCCTTTTCCAGCCCAGAATCCCAGCTGTCGGCATTCTCCCACTTTATGTAAACCTTGTAAAATAAGAGAGAATAGGCATAAGTATTGTGACATAATGTGTAATAACAGCCCATGATGCAATAAATATCGATATAAAAGCATGATGCAAAATGGACGTATCAGTGTGGATACATAGACAAAACACAGTGTCCCTAGTAAGCCTCTACTAGACTAGCTCGTAAATCAAAGATGGTTAACTTTCCTAACCATAGACATGTGTTGTCATTTGATGAACGGGATCACATCATTAGGAGAATGATGTGATGGACAAGACCCATCAGTTAGCTTAGCATATTGATCGTTCAGTTTTATTGCTATTGCTTTCTCATGTCAAATACATATTCCTTCGACTATGAGATTATGCAACTCCCGCATACCATAGGAATACCTTGTGTGGTATCAAACGTCACAATGTAACTGGGTGATTATAAAGATGCTCTATAGGTATCTCCGAAGGTGTTTGTTGGGTTGGCATAGATCGAGATTAGGATTTGTCACTCCGAGTATCGGAGAGGTATCTCTGAGCCCTCTCGGTAATGCACATCATGATAAGCCATGCAAACAAAGTGATTAATGAGTTAGCTGTAGGATGATGCATTACGGAATGAGTAAAGAGATTTGCCAGTAACGAGATTGAACTAGGTATGAAGATACGAACGATCGAATCTCTGGAAAGTAACATGCCGATGACAAAGGGAATAATGCATCTTGTCATTACCGTACCACCGACAAAGATCTTTGTAGAATATATGGGAACCAATATGAGCATCCAGGTTGTGTTGTTGGTTATTGACCAGAGAGGTGTCTCGGTCATGTCTACATAGTTCTCGAACCCGTAGGGTCTGCACGCTTAACGTTCGATGATGATTTTGTATTATATGAGTTATGTGATTTGGTGACCGACTGTTGTTCGTAGCCCCGGATGAGATCACGGACTTGACGAGGAGTCTCGAAATGGTCGAGATGTAAAGATTCATATATAGGACGATAGTATTCGGACACCGGAAGTGTTCCCGGGGTACCAGGTACGTATCGGGTCACCGGAAGGGGTTCCGGGCAACCCCTGGCAAACTATATGGGCCTAATGGGCCAAGAGAGGGACAGACCAGCCCCTGAGGGACTGGTGCGCCCCCCCGTATGGGCTGGCCAAATTGCAGTAGAAAAGGGGAAGGAGGAAAAAGGGAATAGGATTCCCCCTTCCCCCTCTTCCCTTCCTACTCCGAATAGGAATAGGAAAGGGGGAGGCCGGATCGGGAGGACCCCAAGTAGGATTCCTCCTACTTGGGGCGCCCCCTTGGCTGCCTCTCCTCCCCTCCAACCTATATATATGAGGGGGGCACCGCTAGAACACACAACAAACATTGTTAGTTGTGTGCGGCGCCCCCCTCCACAGGTTACGCCTCCGGTCATATTCACATAGTGCTTAGGCGGAGCCTTGCGCGGATTACTTCACCATCACCGTCACCACACAGTTGTGCTGACGGAAATCTCCCTCAACACTTTGCTAGATCAAGAGTTCGAGGGACGTCATCGAGCTGAACGTGTGCAGAACTTGGAAGTGTCGTACGCTCGGTACTTGATCGTTCGGAACGAGAAGAAGTTCGACTACATCAACCACGTTGTCAAACGCTTCCGCTTTTGGTCTACAATGGTACATGGAGACACTCTCCTCCTCCTGTTTCTATGCATCTCCTAGATAGATCTTGCGTGAGCATAGGAAATTTTTGAAATTGCATGCTATGTTCCCCAACAGTGGCATCAGAGCCAGGTCTATGCGTAGATGATATGCACGAGTAGAACTCAAATAGTTATGGGCGGTGATCGTCATACTGCTTACCACCAATGTCTTATTTTGATTCAGCGGTATTGCTGGATGAAGCGGCCCGGACCAACCTTACATGAGCACGTTCATGAGACCGGTTCCACCGACAGACATGCAACTAGTTTTGCATAAAGGTGGTTGGCGGGTGTCTGTTTCTCCTACTTTAGTTGAATCGAATTTGACTATGGCCGGTCCTTGTTGATGGTTAAAACAACAAACTTGATAAATCACCGTTGTGGTTTTGATGCGTAGGTAAGAATGGTTCTTGCTAGAATCCCGTAGCAGCCACGTAAAACTTGCAACAACAAAGTAGAGGACGTCTAACTTGTTTTTGCAAGGCATGTTGTGATGTGATATGGTCCAGACATGATGTGATATACGTTATTGTATGTGATGATCATGTTTTGTAAAAGTTATCGGCAACTGGCAGGAGCCTTATGGTTGTTGCTTTTTATTGTATGAAATGCAAACGCCATGTTATTGCTTTAGTTTAGCACTATGCGTTAGCGATAGTTGTAGAAGCAATAGTTGGCGAGACGACCACGACGCTACGGTGGAGATCAAAGGTGTCAAGCTGGTGACAATGGAGATCATGACGGTGCTTTAGAGATGGAGATAGAAGGCACAAGATGATGATGGACATATCATGTCACATATTTTGATTGCATGTGATGTTTATCTTTTCTGGATCTTATTTTGCTTAGTGCAGCGGTAGCATTATAAGATGATCCCTCACTAAAATTTCAAGGTATAAGTGTTCTCCCTGAGTATGCACTGTTGTGACAGTTCGTTGTGCAGAGACACCACCTGATGATCGAGTGTGATAAGCTCTATGTTCATATACAACGGGTGCAAGACAGTTTTGCACATGTGGAATACTCGGGTTAAACTTGACGAGCCTAGCATGTACAGACATGGCCTCGGAACACTGGAGACCGAAAGGTCGAACGTGAATCATATAGTAGATATGATCAACATAGAGATGTTCACCATTGAAGACTACTCCACCTCACATGATGATCGGACATGGTTTGGTTGATATGGATCACATGATGATTTAGATGTCTCGAGGGATGTCTATCTAAGTGGGATTTCCTAAGTAATATGATTAATTGAACTTAATTTATCATAAACTTAGTCCTGATAGTATTTGCACATCTATGTTGTAGATCAATAGCTCGTGTATAGCTCCCCTATTTTATTTTTGATATGTTCCTGGAGAAAACTAAGTTGAAAGATGATAGTAGCAATGATGCGGACTGGGTCCGTGATATGAGGATTATCCTCATTGCTGCACAGAAGAATTATGTCCTTGATGCACCACTAGGTGATGAACCTATTGCAGGAGCAGATGCAGACGTTATGAACATTTTGCAAGCTCGGTATGATGACTACTTCATAGTTTAGTGCACCATGCTTTACGGTTTAGAAGCGGACTTCGAAAACGTTTTGAACGCCATGGAGTATATGAGATGTTCTAAGAACTGAAATTGGTATTTCAGACTCATGCCCGTTGTCGGTGTCATAACCGGCGGATCTCAGGTAGGGGGTCCCGAACTGTGCGTCTAAGGCGGATGGTAACAGGAGGCGGGGGACACAATGTTTACCCAGGCTCGGGCCCTCACGATGGAGGTAATACCCTACTTCCTGCTTGATTGATCATGATGATATGAGTATTACAAGAGTTGATCTACCACGAGATCGGAGAGGCTAAACCCTAGAAGCTTGCCTATGGTATGATTGTTGTTGTCCTACGGACTAAACCCTCCAGTTTATATAGACACCAGAGGGGGCTAGGGTTACACAGAGTCGGTTACAAGGGAGGAGATCTATATATCCGAATCGCCAAGCTTGCCTTCCACGCAAAGGAGAGTCCCATCCGGACACGGTACGAAGTCTTCAATCTTGTATCTTCATAGTCCAACAGTCCGGCCAAAGTATATAGTCCGGCTGTCCGAGGACCCCCTAATCCAGGACTCCCTCAGTAGCCCCTGAACCAGGCTTCAATGACGATGAGTCCGGCACGCAGATTGTCTTCAACATTGCAAGGCGGGTTCCTCCTCCGAATACTCCATAAGAGATTTTGAACACAAGGATAGTGTCCGACTCTGCAAAACAAATTCCACACAACATCGTAGAGAGTATAATATTTCCACAAATCTAATCTGCTCACAGCTTTTCACAACATGACATCACGCCATGGCCCCGGTTATTATTCGAACCGTTTTTCTCAACCAGCTACTGCACATATTGTGAGGTGGTTTTCTTGGCACATCTTGTCTAAGCAGAGATCGTGTCCCCTTATCACGGGATTCTCATCAATACGGGTGTGGGTAACCCAACCGCGCCATTAATCACGACACTTGGGGAATAAGCGAGTTTTACCAGGCAAGTGGGGAGGCGTGTAGTTTCTTCCGCCCTTATAAAGGGTAAGTGTTCCACCTTTTTAACCACGCCTTCTTCTCTCCTGCCCATCCATTCTTGCGGACCCAAGCTCCAGTGCCCAAGTTCGCATTTTCTCCGAAGATCCACTCCAAATATGTCCGGAGCGGGAGGCAAGTGGATGGCCTCTACCGTCCAGAAGAATGACATCAAGAAACTTTGGAAGGCCGGGTATCTAGCCCAGAAAATCGGCCACCGTCTCCCAACGGCGGGACAGATCGTTCCTACCCCGGAACCCCACGAAAGGGTCGTGTTCCCCCCTCATTTTATCCGCGGGCTAGGGTTTCCCCTCCACCCATTTGTTCGCGGCATCATGTATTATTACGGGATTGATTTTCATGATCTATCCCCCAATTCCTTCCTCAACATCTCGACATTCATTGTCGTGTGCGAGGATTTTCTCCACATCCCGCCACACTTCGGCTTATGGCTGAAGATCTTTAATGTGAAGCCCAAGGTAGTGGGTGGTGAGCACGCTGAGTGCGGGGGCGCTATGGTGAGCAAGATGCCCAATGTCACATGGCCAACAGGTACCTTAAATGATTCCGTTAGGGAGTGGCAACAGCAGTGGTTTTACATTACTGAGCCGCGCGGCGCGCAGCAGTCCGCTGCTCCTGAGTTCTGATTCGGAGCCCCTCTGCGGCTCACGTCCTAGCTCAAGAAGGGCCTGGACTGGTCTTCGTCCGACGAACTGTTGGCGCTCCAGACGCGCGTCAAGGGTATGGAATACAAGAATATCGAACTTGTCAATGTACTCCAGGTGATGTTAGTCCGTCGGCTACCTTATCAACACCGGACTTGCAATCTATGGGAATTTGATCCGGCCAAGCACCAGACCCTGCGAGAGCTCTTTGGCTCCTCGCATGAAGACATCTGGAAGGTGCTTTTTAAGCCCGACAAATCGTGGCCGGACTCGGCCGAGGACCGCGGGTACCAACCGTCCCGCCCTGTAAGCTCGGTAAGTTATCATACATTTTATTTGCATAACTCAAGGGAAATGCTTAATGTGTTTTACACAACTCTCCTAGGGCTGGACGAAGAAGGCGGGGCATATCCAATGTCCGGCCCCACTGCCCGAAAAACCGGCCAGCCCACTTCTGAAGCCGGGGCGGGTCCTCATCGCCTCAATTTCCTGGAGGGCCTTTTAGGCTTCAGCCTTGGCATGCTTTGTGCTCTCAAGGGCCGCGGCAAGCTCGGACTCTCGCATCTTCGAGTCAAGATCCAAAGCCTCGTGCTTCTTCACGAGAGCCTGGAGCTCTTGCTGCACCTCACCCACCCGTGCCTCTTGTTTTTTCCCGCTCGGTTTGCTCTCCGGTCGCTTTGTTTTCAGCCTCGGACAACGCTTGCTTCAGGGTCGCCACTTCGGTCGTGGCCCCTGGCACATTCATGATGATCTTGTCATTTAGCAACCACATTTTCTTTTTTATATAGACAAGATATTACTTACCTTTGTTCTCCTCGAGCTGCCTCTTGGCAAGGCCGAGCTCTTTCTCGGACCCCTCGAGGTCCTGCTTCAGTGCGGCGACCTCCGCAGTCAGTGCGGCAGATGTCAGCAGCGAAGCCTGCATACGCATACATACATACTTATATTAGACTCCTGCAGATATTATTTGATCCTCTATTCGGCTTTTCTTTGTGAACACCGAACAGAGCATCAGGGGCTACTGTCTATGCGGTAATATTTTCCTATATTTTAAATACTTACCTCAAAGCCTGTTAGAAGGCTGGCACAGGCTTCAGTCAGTCCGCTCTTGGCGGACTGGACCTTCTTGATCACCGCACTCATAATAGTGCGATGCTCTTCGTCGAAGGAAGCGCCGCGAAGCGCTCCCAGCAGGTCGTCCGGTGCGTCTGGGTGGACAGAGGTCACCGGCACGGATGGCTTGCCCCTTTTGGAAGGGGGCCGCCTGCCCGAGTCCGGAACCACTGGAGGTTCCGGCGTGGTGTTCGGCTGAGGGCCGAACTTGGAGCCCCCGGGAGCCTTGCTCCCTTTGCTCCGGGAGTCCGGAAGGTCGCCTTGAGGCGCCTCCGGGACTGTCTCCCCCCGGCTCGGTGCCCCTTGAGACAATACCTCGGCATTGTCCGTAGGGCAAGGAGAGGAGGCGGTTGGAAGTGTATCACTATTCATGTCCGATGAGTCCAAGGAACCGTCCAACAATGATACGTCGATTCGGGCTTGGTGCGGACTACATAATCATATTCGACGTTAGGAGAAGCAGTGCGACAAAGGTATGCTATGAGTTACTCTGGTATCCGAATACTTACGACTTCGCCAGGGGCTTGGTCTTGAGCAGCCACTCGTCTTCGCCGTCGGCGGCGGTGGTGGAGCAGTCCGGAAGGAGAGTCCTTCCCTTCTTGGACCCTTCGGCCTCCCTGGTTGGGGCGGCCTTCCTTTTCTTGTCTCCCCGGCTGGAGGGGGAGAATCTTCATCTTCCTTCTCCTCGTTTTCACGGGAGGAGTTCGTCTCGGTGTTATCGGACGATGAGTCCGATACCACCTGGCGCCGGGAACTCTTTCGGGTTCCCTTGGCCTTCTTCTTGGTCTTCTTCGGCACCTCATAAGGAGCCGGAGTCCGCATCTCCATAAGGAGAGCGTCCGCAGGGTCTTCGGGCAGAGGGGTCGGACAATTAATCTGCTCCGATGTCTCCACCCAGTCCTATCGAAGGCATGGGAGCTCAGACCCTGCACATGGTTAAGCTATAGGAAATAAACACCCTACCAGATGTACAGAATTTACCGGATTCGCAGGGCGCTTCGCGCTTAGCCCGCGGTCCTCGGTAAGAGAAGGAGGGACCTCGGCGCCCTTGAATAGCACCCTCCAGACGTCCTTATGCGTCGTGTCGAAGAGCTCGCTTAGAGTCTGGTGCTGGGCTGGGTCGAACTCCCATAAGTTGAAATCCCCTTGTTGACATGGGAGGATCTGGCGGAAGAGCATGACCTGGACTATGTTGACAAGCTTAAGTTTCTTGCTTGTCATGTTCTGGATACACTTTTGGAGTCCGTCCAGCTCCACCGATGAACCCCGGGACAGGCCCTTCTCCTTCCAGGAAGTGAGCCGCGCGGGGATTCCGGATCGAAACTCGGGGGCCGCCACCCAGTTGGTGTCGCGCGGCTCGGTGATGTAGAACCACCCCGATTGCCACCCGTTTATGGTCTCCACGAAGGAGCCCTCGAGCCATATAACGTTGGGCATTTTGCCCACCATGGCTCCGCCGCATTCCGCTTGTTGGCCGCCAACCACCTTCGGCTTGATATTGAAGGTCTTCAGCCACAGGCCGAAGTGGGGCCAGATGCGGAGGAAAGCCTCACACACGACGATGAATGCCGAGATGTTGAGGATGAAATTCGGGGCCAGATCATGAAAGTCCAGCCCATAATAGAACATAAGGTCGCGGACGAATGGATGGAGGGGAAACCCCAGTCCGCAGACGAAGTGGGGGAGGAAAACCACCCTTTCATGAGGTTCCGGTGTAGGGACGACCTGCCCCGCGGCTGGCAGCCGGTGCGCGATATCCGCGGCTAAGTATCCGGCTCCATGTAGCTTTTTTGATGTGTCCCTCCGTGATGGAGGAGGCCATCCACTTGCCTCCCGCTTCGGACATGTTTGGAGAGAGTTGAGGAGAAGGATGTGGACTTGGGCGTTGGAGCTCGAGTGCGTGAGAATGGATGAGCATGGAGGAAGAAGGCGTGGGTAGAAAAAGGTGAGACCTTATCCCTTTATAAGGCGGACAAAAATATGCGCCCCCACAAGCCTGGTAAAACTCGCTTATCCCCCCAAGCGCCATAATTGATGGCGTGGTTGGCCCACGTCTGTATTGATGAGAATCCTGTAATAAGGGGAACACGGTCTCTGCTTTGACAAGATGTGTCAAGAAACCGCCTCGTGTTATGTGCCGGGCTAGTTAAAGAAAAACGGTTCGAATAATTACCGGGCCATGGCGTGACGTCGTGCTGCCAAAACGTGTCAGCATATTAGATTTGTGGAAATATTATTCTCTCTGCGGTGGTATGTGGAACTTATTTTGTAGGGTCGGACACTATCCTTGTATTCAAACTCTTTCGTGGTGTATTCGGAGGAGGAACCCGCCTTGCAATGCCGAAGACAACACTGCGCGCCGGACTCATTGTCATTGAAGCCTGGTTCAGGGGCTACTGAGGGAGTCCTGGATTCGGGGGGTCGCCGGACAGCCAGCCTATATCCTTTGGCCGGACTGATGGACTATGAAGATACGAGATTCAAGACTTCGTCCTGTTTCTGGATGGGACTCTACTTGGCGTGGAAGGCAAGCTAGGCAATACGGATATGGATATCTCCTCCTTTGTAACCGACCTTGTGTAACCCTAGCCTCCTCCGGTGTCTATATAAACCGGAGGGTTTTAGAACGTAGGACAACATACAATCATACCATAGGCTAGCTTCTAGGGTTTAGCCTCTCTGATCTCGTGGTAGATCAACTCTTGTACTACTCATATCATCAAGAATAATCAAGCAGGACGTAGGGTTTTACCTCCATCAAGAGGGCCCGAACCTGGGTAAAACATCGTGTCCCATGCCTCCTGTTACCATCCGCCTTAGATGCATAGTTCGGGACCCCCTACCCGAGATCCGCCGGTTTTGACACCAACAAAGATGTTGGAACCGGGGCCTTACATGGTGCCGAAGAAGAAGACCGAAAAGGAGGCCAAAAAGACCCGGGGCGGCCTTCGTCACCATGCCCGACCCGCCTCCGAAGAGGACGAGGAGGAGGAAGACGAATCAACAATAGGGGGAAGAAAGAAGAGGATGGCTTCCGTACACTTGGAGGCCAGTCTCCTAAAAGGGGAAAAACTCTTCTTCCAGAAGAGTCCACTACCGTCACCGACAGCAGCCTGGCGTGGGATCCTAGGGCCCAGCCCCTAGTGAAGTCATAAGTATTTAAAATCCGAACACGTTCATGTGTCCGGACCCATCATTTCATAGTATTTTAACCTGAGCCATATTTTTTGTAGTCCGACGGGGTCCCGTTGCGAACAATCCTCGTCCGAGGATTTGCTGAGCTCGGATGCTATGGAGAGCGGGACGCCTCCGAAGGCCCCTCCGCCCGAACATCTGATCAACACCAACACTTCGTCCCAGAGGGACTCCGTCCAAGGAGGGGCGGACAAAATCATGAAGGCATCGCCTGGAGGTCAAACTTCAGGGGCCGGAGACATGGGGGAGAAGATCCCCACAGGAGTCGACGGCGAGGACCATCTTGAATTCGGCCGCCAACCGGACATAGTTTCGGAGACCATTATGGCTTCGGAATCAAGTAGGCGGCCTTCCTCAGCTGGAGAGGGCGTCCCTGTTCCACCGGCGACCTCTATCCAACCAGAGGCGCCGGGTGCTTTATTGGCGGCGCTGAAGAGCGCCTCCATCGTCGATGAACACCGTGCCCTCATGGGTGTGGTGATTGAAAAGATTCAGTCCGCTGAAAATGGACTAAATGAAGCCTGTATCGACTTTATGAGAGGTTTTGAGGTTTGTTTTATACGGTTTCGAAGAGTATCGTATTACGGATAGTAGCCCCTGATACACTGTCCGGTGAACAAAAGAACCAGACAGAGGATCAAATATATTTTTTGTAGGAAGACTCATTTGATGACATCTATCTCTCTTCTTTTGTAAGCAGGCATCTGTAGCGGCTACTGCCGCTCGTACTGCGGAGGTTTCCGAACTGAATCAAAGTCTGGAGCGGGCCGAAGCAGAGCCCAACCTTGGTTATGGGAACCCCTTGACAGTTCGCTTTGAATAAAACTCCTCCATCAAGGCCCAACCTTGGTTTTACATTTGCCTAACAACCTATACCTTTTCCCTTGGGAGAAATTAACCTGAGGGTCATCTTTATTTTAACCCCCTCGGGCCAGTGCTTCTCTAAGTGTTGGTCCGAACTAGAGCCACTTGCGGCGCCACCTCGGGGAAACTTGAGGGCTGGTTTTAGCTGTACGTAGTGTTCATCCGGTGGTGCCCTGAGAATGAGATATGTGCAGCTCCTATCGGGATGTCGGCGCATCGGGCGGTCTTGCTGGTCTTGTTTTACCATTTTCGAAATGTCTTGTAACCGGGATTCCGAGACTGATCGGGTCTTCCTGGGAGAAGGAATATCCTTCGTTGACCGTGCGAGCTTGTGATGGGCTAAGTTGGGACACCCCTGCAGGGTTTGAACTTTAGAAAGTCGTGCCCCCGGTTATGGGTAGATGGGAATTTGTTAATGTCCGGTTGTAGAGAACTTGACACTTGACTTAATTAAAATGCATCAACTGCGTGTGTAGCCGTGATGGTCTCTTTCCGGCGGAGTCCGGGAAGTGAACACGGTTCTTGTGTTATGCTTGAACATAAGTAGTTTCAGGATCACTTCTTGATCACTTCTAGTTCACGACCGTTGCGTTGCTTCTCTTCTCGCTCTTATTGGCGTAAGTTAGCCACCATATTTTGCTTAGTGCTTGTTGCAGCTCCACCACTTTACCCTATCCTACCCATAAGCTTAAATAGTCTTGATCTCGCGGGTGTGCGATTGCTGAGTCCTCGTGACTCACAGATACTTCCAAACAGTTGTAGGTGCCGATGATACCAATGCAGATGACGCAACTGAGCTCACGTGGGATTGTGTTGTTTTCGTTTCCGGTTGATCAGTAGTGGAGCCCAGTTTGGGACAATCGGGGATCTAGCATTTGGGGTTGTCTTCTTTTATTTTGGTTCCGTAGTCGGACCTTGATTGTATTCTGGATGATGTATGTTTAACTTGTATTTGTGTGAAGTGGCGATTGTAAGCCAACTCTTTATCCCTGTAAGTGCATCTAGTGCCACCCCTAGTTGGTTTTGGAGTATTGACGACAAACCTAGTTGAGGGACTAATGTGTTTGTGAGAATTGCAGGATAACACAGGTAGAAGTCCCTCATTGATTCGGTTTTCCTACCAGAGATGACCCCTAAAAATGTATGAAGACATTGAAGTCAAAGGTGGTATATGAAGATATTCACATTGAAGACTATGACAAGAGAAGACACCACATGAAGCCTATGGAGCTCGAAGACTTAGATCTTTCGTAGTTCTCTTTCTTCTGTGTTGAGTCATAGGAACCACCGTACTGTTAAGTGGGGTCCAAGAGAACCAGTCAAAATGACTGAAGTGATGCTTAAACAAAACCTATGTCTTCGATTGAAGACTTTGAGAGCGAATCTTGTCCAGAGTCGGGCAAGTCAGCTTTGCTTGAAGCCCAAGTAAAGTTGCCGTGTGAGTTTGAAATCTGACCGTTGGAACATGTGTCAGTTCCTTAGTGACCCAGGGTCATTTCGGACAAATCAGGTCAGGTTGCCAAGTGGCTATAAATGGCCCACCCCCTACAACCATAAACGGTTGGCTGCTCAGATTCAGAGTGCGGCTTTTGTTGTTTGAGAGCAACCCACCTTGAAGCCTTTGAGAGAGAATTCCTTGCGAGGATAAAGCCCTAACCACCCAGAGCCAAAGAGAATTAGGCATCACTTAAGTCTTCTTGTCTGTGTGATCTGAAGACTTATTACACTTGAGGACTGTGCATCCTCCAGCCGGTTAGGCGTCGCGTTCTGAGCATCCAAGAGACATTGTGGATTGCCGGTGAACGAAGTCTGTGAAGGTTTGGGAGTCTACCTTGAAGACTTACCAGAGTGATTGGGCGAGGTCTGTGTGACCTTAGCTCAAGGGAAATACGGTGAGGACTGGGTGTCCTGAGCTGCGTGTTCAGGACTGGGTGTCTGGGACTGTGTGTCCTAAGGTTTAAATACCTAGCTGCCCTAACCAGACGTACAGTTGTCACAACAACTGGAACTGGTCCAACAAATCATTGTCTTCAGCGAGTCACTGGTTTCATCTTCCCTTCCCTTTACTTACTGTTACTCCTTGTGAAGTCATTGTATGTTCGCACTATCTTTTGTCTTCACTGAGTGACTGCGTGTTCTGTGTGGCTTCACAATATCTTCCTACCTGATCCTTACTACATTGCTGCTATTAGTCATTGTGCTTTCACTCTATTGAATACTTGACTATGGCTTGCCTAGTGTAGTCTACCTTCCGCTGCAGGGTAATTGGTTTATTTCTATCGTTTGTCTTCATAACTTCCACATTTTGAAGACTTTCATAAAAATCGCCTATTCACCCCCCTCTAGTCGATATAACGCACTTTCAATTGGTATCAGAGCTTGGTGCTCCCTTGTTCTGTGTGATTCGGTTTAACCACCTGGAGTTTTAGCTATGTCGACTGCAGGGATAATTAAAGTCTCCGCTGCGTGCCCCGTCTTTGATGGAACTGAATATCCCTACTGGAAGAATAAGATGCGCATGCATCTTGAAGCCATTGACATCGACCTATGGTATGTCGTCAAGAACGGCGTTCCCAAGGCTGGAGAAGGTGTCACTGCTGCTGATGTCAAGAAGTTCGTTCAACTGGACTCTACTGCCAAGAATATCATCTGTGGTCATCTGACCAAAGGACAGTATGGCCGTGTGAGTGCTTTGGAAACATCTTAGCTGGTCTGGGACTGGCTCTCCAAGGTCAATGAAGGCGTCTCAACCCAGAGAGATCAGAGAATCAGTGTCATTCGCAACCTCTTCAACCGCTTCAAGCGAAATGACAATGAGAATGTCCAGCTCACATTTGACCGACTCACTGGCATCACAAATGAGCTTCAAGCCCTCGGCGCTACCGAGATCACCAAACATGAAGTCGTCAAGACACTACTGAGATCACTTGATAGTTCGTTTGACACCCTAGCCCTGATGATTCAAGAACGTCCTGATTTCAAGACACTTGATCCATCTGACATACTTGAGAGGCTCAACACACATGAGTTTCAGCTTTCTGAGAAAAGAGACATCTACAGTCCAAACTATGGGCGAACTCGTGCCTTGAAGGCAAAAGCTGTCTCCTCATCTGAAGAAGAATCTGACAGCAGTTCGGATGATCCTGAAGACATTGGAAGGGAACTTGCTATGCTTGTGAAGAAGTTCCAAAAATTCACCAAGAAGAAAGGTTTCAGAAAGTCTTCCCGATCAAGCTCAAGGAATGATGAAGCTTCTGCTCACGACTACAAGAAGAAAACATGTCACAAGTGCAAGAAACCTGGCCACTTCATCTCTGAGTGTCCACAGTGGGACAATGAGAACAAAAAGAAGAAGAAGAGCAAGGAATATGACTCTGACGACAAGAAGAAGAAGAAATACTCAAAGTCTTCTTCCAAGCCTTCCTCAAAGTCTTCATCACACAAGAAGAGCTCATCTGGCAAGGCACGTGCGTTTGTTGGCAAGGAAATGGATTCAGAGGAGGAGTCCGCTTATGAGGAGGCGGAGGTGGAGTCTGAGGAGGAGTCCGATTCAGGCGTCGCAAGTCTGGCTACAACATACGTTGCCAAGTCCATCTTCAACACTGAAGACAATGACTTCATCACCGATACCGATGCAAATGACAAGGACTACTCCGCTTCTACCTACTGCTTCATGGCACGCGGTGCCAAGGTAAACACACGCACTACTCACTATCAAACATCTTGTGACGATGACACTGATTGTGGTCCAAAACCCAGCTACAAAACACTTGCTAAAATTGCAACTGAACAACAGAAAGCTATGGAACATATTCAAAAACTGTTAGACAGAAGCGATGATCTGTTAGGTGCTAAAATGACTCGATCTGAATCCTTAATTGAAGACATAAAAAATCTTCACGTTAAGTATGAGGAACTTGAAAGTCGTCATGAAACTCTCTCAACAACTCATGAAAAGCTTTCCTATGATTATCTTCAAAGGAAGCAAGATCTTGAGAAATTGAGAGCGGCTCATGAAGATCTTCAAAAGGAAAACGAGTCACTTCGCGCCGAACAGATCAGCTCCGCTCATGAAGGATTTGAACCACCATGTCTTAAATGCATTGAGCGTGATAATGCTACTACTGTTGCTGAATGTTCTACTGCTGCTACTGTTGCAATATCTTCAACTATTGATGTGGGAACTAACCCCTCTGCTGAGGATTCCACTGCTATTGCTGATGAGAATGCTAGGTTGAAGACATTGCTTGAAACAGGGATGTACAAAAGTCTTAAAGGGCATCAGACACTATGTGATGTCCTCAAAAAGCAGATTTTGAACCGAAACCCGAGGAAAGAGGGTGTTGGGTTCGTAAGGAAAATGAATGCTGATGGCTCTTACTGGAAACCTGAGCAGTACCCCAAAACCACATGGGTTGCTGCAAAGGAATTTTCAGCAGATCCATCCACTCTATCTGGGTTCACTTGTGCTAACCCCATTGTCATTGATGAATCCTTTGATGCAAACTATAAACTGTTTAAGAATCAGAATGGTGAAGTGTTTGCCAGGTACATTGGTACTAACTGCAGGAATGGACCGCCTATGAAGAAGATCTGGGTTCCGAAAAGGTGTCTGGAGAATCTTCTTGTGAATGTCATCATGACACCTCACATGAAGAAGACAAATCTCAGACCAAAGGTTTCATACGGTCCAAAGGCTTCATACAGACAGAGGACTCACCTGAGTCGAACTAACGCAAATGTTTTGCAGGGAAACCATACTCAGGCATATGAATATGAGAGCGGTTCATCAAACCGCCATGTTCATAAGACCAAGAACTATTCTGCTTATTCTTATGAGTACTATTGTCTGCCTGCAAGACTATTTGCTAGGGCTCCAAAGCCAAAGTTCTCAGATGCTGCACTTAGACTTATTGCTTCTAAGACACCCTTGAAGATGTGGGTGGCTAAGAAAGCTTAACTCTCTTTTGCAGGGAAAGGTCTCCAGCAGAAAACCAAAACTGTCTGACGCTATTGCTGGGGACCTTAAACATCTTGTAGGACGCAAGATCAAATGCCCGAATGGTCTTAGTACTTCGTTCCTGAATCGCTTGCTACTCTCCCTATTAGTCCTAATATGGATCTAAGCTTTCATAACCCATTGGTTCGTCAAATGTTTTTGCTTCACAATACTCTTCGTGAAGCCTATCCCCCTAACTGCACTGTAGGGTACGACACCAACGTCTTCAGAATGGATTATTGATAGTGGGTGTACAAATCACATGACTGGCAAAAGAAGCCTTCTTACGGACTCAACCTTACGTCCATCCGAGAAGAGCCACATCACATTTGCTCACATTGGTAAAAGTAAGGTATTGGGTCTAGGTAGAGTTGCAATCTCAAGGGATCAACACATGGATAAAGTCATGCTTGTTGAATCCCTTGGCTTCAACTTAATGTCTGTCTCAATGCTTTGTGATTTAAACATGATCGTAATATTTGGAATATCGTTGCCTTGTTCTAATGGAATCTGACAAGTCTCTAGTATTTGAAGGGTATCGAAAAGATGATTTGTACGTGGTAGATTTCTTAGCAGGACCACAGCTTGCCGTATGTCTTCTAGCAAAAGCTTCAGAATGCTGGCTCTGGCATCGAAGGCTTGGGCATGCTGGCATGAGGAACCTCCACACCCTTGCAAAGAAGAAGCATGTCATAGGCATCGAGGGCGTCAAGTTCAAGAAAGATCACTTATGCGGTGACTGTGAGGCAGGAAAGATGACGAGGGCCAAACATCCCTCGAAGACAATCATGACCACTACTCGACCCTTCGAACTGCTTCACATGGATCTTTTCGGTCCCACTCATTACTCAACTCTTACTACTACTGCTTGTATCCATGGCTTTGTCATTGTTGATGATTATTCTAGATATACTTGGGTGCACATAATCCTTTACTAGACTGAAGTGCAGGATGTCTTCAGACGCTTCGCCAATCGAGCAATGAACAACTATGGCGCCAAGATAAAGCATATCAGAAGTGACAATGGCACTGAATTCAAGAACATTGGCCTTGATACATATCTTGATACCTTGGGCATCACACATGAATTCTCAGCCCCGTACACGCCACAGTAGAATGGGGTCGTTGAACGCAAGAACAGAACACTCATTGAGATGGCCAGAACGATGCTAGATGAATACAAGACTCCAAGAAAATTCTGGCCTGAAGCCATTGATACTGCATGCCATACAATCAATCGTGTTTATCTTCACAAGCTTCTGAACAAGACATCTTATGAGCTCCTTACTGGCAAGAAGCCAAATGTAAGTTACTTCAGAGTATTTGGCGCCAGGTGCTGGATCAAGGACCCACATCACACCTCAAAGTTTGCACCAAAAGCACATGAGGGTTTTATGCTTGGATATGGAAAGGATTCGCACTCCTACAGAGTCTTCAATCTCTTTCATTACAAAGTGGTTGAAACAGTGGATGTGCGGTTCGATGAGACCAACAGTTCACAAAGAGAGCAACTGCCAAATGTGCTAGATGAAGTTCCATCCAGTGAATCAATCAAGCTAATGGGAACTGGAGAAATTGTACCTTCTGAAGCTCATACTGAAGAAGAACTTATCATCTCAGCACCTGATCAACATGAAGACAATGCTCAGCCTGAAGACATTCCTTCTAACAATGACAATGATCAGCAAGAGCAAAATCTTCGCCCTGTACATCCTCGCGTTGCCAATGAAGTGCAGATTGAAAGAATAATTGATAGCATCAATGCACCCTGTCCACTCACTCGTTCAAGGGCAACTCAGCTAGCAAATTTCTGTGGGCACTTCGCATTCGTCTCAATAATAGAACCCAAGAAAGTTGAAGAAGTCTTCATGGAACCTGAATGGATTCAAGCTATGCAAGAAGATCTTCAACAGTTTGAGCTGAATAATGTATGGGAACTGGTCAAGCGTCTCGATCCTCGGAAGCACAACATAATAGGCACCAAATGGATATACCGCAACAAGCAAGATGAGCATGGTCGAGTTGTTAGAAACAAAGCTCGTCTCGTTGCTCAAGGATATACTCAAGTGGAAGGCATTGACTTCGATGAAACATTTGCTCCTGTGGCTAGACTTGAAGCCATACGCATACTGCTAGCCTATGCAAATCATCACAACATACTTCTTTATCAAATGGATGTGAAGAGCGCCTTTCTCAATGGCAAGATTGAAGAAGAAGTGTATGCTGCACAACCACCTGGCTTTGAAGATCCAAAACATCCTGACATGGTATACAAGCTCAACAAGGCACTGTATGGCCTCAAACAAGCCCCTCGGGCCTGGTATGACACACTCAAATACTTCCTGAAGAGCAAAGGCTTCATACCTGGTTCTCCCGACCCCACTCTCTTCACGAAGACATATGATGGTGAACTGTTTGTGTGCCAAATATATGTGGATGACATTATCTTTGGCTGCACCAATCAGAAGTACAGTGAAGAGTTTGGATATATGATGGGAGAGCAATATCAAATGTCTATGATGGGAGAGCTGAAGTTCTTTCTCGGTCTTCAAATACGACAACAACACAACGGCATCTTCATATCTCAAGAGAAGTATCTCAAAGATTGCCTGAAGAAGTTCGGTATGCAAGACTACAAAGGCTTCACGACGCCAATGCCAGCCAAGCATCATCTGGGTCCTGACGACAATGGTAAAGAGTTCGATGAAAAGGTATACCGCTCCATGATTGGTTTACTTTATCTATGTGCATCTAGGCCAGATATTATGCTTAGTGTTTGCATGTGTGCTCGATTCCAAGCGGCACCAAAGGAGTCGCATCACTTAGCTGTGAAGCGAATTCTTCGATATTTGGCTCACACCCCAACTCTAGGATTATGGTATCCAAAGGGCTCAGAGTTTGATCTGGTTGGATTCTCGGATGCTGATTATGCTGGTGACAAAGTTGATCGCAAGTCTACATCAGGCACATGTCACTTTCTGGGACGATCACTTGTATGTTGGTCTTCAAAGAAGCAGAACTGTGTATCTCTCTCCACTACTGAATCTGAATACGTTGCTGCTGGATCTTGCTGCGCTCAGCTTCTGTGGATGAAGCAAACGCTCAAGGACTATGGCATTCATCTGAAGCAAGTGCCACTCTACTGCGACAACGAAAGCGCCATCAAGATTGCCAACAAGCCAGTTCAGCACTCGAAGACAAAGCACATTGAAATTCGTCATCACTTTCTCAGAGATCATGTTGTTTAGGAAGATATTGTTATCATACACGTCAACACTGAAGAGCAATTGACAGATATCTTCACCAAGCCCTTGGATGAGAAGAGATTTTGCAAGTTACGGTGTGAGCTAAATATCCTGGAATCCTCAAATGTCCTGTGATCAGGCACACATCCTATCCCTAATGCATATTGATGACTTAGATGTGCAACACACGAAGTAAAGTATATCTTCAATCAATGAAGACATACATTCTAAGTGTGAATACATTAATGTGGAATTTGACTTCGGAGCGCCACGATAATTGTGCGCCGTGTCTGGGTCTAATACTTCCTATACGGTGGGTAACGCCACCACCAAATGTTCTATTTTGAAGTGTTTCACTCATGGCGTTGCCTTACTATGTCTTCACATTTGGTTTGGCTTCAATCTCAACATGTCTTCATGATTATCTTCACTATGTTGATTATATATATATACTGGTGTTCTGTCCTCTACAACATTCACTTATAGCTATGTCTTCTTGTTGAATCTTTTGAACTAAGTGAATGTGATCGGACCCTAACCTCTCTATGCTATCTATCTCAAACTCTATCTCTCCAAATCATATGCATTCTATTGAAACTGTCGAATGTCTTCTCTGCGTCCTTGTGAGCAGAAGATACAAAGACAAACCTTAAGTCCACTTTCAATGCTCATTCCTCCACATGAAACCCGGAGATGTAGGAACGACCACCCGACAATCCAGGCATGCGTGGGACGTGGAACAAATCCCAAAATTCTGCATGATGGCCACGTGTTCCTCAGATGTGAATCGCCAGGGGCACCTGTGTAATAACGCAGTGCCGCCCCTGTACCTATAAATACACACTTCACGGCGGTCACTATCTCTTCTTCCACTCTCGCACGAACCCTAGCGCCACCGCTAGCCCTCGACGACGCTGGCGACGAAGCGCTTCGATGCCGCAACCTCTCCGACGTCGTCTTCACGCCGACCGCGGACATCGTCATCTCCGCCGTCGCCGTAGGTGTCCTCCGTCGCCAAGTTAGGGCACGGAAGATCGAACTGCTCGGCCTCATCTTCCACTCTGTCTAGCAGTTCTTAGTGTGGTAAATAAAACTTCCTTTTTACGGCACCGTTGATCCTATGGCTTTGTCACTTTCTACCACAAGCAGTTTCTATTCACACAAGTTAGATCTCTCTCATACTGCATCTCATAACATGCCTAGTATATTCACTTATGCTTCACAAAGTAGTTAGATTCCTCACTTGTACTGATCTCTGGATTGGTACAAATCTGGAACCAACTCCTTATCTATGAGTGAATGTCTTCGCACGATGAGGTCAATGTCTTCTAAACTGATTTATATTCAAAATCTTCTGAGAATGCATATGACCTCTTCCCCTTCCCTCGCACCTTAATGCTGTCACAGGTACATGTCTGTGGGAGAATCCCTTGGTTCTCATAGTTTGCATTCATTTGCAGAATTCTTACAGCATCATATAAATTCTCCCGAAGCAAGTTCCTGTTTGTCCAGCAAGCGAAAATCTTTGAAGCCTTTGAACGTGTTGAAGCCTTTCAGTTTAAAGTTCATGGCTTCAGAGAAATCAGCAAGGAAGGGTGGCAGAAAGCGTCGTGGAGAAACATCTAGAGATCTGCCAGATGACCTCTCAGAACTGTACAAGACAGATCCTGAAGAGGATTACAATCAGCGCAAGACCCGAATCCAATGGATTCGAAGAAATTGGGCAGAACAATGGTTCAAATACCGATTTGTAACCCAGGAATATGCTGAGAAAAATGCCATCAAGAGACCGTGGGGAGACATCCTATACAAGAATCTTTAACCCAGGTCCAGAGATGAAGCCATTGAATAAGGCTTCTATCCCTACATGGTCCGTGGGCCACAGCCTACTGATGCACACCCATCGTCACTACTATGGTGTCGTGACGACATTCTGTTCAAGCGCAACTTCCAGTTTGCCCAGAACTCAACGAAGTAAAACAAGAAGACATTGGGACTAGACTTCAACCCTGGTCCCTCAACTCCAAGGGTTGATGGCACACGAGATGCAGAACCCAATGCCGTCGGTCCTTTGTACAACCTTGAAGGCCTCATCACCCATATCTTGGTTCAAGGGACTGCAGTGAATGAGCCTGCAGCTGATGCTGAATCAGATGAAGCGCCTGCAGCACCGAAGCCAAAGAAGTTGAAGAAGCCTAAAGCTTCCAAGCCTGCTCCTTCATCAAAAATCTCACGGGCGAAGCCACTGGCAACTGCACCTCCTGAAGACAGTGTGCAGTCCGAAGATTTATCACGCATCTCCAAGCCCCAGAAGGTCAAGATGCCTCTGCCACACACTGGCCAAGAGCTAACAGCTGCTGCCATTCTGCGCAATGATGCCATTGATCTGTCAAGTGATGAAGATCTTGCAGATGACGCTCTTGAGCAACTCATCAAGAGCAAAGAAGAAGCAGAAATCTTCAATGATCTGCCTCTCTTTGATGTAACAGTCATTCACAACTTCATTGATGAATGGTTTGACACGCCAAACATCAGCTTCGACGATCTCCAACTACCCATTGGCCTCAGTGTCGCCTTCCATGGCGCCATTGCTTCAGAGTTAGCTATCGCCCAGCGCATTGTTGAACTGAAGCAGAAGATTGACTTTGAGAAATCTCAGTTCAAGAAGCATATGGCCAAGCTCAGCGTGCAAGACGTGAAGAATTTCAAGATTATGCTGCACGAGCTCAAGGAAGCCTTTCTAAAGAAATGTGCAGAAACTCAGGGTTCTCGTGAGCGCATGAAGGACCTGGCTGATAGGTGTGTGCAAGCCTACAATGAGGCTGAGAAGCGCAAGGCCCTTGGGCGTCCTGGCATCGACCCCAGGATGGCTGCCAAGAAGCAGAAGAAGCCCGCTATGGCTAAACCTGAAGCACCAAGGCAGGAGGCAGATCTCCTTGTCTTCCCAACTAGCATGACTGGCCCGAAGCCAAAGGCCAGGTCAACCGCTTCAGAACTGAAGAACACCAGGACTGCTGAGGCTGAAGCAAGGAAGAGAAAACATCCTGAAGCCTCTGCTACTGCCCCCGCCAAGACGAAAAGAAAGACCAAGAAGGAACGGGCTGCTCCCACAGAGCCCTTGATTGTTGAACCCATTTCCATGGTTCACCCCGACGCCGATCCACAAGAACATCAACTGACTGTCCATGAGCCTGCTTTCACAGAGGCTCATGAAGCTGAAGACTTTCCAGCAGCTGATCCAATCGCTGCTGAAGACATTGGTCATCATGACCATGTTGAAGATGATGCAGCCCTTCCTCAGCTAGAGCACCAACAGGTATCATCGCCTGTGCTCACGCACAGTGAACTCATCAGCATTGGTCGTCCACTGACACCAATAGCACAGGATGCTTCGTGGGCGGATCGCCCACAAGAGGAAGAAGACTCTAAGGCCCAGCCAACACAAACTCCACAGGCGTCGCCCGCGTTGCGCAGGCTTCGCAAAGGTCCGAGGCCTCAAGTCTCTGCATCTGAAGCTAAAACTGCTGAAGACATTCCGGCTGCATCAGCCGATGAAGAAGAAGTACCACAAGCTGCTACTCCTCTGTCCCACCAAGAAGCAGTTCTCGAGGAGAACGTGATCGTAAGCGACCCTCCAGCTCGTCAAGTGGAGGTTGGAAATCTTGCGGCTGCCACCACCAACACCACTGAAGCCACTAACGCTGTCATGGCTGAAGCTAATGTGGAGCCCTCACCAACAAAAGCACCAGAAGTCAGCGAAGCCACTGATCCCGCCCCTTCTGTTCCTGAGTCTGCTGCCGGTCCCCAGTTCGAATATCATGTTGAGTACAGGCCTCAGGTACAGAAGCCAATCCCAAGATTGCCAAGGTTCCCAGGTCCTGCATCAGCACCTGGCTCCTTCAATATCAATGGCTTCAGAGCAGACAACACATTCTTCAACAGCTCCAGGAACCCCTACTCCAAGGAAAGAATATCATTTGATCGGTTCTGGAGTTATCCACAGCGAAGCTATTACTCATGTGTTCTTTACAACCAAGGTCGCATCTTCCCACACAAGCGCCTTGACATTGAAGCAATAGCTGGTCTGCCCTGTCTGGAAGAAGCTCTGGATTGCTTCAAAGAGGTGCTGCCATTCGTCACTGACCAAGAGCATTGGAATGAAGAGTTGCTGCTCCAATTCTATGCCACACTTCACATCCGCGGGTATAGCAGAGATCCGAAGACTTGGGTCCTGGAGTGGATGACAGGAAACGTTCATCACAAAGCCAAAGCCTTTGACATCATTGAGCTCACTGCTTTACCCACTCCTAGCGATCTCTACGAGCATGGCTGTCAGCTTCATAGTGAAGCTATTGAGAGCATCTTTCAGAAGACTGAACCTAATATGAGTCAGATGCTCAGTATGATGAAGCCATTGCCCCAAGATGCTGCTTATCCCACGGAGTTCTTCGTTGAAGACCTTGAGTATCTGCCAAGAACCATTTATCACATCATAAGGCGAACTCTCTGGCCAATCAAAGGACATTGTCCCCATGCCAAGCTGGAAGGTACAATGAAGACTTTGGTCTTCTACATTCTTCGTGGAAAATGCTTCAATACACAGGATTTCTTCATTCGCCAACTTGCTGCATCTGGCTCTGATCTGTTTGGTTTGAAGTTCTACACCCCTTGGGTGATGCGGCTGATCAAATTTCACTCCGCTATCTCATATCAACCCTTGGCCCGCAACCATCGGATCTTTTTGCCTGATGTGGATATGTCTATTGAAGCCATCTATCCTGAGCCTGCCAAGGAACCTCTCAGTCTTCATAATGCAGAGCATCAAAGTTTCACTCAGAACGTTGAAGGCGTTGAAGCTGTAACTCAGTCAGGGGGGCGAATTGTTTTTTTTTGCCCGGACGCACTTCCTTGCGTGCGAGGATATCATTGGTAGGTCCCAGCAATCACGGGGGAAACGTTTTTTTTGCGAAATACGGTTGCCCGTTCGGTTGGTCCCTGCTGTCAGGTGGAGGAACCATTATTTTCCGCGTAATAAGGAGGCACTTCCTTGCTGCGGCCGTCGACCCAGCTGTCAGCCTCTCCACGTATAGTCCACGTCTGATGGAAGCCATTCCTTGACCATGTTGACCACGACGTGCCGAGAGCACCAGGGCGGTGGACGACGGCGAGGGCTAGGAAGGGGACGATGCGGAGCCGGGGAAGACGCGATAGTGGATTCCCACACGTAGTGGAATATGAGGGTTCACTGGTTCATTGCGGTGTGAGGCTGCCGTCGCCGCAGAATAAACAGGGGGTGTGGGTGAGAAGAGGGATGGCCTGGCTAGCGGTGGGAGTAGTAGGGGCGGTGAGGCCTCCACGACATCGCAGCCGGCCACGGGAGGCAGGAGCACGAGGCACGACCGACGCTGGTTAGGGCGGCTGGAGCAAGAAGACCAAAGGTTGAAGAAGCACTACGGCCGTTGGATGGACATCGTACGGTCACTGGAGCTAGAATCGTGCATATTGACTAAGTTGACAAAGCCCTCCGTCCCCGTCAACTTAGTACGCCCACAAGTCAGCCTCCCACTATACTGGGTCCTAGCTAGAAGGGGGAGTATTCATTTTTGTGCGTAATAAGGAGGCACTTCCTTGCGTGTGAAGATATAGCTGGTGGGTCCGAGCTGTCAGCGGCGGTAATGTTTTTTTCACGAAATACGGAGGCCCTTTCGGTGGGTCCCAGATGTCAGGTGGAGGAATCATTATTTTGCACGTAATAAGGAGGCATTTCCTTGCGTGCGGCCGTGGACCCAGCTGTCAGCCTCTCCACGTACAATCCACTTCAGATGCATGTCGGTCGTCGACCACGTTGACCAGGCCGTGTTGAGAGCACCAAGGCGGTGGACGACGGTGAGGCCTAGGAAGGGAACGACACGGGGCTAGGGAAGACTCGGCAGTTGTTTTCCACGCGGAGGGGAGTACGACTGTACGAGGGTTTACTAGTTTGTCTGCCGTCGCCGTAGAATAACTGCAGGTATGGGTGAGTAGAGGGGTGGCTAGGCCAGCGATTGGAGTACGGTGGGGCGGTGAGGCCTGCGCGGCAGCACAGCCGGCCACGGGAGGCAGGAGCAGGCAGTCACACTGGCGCTGGATTTGGCGGCTGGAGCAAGAAGATTAGAGAATGAAGAAACACGACGGTCGTTGGATTGGCATCCAACGGTTACGTCTGCTAGAATCGTTTGTTGACGTATATAATAACTACAAAAATCTTGCATACGCGCCAACTTAATAGGCCCACAAGTCAGACCATTCCCTCTTTTTTTAATAATTTATATATAGCTCATTGCGACTTCTTATGCAATTTATTGCAGTCCATTTTTTTGGTTGGCCAAGGCCAATTACGCATATTTCTGTGGGTTCCAAACTATTTTTAATACCGAAATGTCGAGCCAGATTTAAAGTACTTTGAAGATATATTTAAATTAGGTTAATGCCCAGTGAAATAGGAATCTGAAAATGTGAATTTTTTTAGAAATTATAAAGTAATTGCCAATTTGTCATCTATTTTTATATTTACAACCCATTTCATATTACTTTCATGATTTGCAGGCGTCTTGAAAGATTTGCAGCCCATCAGGGCGTAGAAAAATATGTAGGCCTAGATTGGGTATTCTTGAGGGAAAAAATTGGGCTCATTTTCACAAAGAAAAAATAGCTGGGCTGGTCACATGGTGAACATAAAATATAAGTCTGGCCTAGACGGGTCACAACCCATTTCAAACCCCGCTCTGTCTCAACAATAACAAAAAAAATACTGCTCGAGCAGCTACGTCCCAGGTGTCAGCCGATCTTGTGATGTTCTCTTGTCTATTGACTATATACGCTCACAATGCCATGGGTCCAAGATGTCAGGAAAACACTAGGAGGAAGCATTTTATTTTTCCATATGCTGACATGGTGGGCCCCTACTATCATCCTCTCCACGTACTTCTGCCGATTCCCGTTGTATGTTGACCATGTTGACAACGCGAGAGGGCGGCGCCGCAGCGAGCGCGCCAAAGCACGTGGAGGACGACGATGAGGCGTCAAACGTCGGTGTTAATGATTTAGGAGATGGTGGGCGGCGATGCATGTGCTGAGGCGCAGCCAGCCGTGGGAGGCGGAAGCAGGCGGCCCCGCCGGCGCTGGTTTGGTTTTGGTGGCTGGAGGAAGATAGGACTGAAGAAACACGACAGACTGTAAAAGCATCCGGAGTACTTAACAACCATAACTGAAACCAGCAGGGGCACTTAACAACCATAGCTGAAAGCAGTATGAGTACTTATACAGGTTCAACCATACAAAGCACTCCTCGAACAGTGCTGCTTTGCCTACAGTTAACCGAGGGTGAGGCCGCCAAGCCCCAGGACAAGGCCCAGGCGCCACCCCGCATCCACAACCTTCTGAAAGCAGCTTCATCTCGCAATGTGGTCAATAAACAGGATATTCGCTTTAGAGCCATGGAAAAGTAGGAACATAATCTTCTGTCCTATTCTCCAAGATGGACGGGCCTTCATTATTTGAGACCACCCATGAATAAGTATCTTTTCACCTCCAAGGGGAATGGAGTAGGTCGATATAAACATCATGTTCTGACCAAGCGCAAGTCTGACCCGACCATGGTCAGGCATCTGTATAGGAACAATAGAACTGGGCAGTTTCTGTTTCAAGAAGATCACAGCTGTAAAACTGTGTATAAGCAATAGTTTATGAACAACATATATAACAGAAAACAGCTCGTACCATAAGTTTCTCGACACAGTTGGACATGTTCAACGAGTGCAGCAGTGGCACACATATCCCACGTGGCCTTCCACCATTGAAACACCCCACGAGGACCTCAAGACGATCAATAAAGTGTAGAAACTTGTGGATGTCGTCCCAGTCAACTTCAGTGCCATCAGTAACAGTCGAGTTGTTACAGAATAATAAACGAGCAGCCTGCTTAACTCTGAAAAAACCTACACGTGCCACCAATTATAAGAAAATATTAGTTAGAAGTAGCATCTTCTTGCGAGATTCATTGCTACTTCTAAAGTTAAATTGTGATTAGTTATAAATAATAGGTGGATTAAGTAGTAATCGAGGCAACAAGCAAGAACCAAATACAAAACTAACATGGATGAACAATTGGAATGACGTCGGGGTGGAAGATCGCAGTGAAGATGGGACCAGGTTCTGCTATTTCCATCAACATTCGTGCGCCAACTTTCAGTCCCTAACACTTGAGAAAGTTTATCCAAGTTCGGCCATAAAAAAGCAGCGACCTTCTTGGTTCATGAACCCAACTAAGAACTTATATCCATGGCTTGTCTTCACTGTGACCATTAAACTGGTGTATTCAGTTATGGCAAGGCCGAGCATCTTGAGTACATGTGTTCTGGCAGAACGGATAATGCACTGCAGGAAAAATAATATGAGAACACAATGTATTCCCTATCCAAATCTAGAAATAACTTCCTCCTTCACGTCAGTGTTGACCATCCTACTGGTAGTACCTTTTATCCAAATATAGCAATCCAAATTTCCAAATTAGTCAACAGCATGTTCAAAAAAAACCCACCCTCCCGGATAGAAAAGAGGATTCTAGGAACATACTGTGCGTGTTTTAAAATCTTGTGTTAGGATGATAAGGAACTAGTGTGGCGTCTTGCCTAGGGCGCGGAAACCTGTAGGGTCCTCGCACTTTGGGCACTGCAAATGAAGCACACTAGATTCAGTAGGAAGAAAAATGCATCAACGGCGGCAGTTGCCATCCTAGGATTACCCGCGACCAAGGGACTTGGATTTATCGGGGATGGATGAAGAATTCGTACCTGGTTCTCCATGAGAAAACCCTATGCAATCGCCGAGAGGGGGTTTTCTCTGAACAAGCAAATGAGGGAGAAGGGGATTTAGGCCCAGTGAAATATTGCCGCTTCGTCCGTCCAGCTTACTGCTAAAGCTGGAAAGGGGGGTTTATGATTTGACGGCTCATTGGGCATTACTGCGGCGCTACGACCGAGGTGTGTCTACCGTGCAGTTATGCACTCTAATTTGTGCATATGGCACGTGGACCTCGTTGCCGGATGCCCCACATATCACCGAAAGGAAGTAGAAAGACAGGAGTAACTAGTTACACATAAATATATTTTTGACAGAGAGATACTCCCTCTCTGTATAGAAATATACAAATCTTTTATATCGCAACTTTATACATAAGAAAAATCAAGGGGAATATATATATAAAATATATAATTATAAAAAACAGAGTTGTTTTTAACACAGTATAGACGAGTTGGTGATGATGGTGTGCCTGCCATCCTGCAATATAGGTCGTCCGATTTATATCTAACAGATAGAAAGGAAACTATGGTAATTTTGCAAAAAGGTACCCACACACCTCTCCACATTTGCAAAGAAGGCCTTCCCTCGTTCATCCTTTTCTCCCACAAGATAATATACTCATACAAATGCATCTTGATGTTACGTGTAATGCACGGGCATTATGGGGGTTCAGCAGAGAATATAATACTCAGACAGGCTCACGGTTCTGGACTTTGGGTCGCGGACCCACCCTGCATGTTTGGGGGGACATGTGTTCTACCTCGGCGCTTTTCATATTGCAAGTGATCGGTACGGCGCTGGTTTTAGATGTTGTCGCAAGGCGAATACACAAAATTGTATAAAGCACGATAGCTGTTGGAATGAAATCGAACGATAGTTCCTAACCAGCAATGAGAGTTGCAAATCTATCAACGATATACCCTGTGATAAATAATATTGTCGTATTACTTATACACACAGGACACATGTTTCACCATGCCAGATTATTACATCAAAATCTCTCGGAGGATATATCAGTTCGATAGTTGCGTGCTGCTACTGAAGAATTTCAAAGTTGATTTGGACCAGGCTCTCCTTGCCGAGAAAGTTCGATTTTGAGATCATCCCCTACCGCAAGATATGATTTAGATTTGAACCTTGACCATCCTTTGGCATCAATCCACATGCGACCATCCTTTGTACTTACGGTATATTGACCAGGTTCATTCACACCAAGGCTGCGCATGGTTAGAGAAACTTGGCCATTGTCGCCCGGATTGTTGAACGACTCCCTTGTTGCTCTAGGAATTCTCTGTTGGCAAACAAGAAGACATATCCAAACAGTTAGATCAACACATTGAATCATGCGGAAAAAAGAACGAAGCACTTGGGCGGCCAATGCTTACCAAGAAGGTGGACATGTCGGTTTTTGTAAGGACTTTGGTATATGAAGTGCGAACTGCAGCCCAGTCTGTTGCCGGTGCAACTGCTCGTTCGGTTGCCGCTGCACGGGCCAGAGCAGATGCAAGTGCAAGTGTTGGTGCAGGTGCCGAAGCCGCTGTTGCTGCCAGAGATGGTGCTCCTTGTAGAGCTGGTGCCGGTGTCAGAGCAGGTGCCGGTGTCGATGCCCGATCCTCCGGTAGATCAGCCTGATCCGCTGACGTGGTCGGTGCCCAATCCTCAGCTGGATCAGACTGAGTTGCTGCCGCTGTCAGTGCTAGAGCAACTGTCGGTGCTCAATCCATTGCTGAAGGTGGTACCAATGTGCGAGACATCGGCGATCGTGTCTGGTCTGCTATGATCAGCTTTCTAACTTGACTAGGCTGCGTGACCGTGATCAATTTTTTTCTTCATTTCTTTTAAACGCGAGAAGGACTAATTGTGGCGTTTTTGTTAAACCAAACTGCAGTTCATCATAGGGATTCATCTTGTACTCAGACAACAGACTGATCCAATTTTTCCAGTAATATAAGTGATGGATAGTGCCTTCGTTACTGACACGACATAAGAAGTGAAACCTGCAAAAATAACCATCATAGAGCAAACCAAAAGGTTTATTCTATGATGAATGTCACATGGCAAAACCTGCATCGTAAAATTGTAGGAAAAGAAAGAAAACCTTACATAAAATCAATAAGATTTAGACAGTAAATCAATAAGATTTACTTGATGTTACACGAGTGAATCCTTACCAGGAAATCACTATGTTGAAGTACTAAACAGAAGATTGATCGTCCAACTATGGGTGGCATGCAGGGGCCCCGCCTACTCCCACAAGCAGGATAGTCCAAAGGTCATGACAAATCATATGGACTGAACATCCATGGGACTGGAAATCCCGGTGGGTGAGATAAACCCTGCAATGCATACAAATATTGGAGCGTAACCATAATTGATAAACCATCCTCACAAAAAAGATGATCTGGATACTTCAAAATATACAGACTTAATTGAGAGGACAGACATTAACATAGACCGTTCTCGGGACTGACCACACACCAAAAGCGACAGTACTAATAAACAATACAGGGTTCATAAACAAAAATCAAGTACTCAACAATAGTACTTACTACAGACAAGCAAAGTTGCACTAATTAAACTCTGCAGACTATTTCTTGCCACCGAACTACGGTATGAACCCTGCATAACTGACTAGGCCATGGACTTCGTGAGAGATGTCTACATGCACCATCACCATCTCGTCAACCTTGGAGAACCTAACAGAGTGGTCTTTCCACTCATAAACATGATGATGAAGACAGGCCGCATCAAATTTGTTGGGAAGCTTTACAAGAACCACACCCTTCGTAATTGAAGGCACAACCAGGAAATTGTTGTGGTCAAGTACAGCCTCGAGAATACGCCTGACAACAATGCTACGGGAAAACACTAGTTCAGGACACGTGGCGACAAGGACACAACAGCTGGATAGTTTAGCAGTAGAACTCATCCTCAGGTCTTCGAGTTCACACGGCATGACTTTGAGTACTTCATCTCCACCGCGGACCTGTTTCTAATTCAAACAGAAACCATATTTTATTACTACCTCCGTTCAGAAAATATAAGATGATTTTCAATATTATACTCCATATATGACTACATATACGCACAGAAATGAGTGAACAAAGACGCTAGAACATGTCTTCAAAGGCATGAGAGTGGAGGGATTACTTGCAATATCCATAACACAAGTTACTGAGGCAAATATACCCTCTTCAAAGGTAGCATTGATGTTCATAAAGTACTCCAATTGAAAGTAATCTATAAGAAACCAGTGTCAACCTCTCGCATGTTTTGGTCAAAAGAGGAATTTAGAACCGTCATTTGGCACACAAAAATCACATGCAAGATCACCCAGAAAGTTGTACTACTAGTACTAGTACTGTGTGTTAGATGAAAAAACACGATCAAGATCGAGAAAAAGATCGTCAAGAAGAGATATTACCTGGACTTGCTTAATGAGGGATCCCGGAGAGGGGGGCTTGGACAGGGCGATGGCTCTGAGCTTGTCTGCGGTAGTCTCGGCGGGGTGCTTGCGCTTCTTCATACCATGAGCCTCGATGGTTTTGGCCAGAGCCATAGACATCACTTCGTCCGGTGCTCCAGCGTCCATCAAGAAACTGTCAAATAGAAATAAAAGAAAAGAAACCATAATCACAAACCCAAAAGAAGAACAGAGAGGGAGTTATAGGATCAGTCTCGGGGGTTGCAAGACCAGGCCTTGGCCAGAATCAACACTATTTATGGGCTCACATTTCCTTCTTTGGGAGAGAAGAACAATGGCAGAAGCAGGTCGGGGTTTTCTTGAAGAAATGAGGAACAAGATCAAAGAGAAGCGAGTTGGGTAGAGAGGAAGCTGAGAGACAAGAGTGAAATGATGGTTGATTCGTCCGTCCAACTTACTGCTGGAAAGGAGGGGGTTTTGTGATTTGACGGCTCATTGGGCATTACTGCGGCACTTCGATCGGGGTAGTCTATCGTCACTCTATTGCAGAGTAATTTAGTGCATGGCTGCTGGACCCCGATGCTGGTTGTCCCACACATCGGCGAAAGTGAGTAATTTAGTGCATGGCTGGAGGAGGATCCGCAGGGTAGAGCGTGTCCACTGTTTTTCTGAAGAAAAAAATGATTACAGCAAGTGTTTCCACTCTTACGACGGAGGAGTGCGAAACACTGCATCCACTTGAACATACACAGTGCTCCTACTACTAGGCATGTGCAGTGGTTCATACGTCAGTACTACATAATCTTGTTGCCAATGTAGTAAGATATGACGACAACAAATGATGTCGTGCGCATGTCAACTATATGAACAGTAATGTAGTAACATAGTACCGCTTTTTCGACTGTACGGTCGAGATTGAACAGTGAGATCAATGTTAACAGAACTTGGTCTACAGCACACGGAGAGTACGGTGCTACAGTACTCCACGAAACATGAACCATATGAAGCACGAATAGTGTTAGGCAGGGTGTATGAAGGGTGCACGGGATGGGAGCAAAAGTTCCCTTCTTGACCCACTTTTGGGTGTTTGGCAGAGTGCATGAAGGGTGCATAAGTCCACACTAGTAGGTTAACACAAATACATTAAGAGGAAACAACTATATTGAGATGAGAATGCAACCAAACACACCCACGCGCTTTGTGCTACAGTGACTGATCTGCACCGTCTGAGTTTGATCCAACGGTCATGTTGCGCTAAAACATGGACATGCCCATGCAGAGGGTGCCTAAACACCACCGAAGTCCCTTTGCTTGTCGAGGCGTATGATGTTGGTGATGCAGGGGGCGAAACGGCTGAAAGGCAATGCAATCTACGGGAAGGCGGAGGGAGCCAGCCGAGGAGCGGGGAATCTTTTGGTTTTCACCATGGTAAAACACCAGTCGACGACTTCTCACATCAGGGAGCAGTGGGTTTACAGGCGGAGTCATCGTGACTAATTGCTACTGCGCCTGCTCCCGTCAATCAAAAAATTAAAAATCCTATCGCGCCTGCTCCCGCCAATCAAAAAAAATTAAAAATCTTGTCGCACCCAAACACCAGAGCAACGCCGCGGTGGATATTTAAATTAACCTGCCGGCAAGTAGATAAAAAAGGGGTGAAAAAAATGTGCCAGCGGCCTAGCTAAAGCCCAACTAGCTAGCCACCATGCTTCACTGATGTACTCAGCGGGAAAGGTGGTCTTTCGTGATTTGACGACTCATTTACTTGCTTCGGCGAAAACGTGCGGTAGGGCGTCCCACGTCAGGAAGAATATATGCATGCACCACCAGGGAGGACCCCGAAACCGCGCGATAGGGTGTGCCATGTCTCGACATGGAGGAAAATGCGCATGTAAAAATATACTGTATCAGACGTAGTACCTATGGTTCGACCTCGGGACCTAGCCAGTCGGTCGAAAACACCCCACTAGCCACACAGCTTCATCATGCTAACATGGCACGGAGGATAGGTGTGGTTAGCTCCGTCTCGACTAGCCACAACGTCTCTTGTTCTAGGCGATTCTTCTATTTTCCAAGATTTTTTTTAGTTGTAATAACACCACGGCAAGCTAGCGCCGCTCTTCGTGTGTGCTCGTGCAAAGGCTAGACGATGGAGAGAAGAGAGAGATCGCAGACCTGGGAACCACCTGTAAGTGAGTCAACGGTCATGCACGTGTTGACGAGGAACTCCCTCTAGTCTACTCAACAGAATACTGTATAAAATCAAGTTATGGGACAAAGACAACAATCGTTGTTGTTTCAGGCTATCGACTTACGCTTTGTAGTCCAGGTTGCCAGTTTGAATCTTGTCTTTCAGATTTTTTAGTTTTAGGTCCAAATTTTATTAATGACAAGTGGGACCCCCATGTGTTGTTCCGATACTTCAGTGTAGGATGGTTTTTTTGAACAAACACTTTGCGCGGTTAGACAAGTAACGGCACGAGTTACACGTATTTTGCAAGTTTACGAACAAAAATGACAGCGGCATAGAATATCACGTCCACCCCGCAGCTTAGATGCTATGGTGATACGAGTTTTTACACCATTGGGAGTGAGATCCAATGGCTTGGGAGTAGTCTTTGTAATTATGCACAATTTCCAAACTCTCCAAAGGCTTTTTTGCAAAAAAAACATTCAGGCCTCGTGTGTGCCGCTGCATCTTGGATCCAACGACTCCCGTTGCTCATATTAGGTGCTCCCCGTAGCTTAATTACCCGCTACGATGATATGAGCATCTAGGTCGTATGATCAGTGATCAGATGGCACATGCGTAGTACCTGTACTTTCTGCGTAATTCCCAAACTCTCTCAGCCGTATATTGCAAAAACATTCAAACCTCCTGCCGTGGGCCGTTAGATCTCTGTGAATTCGTATCACCATAGAATCTACGGTGCGGGAGCACCTCATATTCTCCCATGCGAGAAAACATAAGGTGCTCTCGCAGCTTGGATGCTACGGTGATATGAGCTTCGAGGTTGTTTGATCTGAGATCCAATGGAATCTGAGCAGTCTTTGTGCTTGTAAGCAGTGGCCGAACTCTTTGGGGGCTTTTCTGCAAAAAAATCATTCAAACCAACCAGGAGGTGTTGGGTCACAAATCCAATGGCTCCGAAGAGCTTGTATCACCAAAGCATCTAAGGTGTGGTAGCACAAGATATTCTTACATACAGGAGAATATGATGTCCTCCTTCATCCTAGATGCTACGGTGATACGAGCTTCGAGGTCGTTGGATATGGGATCCAAGGGCATCTGAGTAGTTTTTGTACAAATTCTGTGCAATTCTCAAACTCATCAAGGTTTCCTGTAAAAATATTAAGACATCATGTGAGCTGCTATATCTCAGATCTACAAGCTCCAAGCAACTCATATCGGTATATAGCATCTAAGGTATGGGGGCACATGATATTCTCCAAGGGAGGAGGGGTGGGGGTGCACAACCAATCGGTGGTTGGGAGGGTGGGGACAAATATAATCTAAACAACCCTAAACAGAGCTTCACAATTTTATCTAAGGTTGAGGGGTTGACCCCCGACAATCATAGCTCCGCCTGATTAAACACAACATTTGCATGTACTGTAGTACTAGACATAATATTCATGTTTCGGTTTCATGTCCATTTTAAATATTGAATTGAGGACCATGCATGTCTTATATTTTACTCCCTTCGTTCCTAAATATTAGTCTTTTTAGAGATTTCAAATGGAGTGGCACATACGGATGTATATAGACATATTTTAGAGTGTAGATTCACTCAATTTGCTCCGTATGTAGTCACTTATTGAAATCTCTAAAAGACTAATATTTAGGAACAGAAGGAATATTTTTGAATTCGTGTCATACATGCATGGTTTGGAAAAATAGACGCACTATATTTATTGGATTGTTGTTGTGTTCGTGTGTGTGTGTGTGTGTGGTCATATGCTTAATACATACAAAGTTTTCTCACCTCCATATTGTTCAATTTTTAAATTTGAATTTGCATTGAAAAACTTACTAGGGATGCCATGAAATGTGAAATCCATGTTGAGATCACTATATCACAAACTCACTCTAATTCAACAACTTGTCATAAATCAATTACCACGTTGAGATTAGTATTTGCAAGGAAAATACGTGCATTGTAATACACATAGATTCGTTCGGCAATTTAAAAGATTCCTTTTGTATTATCGAATGGTAGGACCCAATGGTGTAGTAGCCAGATCTTGGCTCGTGTTCATCCTAAAAAGATAAAATAAAAATAAAAAAATCGGGCTCGTGTCCTTCTGGTGGCGTGCGTGCTACTCACATTAGGAAATTCCAGCCCTAGGAAATTCCCCTCATGTCCCCGGTCCATAATGACTACCAATGAACAACGGAGGGATGCTTTAGTAACTAGACAACGTTACCTACCATGCCGAGCACGGTTCAATTTCCCCGGTCCCGCTCGCCAAGGTCACCCGTCAACTGCATTGCCTACTACTACTACTACTACTACTACTACTACTACTACTACTACTACTACTACTACTACTACTACTACAGCAGGATGAGCACAGAATTGAGCCCGTTTGTTCGTGCCTAGTACTTGAGTTAATATATCAGGCAATGCACTGGTACGGAGGGATTATCCTTTTACTCTGCATATATAACTTGTCTGAAGTCTAACTAAGCAAAATGTTTGACCAAATCCTTTCATAAGAAATACAACAGGACAGATGTATGGCTTGAAAATTTATTGCATGACGCAGGTTATGATATTGTTTCGAATCCTGGATCTTAAATTTTAGAAAATCCAAAAGTGACCATAAATTCTTGAAACTGAGCATGGTCATGTGATATGGCAGAAATATTACTTCATAATTTTTTTCTTCAATTTGAGACAAGCTGCTTATGACAAGTTGCACAAATGAAGAGCCAAGGTATTTTGGAACGAAGACCTGTCATGTTAAGGCGAACGCTTTCACTATTGAAACTGTGGGCGTTTACATGCCGCCACGACTCCCGCTTCTCATCGGCAGGTGTCGTCCGAGCAAGCGTGTGAGTCGACCGGAGGCATGCGAGCAGACCGCTGCGTCGACTGACAGGGAGGCATGCGAGCAGACCGGTGTGCAGGCTCACCGGGAGGCGAGCCCTTTGACCAGGCTCTGCTGCCCACCTTCGTCCCAACTGCTCCCACTTTTAATGTCATCGGCGCCGCAGTTTAAAATCAACCCCGCACTACCCGGTATCACTACAATCTTCTCTCTTCCTCTCCGATTCTCCTGTCATCTACCTCCAACCAGCCTGACCTAAACGTACGCCATGCCACATCACGATGGTCTGCCCTTAGTCTTCCAGTTTCTTGAGGAAGACACCCAACCGGAGTCTCAAGAACATAAGGCGCTTTGGGACGAGCTTGAACTGGCCTTGCGGGAAGATGCCGCGCTTGTCCCCGCTCCCGTTTCGGCTCCCGTCGCCCCGACTGCACCAGCGCCCATCCCCGTGGCATTGATGGGCTGGGAGCCGCACATTGTCGCCGAGCTTGATGCCACGGGGTTCCACGAGGTCCCCGATGACTTTCACACGCCTACGCGTGCATTGGCGTGTGTGCCCATGCACACGAATGTCTCTGCCACTCCGTTGACAGCGCCTGTCCCCGCGCGGGTGCCAGTGCCCCCCTCAGTGGCATGGATGGCCATCGTCGACCGCTTCCTTGCAACAATGCCAGTTGCCTCCTCCCGCCAGTTGACTCGCTCCAAAGTCCAAAACATTTTGGCCTTCTTGAAGCTAGGACAATGTCCAGGAGTACGCCAACAACGGTGCAAGGCGTCACCGTCGCCGTCGGTCAGTGGCCCGATGACACACAGAGTACGGCAGAGAAGCCACTTCCCACCGCAAGACGCCGCCGCCGCCGTGTAATCTAAATTTGCCATGAAAAACGTTCGGATTGCCATGCTTAAAATCGGAACGTTTATCATTTCCATTTATTTTAGATCGATCGTCCTATAATTTAAAGTCAGAGTCAGACTGAGCAAAATCTATGGTTTGATCGATTGAATGTTCTGCTAGAGCCGTATCAAATTAAATATAAAACATCATCAAGCCACATGTATTCCTTGTCATCCAACGACCTAGACTGCTTCAATGTCGAGCGCTCAACACGTTTAGCATGCAGTTAATTTCATGCCAAAAATAGTGCTAATCACATAATAACACGCAAATAATATCCTACTTAATATCTGCATGCACTTAATATACTTCCAAATTAACGTGCATTGCACGTACACACTGACTAGTGCTGCTAGTACGTGAAACTGGTGCTGTAACTTATGAACGCGTCTAGATATGGTCAATGGCAACATCGCCCGCGAGTTCTTCGTGTTTGCCCGTGCGTCTAAACACGGAAGGGGAGGAGAGAGAGAGCACACATGGAACCCACCAGTAAGTGAAGGCGAATAGTACTAAAAATAATATTACATGCTATCCATTAAATAGGTTGTGGTAATATAAAAACATTATGTGAACAAAGGGAGGTACAACAAACATTGTTGTTCTACGTATGTTGCGTATTGACGTGCGGCTTGAAGGCCCTACTTGCATGTTCGATCCTCGTCCTTTATTTTTTAATTTGTATATGGGTCCAAATTTGTTTCATGACATGTGGGCCCCTCGGTGTGTAGTTTGTATGACTTTAATTTGTGGGTCGAAATTAGTTCCATTCCAAATGGACAATCGATGTGTAGTTTTGTAGCTTATTTATAATAATTAAAGAGAACAACAGAGGTTTTTGCAATAATACAATGGTGCGACGTTGAAGGCGAGAAAGGACGTGCGAGAGAGCGATGAATGAGCCAGAGGGAAATCAACTAGGGGAGTTGCGGGGGTTGCAACGGTGTTTGGAGTGGTTGTGGGCCGAATGCTACGAAAATATAATCTAAACTGACCGGAATAAATGCCTACATAAATTAATCCAAGGTTGGAGTGCCCCTCGCAATGTAAATAGATCCGGCTTTGCGAGGGATGGAGAGGTAGCTTCAATATGTGGAAGATACGGCGTGAGAAAGCGAGGTCAATCGAGAGACATATAGATAGAGAGACAAAGTGAGTGTGGTCCAACTTCATTGAATAGAGAGACAAAGTGAGTGCTCTGGAGAGATATTGTCCGATTGAGCTTTTGGCAAGGGTGAGGACTGTAAGATAGAGCTTGAGAGATGATCCAGTCACAGACGTGTAGATATATTTTGTGCGTGGGAGGAAGCAAGGTCAATCGATCACATAGGGTCGCCGTGCGATCGAAAGAGTGAGACGGGTTGGAGAGAGTGGCCTAGATAGACAATGTGCGTGAGAGAGTATACAATGTGAATAGGTCGAATTGGGCTCAAACATGGTGATATATCGTTTTTGTCCGAGAAAGAGTGAGGTTAATCGACACATACAAAGAGAGAGAGAGAGGGAGGGATATATATATATAGAGAGAGAGAGAGAGATTGAGCGAGTGTGGCCCGCCATGAGGTCGAAAGAGTGGGGGCAGCTTGGATGGACTGACCTAGATAAACAATCTGCATGAGGGAGTATAGAGTGTGTCGGTTGAGGCCCGAATAGGGAGATATATCATTTGTGTGTGAAAGAAAACGAGGTTAAACAAGACTCAGATAAAGAGAGTGAGATTGAGCGAATGTGGCCCGCCATGCGAAAGAAAGAGTGAGACAGTCTCGAGGGAGTGACCTAGATAGACAACATGCGTGCGTGCGCACGAGAGGTTGAGGGGCTAGATAGGCAATGCATGTATTTAGCGGGAGAGGGTGAGAGGGTGAGGGAGAGAGAGAGCTCGGCATGGGGTGCAATGGCGGGTGTGAGGGGTAAATACATTTGGTAAAAGAGTGGAAAAAGAGGGTTGTGTAGTTGAGAGAGTTAGAGATCGAAACATGGAGAAAAAGAATGAATATGTGTTGGAAACCGATAGCTTTGTAAGGTGGTTAGGAAAGAAAGATTGACCGATATAGGAAATATGTAGCGTGTGTGCGCGGGGGAGGGGGGCTAAAAACAACATTTGAATGTAGATAGTACGAGACTTAATATCGATGTTTCAATTCGGTCTACATTGTAAGATTTGAACTGAGGACCATGCATATGGGTAATTATTTCGAATTCGTGCCATACTAGGTTTCGAAAAGTTGACATTGACTCGATTTGTTGTGCTATTTTGTAAGTCATATGTTTGAATCCATCCAAAAGTTTTCTCACTACCATGGTGTTCATCATATACATATGAATTTGTATTAAAAAAGTAGCGTGGATACAGTGAAATGCGAAATCCACGTTAGAATTGGAGATCTCTATGTGACACACACTCTAATTCAAATAACTAATTATGTGACACACACTCTAATACACGTTAGCATGGATACCGTGGATACCATTTCGGTTTTATTCAAATAACTTCTCATTAATTAATTTATAGTATCTCGTTTGGAATGACTAATTATTTGCAAGGAAAACACGGGCATGGTAATACATACAGATTTATTTGCAAATGAAAGAAGATTCATTTGCATTCTCAAATCTCCTCTCAAATGTAGGCGCACCAGGATTGAAATATCTGGCGGCCCCAATCTCCTCTCAAATGTAGGCGCACCACAACAAAATAAGTTCGCGCGTCCATGTTTCGGATTGAAATATCTGGCGGCCCAATTCCAGCCCTACAAAATCTCCCTTCTCCACCGTCCCCTTCCACGCCCAGATTGCTCAAATCCCTAATTCGCCACCAACCCAAGCAAAGTTCGAATCGCCCCTCGTCTCGTCTCTTTCCCCACCTCTGTGCCGGACGACGACGATGAAGATGATGGTTGCGCTTCACCACCGCACCGGAGCTACCTCATCTACGCCCTCGTCCACCGCACTGGGTGGTCCACCGACAATGTCGGCCGCCGCAACCGACGTGCCTCACAGACACCGACTTCCACCGCATCAGGTGCGCTTCACCGACACCGTTTCCCAGCTCACCGAGGCTACTTCACCGAGCACATCGTCGCACCTCCGCCCCCCCCTCCCAAGGCCGCTGGGGCTTCACCAACGGTCTCATCCACAGCATCGTAGCGCTCTTCTGCCACTCAAGATCTGCATCCGTGCGCGGCCAGCCAATGCGAGCGCATCACCCTCAACGGCTCCGAAGTGACCCGCACTCTAGCTAGGCGAGCATGCCCAAACGCCGGCCCGAACTAGGTATCCACACATCACTCCCTTGTGCACTGTTCCGATGATGTTTGGATATCCCTTCACTGCTCTCTTAGCATACACGCCTATGCAACTCTGACTTTAACTCTTATTTCTTCTGGAGATATCATCTGAAACAAGCAAATCCATTTTTAGCGAAGCATGACGGCGCTACAGGATCTGGTACACATCCTGCACACTCGTATGACATTGTAAGTATCTGTCCTCCGGTACAACAGCAAGGTCGATTCCTCTTATTTGATCAATCATTCGCCGTGTCAAAAATGCAGAGGGGGTGGAAGGAGCACAAGGTCTGCACATCCAGGCAAGTGCTAACATGGACTTGTACATGGAACATCCCAAGCGCAAGCAGGGCTGCAGTGAGCCTGTAGAACGACCTAGTGTAAGTCCCTGCATTTCATTTAATTCATACTGGCATTCGTGTATGATTTGTGTGTAGTGGCGGATCCACGAATTCAAGTTACCAGGGACGAACATTTAACTTAAAAAATACGAAGGCACTTGCACTCCGGAAATCAACATAACTTGAGAAATGAGAAGCTTACATGCACATTGAAAACCAGCTAATGATTGAAAGTATTTCAGATTATAAACACTAAATAATGCAAGCACCAAAAATACAAAATGCAACATGGTGTACAAGGACTACAAACATGGTCTATACCTGCTTGAATTATTCGTTCTCTGGCTGAAAATATCGAAGTGTAATTGCACCTATAACCAGTGTGCAAACTGTATATCAATATATCTATCCTGTACAAGTATGCCAATAGTTTCAAACAACAGATATGAAAAGTATTTATGCTACATTGTCATGATACGGGGACTTTCTAGTAGATGGCCTCGATGTTTCCTCAAACCATGAAAATGCACTATAATTTGCCTGTCATCAATGCCTACAAATCTCTATGTTTGTCTCAACATAGCTGATCATCATTAGACACTAAATCCTTCAATGGGAGCTTGCAAAATGCTTGCATTAGATCCCTCATTAGACACTATATGTTCATCACCAGGAGCATGTAAAATGTTTGAATCAAATCCTTCATTAGCAGTTTGTTCATTAGACACTTCATGCTCAAGAACAACATGAGCTTGGATGTTTGCACCGGAAACTTGATTAGATACATCAGATTCAGTCAGTAAAGGATTGATTGGGGGAGTTACAAAATAAGTAAAAATTGGTTTCATTTTCTCATAGATTCCCTACATACAAACAGTTTTACAACACCGTCAGGTTTAACTATTGGCGAGAAATTGAAGCGTTGAATTAGATATAATCAGGGATGTGATGTACCTGCTCGTTGCGCATGCTACTCTTGCAAGCTGTGACTTTCCGTTTGCGCAAGCTCAATGCCATGCCCGTGCTGCCGCCGTTGCCTCCCACGCAGGCTACACCCAGGGTTGGATCTTCATCTTCTTGTCCTTCTGTTCGCTTCAAGCCCGGTGACCGCCCTCCAACGAGGGCGTGAGGAAGTGCTCTATCGGTCTGTCCAGCAGTGGCTAGGTTAGGAGCGAACCAGACTCGAGGCTGGAGCGAATGAATTGGGATTTTTCCTGCTGTCGATCGATATGGGAGGCGCTCATTTGGGCCGCAAGCCTGCTATAGGGCCTGCCTTGCACTTATGTTATTGGCCCATCCAAATTGAAACATTTTTCTTCATTTTTTACAGTGGCTGCTCGTGCGTTGGGACGAACAAACTAGCCTGGGCCAACCTGGACGACTCAAACTAGGTGCACACTTTCCAGACACCTGAGGCGGCCGCCCATACCAGCCCCTATGGTGGCGTCGCCCCTTTTTGCGTGTATGATTGGGGTAGCGAAAAATATTCCAGTGGCACTTTTGATTTACCCACAGAATGGTTGAATTGCTTGTTTCTATGAACTGAGTTCGCCAATAATGTGAAGGATGCCAGTATTTTCATCCTATTGTAGATTGCTTAGATCTCGATATGCCAAAAATAATCGCATGAAATATACAGTAAAAGCCAGTGTGATGTGTGTGGCTACAACTAGTCTGACTACACGTCCTCATATAACATATCAAGGACGCACCATCTTACCAGATTAACCATTCGACTTACCAATGCAGTGTGGGAAGAAAGAAGTATTGGGACTGCGTATCCAAGCAATTGATGCCATGGACTCCTTCGTACAACCTTGTAAGCGAAAAAGAAGTTTCAGTGTGCCTATAAAAAGAACTAGCGTAAGTTCAGGTACCTGCTTCTCAGAATTTTAGTTAGCCACTTATTGCAAAGTTGTTCAATTACGTTGCTTGGCTTAATTTAGTTTGCTACTGATTACATAATGCCACAACTTGTTAATCATATTATAGACTGCGCCTATCTATGTGTTTGATACTTACTGTTAAGAATTACCTGTTTGCCTGAACATAAATAGCTACTTGTTTGTTTAACTACTGTGCTGCTGCAACAACGGGTTACAATGATGTTAATAACAACTTTTCAGCATCCAATTGAAACTCTTTAATTCCTTGTTTGTTTAACTGGTTTGCTGTTATAACTCCTAGTTGAGATGTTTTGCTTACTTCAACTTTTCTGAATCCAATCAGAACTTTAATGGCAAAACAGGTTACCCCAGATCAAAGAGCGAGGTCCCCATGGACGGTGTATCATCCCACAGCACTGGCACCAGCCCAATCGTGCATTATGAATTGCCAACTACTGATGCTCTAGAGGCTAAACTAGTGGTAGAAAGAGATTCTGCTTCTGCACTTAGAGATGAAGTTGACATGTTGAGGAAGCAAACAACACAATCACAAGCAGTACTCAAGACAACCATTAAATATTTGGTAGATTTCAAAATGAAGCAAGCTGAGACTGACCACATTGTTAAGGTCCTGAAGGAAAAAAGAAAATTAAATTCCCACTTGGTAAATCATAGGTGAAATGTTCTTTCCATCGTTGAATAACCTTTGTGTTGTTTGTTCATGTAATCAATCAAACCATTTGGTTTAGAGATCATGTAATAATTGTTTTTTTGTTTTTTTTGGTTTGTAATTTTATTTGAGCACAAGTCTATATTAATTGACAAGACTCGGAGACATTTCATTTTTATTGTTGTGCCAGACCTACAAATATGCCACTCGGGCTGAATGTGCATTCAGCAATAATAGTAGTATAGATGGACCATAAGTGGCACGCATCGGAAAGGGCCAAGATGCTGTAGTAGTTTGGCTAAAAAAAGGATGTTGTTGTAGCAAAAAAAAGTACAGCGGCCTGGCTTATGTATGTTAGTTGATATTATTGATCCATATACTCTATAAATGTTTATATGCCTGTTAGTTCTGTACATTCTTGGTTGATTGACTCGGTATTTGAATCTTGATACATCGCTTGTGTACATATCTAAATGGGAGTACACATTATGCTGCGTGTGACATTTGAGTTGGACATGAAGTGTTCCAACTATTCGAATTCACCTTAAACTAGATTCTAGCTTGTGAATTTGAGTATCGGCATTTATAAACCATATTCATATATGACAGTGGATTACATCTTTGTCGTCCTTTTGAAGATATATAAAAACACTAGAATGATTTATAAAGATTCTTATAGGAATAAAAAAAATGGATTCGAATTTAGTTGCCAGGGTAATCGTGGATGCTTATTGTCCCAAAATTCGAAAGAAGCGGCAAAATGTCCACTCCCACGTCGGCTGCCTGAAGCCAAGTGTTTGGGAGATGGAAATTACTGTCTACCCATTACACGGACAATCCATCGGCCCGATTTCCACTTCTCTAAATAGGGGTAGGTTAGTAACTTCAATTAGACGTGACACGACCGCCTCTTAGCCCATTCCGACACGGTGGGCGCCAAACATGGGAAGCAAAACACATTTGATTCAAGCTCGTCCGAAAGACCTCTGTTTCTCCCTCCATTTCCCCATTCATACACAGCGGGCGACAACACAAACTCGACTCGGCCGAAATCGATGTAGGCAAATATTTTCAATAGGGGCAGGTTTGTAACTTCACTCAGATATGACACAACCACCTTACCTGTCAGCCCCGTTCAGACACCGTGGGCACCAACCATGGGCGCCAACCACCCTCTCCTCGCCTGAAATCGCTCTGGGCAAATATTGACGAGATGCGAGATTACTGTCGTATCCCCAACTGACAAGACGTCCAAATTTTAAATGGGGGCTAAGTTCGTAACTTTCCCATATTTCAGACAGGCGCGTCCCAAAAACATGGTTCCCCATACCTCCCCCTCCATTTTCCCATTCATACAACGTCCGCGCTAGAACACCATCCTCACACCAGCCTCCGTCCGGCACCACATCCATCGCCGCCTTCCTCCACCCCATCTATCGCCGCCGTCCTCGACCACATCCATCGCCACCGTCCTCCACCATGCTGGAGCGCCTACCAAGACCGTGTCGTCCACTGCTAGAGATGGACGTTTCTCATCCATGGCGACGGACCAAGAGCCTTGCATCACGTCCTCTCGCTTCATCGGCGTCGTCGTCCTCTTTGTCGGGGCCACTCCCATGACCTTCTCTTCCACCGCAACAGGACTTATCCCCTGATGCACCCATCTACCGTCGTAGATCTGTTTCAATGCCACCGACAGCCATCGCAACCCCGATGCCTACACGGCGCCGCAAGAAATGTTACTCTACTTCTCCTCAAACTTTTGATCTCAACCAGAAAATAGATCTTAACTTGGTTACTCTAGTTTCTTTTCAGCTCTTAGAAGTTAGTTCTTAGTTCGAAGCAAACAATGGCTGCTAAATATCATTTCTATGGTTTGCATCTTCAAATCTGCCATGGCACAGTCATAATACGGTTTAATTGATCATGTTGGTTCCATGGTGGTTTCTTTAATAGAAATCAGAGGGGAAACCTTCTTTTGCTAAAAAATATGCTTAAAGTTTCCACTTTTATGATCACTATAAGATTAGAATATGTGCTTCGTGTCATAATAGCACTGCTCCACCCATCAAGCTAAACGAGCTTAGTTGTTAAATACGAATATGATATTGTTAAAATAGAGTTGTTTAATTCGTCAGCTAAATGTTCCTAAATTAGTTTCAAAAATGCATGTTCGCTGCTCGGGTGTGTATCTCTAGAGGGTGCCCACGGTGGGCCGGCCCACCCTGGGATTTTGGGTCGTCCCAGGCCCCTTTGTTCTGCTGCGCGCTTCCAATCTCAACTCGCCCCCAGCCGTCTGCCTCGCCGGTGACTTGCTGTCCCCGGACGGCATGACTCTAGGAGGATTTTGGACGGTCTCTTACTGCAGTTACAATTCTGCATACTTGTCCTAGTAAGCTCACAAGTAAATGATTGATTCACTTCATCTATGCTTGCCTTGTCATATTTGTTGTCAATATTCTTCTAGGGTGGACTACCCTGTTTCTAAATACTAGAACCGTTGACATGAGTAAATAGTATTTCTCTATGTGATCTCTTCCATCATGTGTGGGCAACGAACACTGCATTGTACTCCCTCCGTTTCTTTTTACTCCGCATATAAGATTTGGTCAAAGTCAAACTACACAAAATTTGACCAAATTTATATAAAAAAATATGAACATCTACAATATTAAAGAAAGAAAGTGTCATTTCCAGCTTTTACATAGGCTTCGGTCTTTTACATGGAATACAATCTCCCTACTTGCTTTGTGTCGCACTACAAACACTCCACCCTTGAAGCTAAACATTATGCCACTCATAATTCCTTAGTTTATTTGTTCAAATACGAATTTCATATGATTCTAATGTTCCTACTTCAGTTTTGAAATGTGTGTCTGCCTGTTATAGAGACATAAGGGGTTTGTATTTGTCGGTGTTCTAGGAACGGGGGTCCCCAGACTTGCCTGCCTGCGGCCTGCGACGTGGCTCAAAGGGAGGCCCAGCATGGTCCATATTCATCAGCACAGACCCAAGACCCTCGCAAGGGCCCAAGCCTCGTGGGGCAGACGACACGGAGCTTCCTCAGGCACGGCCTCATCAGGCTGGCTCGCGAGGAGGCGGAGAGATCAAGGCGGGGTACCTCACGAGGTGCCCGTGACGCAAGCCATGATGACCAAGGGTGCCAGGCGGGCGCTAGCCCGCGCAGTGTCCTCCTTTCCTCTTTGGTGCAAAGGGAGCAAGCGCAGGCGAGAGCATCAAGCAAAGGCACTCGTTTCGGTGCAATGAGACCAAGACCAGCCCAACGACAGGGAAGAAGTCATTGTGGAGCCCAAGCTAGCGTCACCACCAGAGCTTTTGGCAGGCGAGGACCAACTTTAGTTAGGATAAGTGTACCCGATGTTCCCCTTCAAAATGGCCAATTGTTGGCGCCCTTCTCGCTCAATATTTGGGAAGAGGCCCAGGGCCTTTGCCTATAAATAGGACTAGCCATCCCCAGATTGGAGGAGATGGGATCAGGTAGATGAGACCAGGGATAAGATCAGAGCGGCAAGAGAGAGAGAGAGAGATAAGGGTGACTGAACTCTTCCTAGCAGTTCGTCCCCCCAGACAAGAACAGACCCTCGCGAGGCTGTTCTTCCTTGTATTGCTCATCATCATCAGCCCAAGAGGCAATCCACCAAACCACACTGGATTAGGGTATTACACCACAACGGTGGCCCGAACCAGTATAAACCCTGTGTCTCTTGTGTTGTTCTTTCCATAGCTTAGATCTTAGCGAGGCAGTGGGGTGCAGGTAGGTAGAAGGCGAAATCTCCGCGCGCACCCCAGTGTTTGAACCTCAAGGGTCTGCCGGAACCCGAAACCCGACATTTGGCGCACCAGGTAAGGGGTGCACCGGAATCCACCTTCTACCGCTTTGTGTCCCATCGCGTCGTCATCACCATGTCCGGCGACCAGGCGGGCAACCCAGATCCTTGGGCGGCGTGGCCCGCCCGCGTAGAGCCGCTCGCCTCGGGCGACCCCGTGCCCTAGGCAACTCGCGGTCCGTAGGGCGCTGCGGGCCGCGGGCGACGCGGACAAGCTTCGACAGCTCTCACACCGTGGCAGGCGCGGTCGGTAGCAAGGGCCTCCAATCACGCCGCGACCACGACACTGTACACCCGTCGGGAGCAGGCGAACTCGAGGGCCACGCTCACGGTGGCCCGAGAGCTGCTGCAGTGCAGGCTGCTGGAGGGCGGCCGCGACGTGTTGCTGGAGCGGGTGGCAGAGCTCCTGGGCTTTGCCGCCTCGGGGTCTCACCCCTTCTGCACCCAGCTCCCATCTCCAGCCCAGGGCGGCCCGCGCGGGGGCTCCGCGCACGCCCGCGGGCTCCAAGGCTACTCCAACGCCAGCGAAGCTGTCAGCACCGGACCGGCGACGGTGCTGCCCCCGCTCCCGGTCCGCGAAGAAGAAGGACTCGACGCGACCCATGGCCCCAGTGGACAGTCGCGCTACCACCCCACGGTGGGCACGTCAAACAGAGCCGCATGGCACGCGGAGCACTACGGCGTGGCCTTCGGGATGACGGCGCCAGAAGAATATGTGCCCCACATGATGGACCAAGGGCACCCTAACGAGGGCGAACAAGGCTCACTCCTCAGCCCAAGCTGGGGGGACGAGGCGCCAGAAGCTGAGCTCTTCCAGGAGCCCCGGGACGGTCCCACTGGCCACGCTGGGGGCAACGATTATCGGGTACCACTAATTCCTCAGGAACAGGCATACGCTAATCATGGATCGCAGGAGGTGCAGGTCGCCACAGCGAGCAGCTGCCCCGCTCCCATAGTCTCCTACCCCTCGGGAGGAGGGCGCAGGGGGCTGCAGGAGAGGGGCCGAGATCCGACATCACCACCGCGGCGTTCGGAGCAAGGTGTTCTCAGGAGGTAGGCCCTCTGCTGGGGAGGTGCCTCAGGGCCTGCCCTGGCGTAGGACCCGTGGTCGTCGGGGGAACCGCTGGCGACCGCTCTACCCCATTGGTGGCGTCCTGGTTTCCGGTCGTCGTTGATGGCACTAGAATGTGGCGCAAGGCGGGGCCCTCGTCTGGCGATATGAAGCAAGGCCAGTACCTGTGAAGAAGGCCCAGTGCCTGTGAAGCTCGCCGCCCCGTGACACTCTCATGTAATAATGAGTGGGGGTGTACATGCCCCGGAGTCTCAGGGGTGCCGGCCTCAGGCCCTGGGGCTCCCTCCCACGCCCAGTGGCAGCACTTAGCTCCGCGTTGGTAAGAAGACGTCCAAGACTAGATTAGGTGCCGGACGCGGCCTTTTGTTTGCTTTCATTGCTTTTCCCTTTGGTTGTCGCTTTCCCCCACTGGATTTAAGTTGGATTTGAATTTGAGAGTTGCGTGTGTTTGGGGAAGGGGTGTTTAGTCTCGTTCGAGCAATTCCTCGCGTTTTGGTTACCACCCCGCCTCAGCTGCCTCCCCTCGCGAGCCCCTCGCGAGCCGGGTCAGGCCTAGCTTGCGCGCAGCCCAGACTGCCGCTGCCACGTCCTCTCGGGAGGGTTTTTTGCTGCAGATCCTACGGATTCGATCAGGGAACACTCGGGACACCACAGCCTCCCACAGGCTACCTCAGGGCCCGCACGGAACGAAGGTAAAACTAGCCAACCAGCACGTCGCTTAGCCAACCACTTGGCGCAGGCGCATGAGCAATATAACGACTACTAATACGATGAACACAAGTTTTACATGAGGGGCTCCCCCTCCCAAAATGCTCTCACCGCCATCAGGCCAAGGCCTGAGTTCTATTCATGCAGGGTAAGGAAACAGGAACGATGCACAATCAGTTGGATGAATCCCCCAATGCGTCCTCAGGAGCACCTCCCGAACCGTTGCTGGCATTGCTGGACTCGCCATCGCTGTCTGCGTTGCCGCCAGCGGCGTCAAGGCCGTTCACCACGCCGCCCTCGTCGGCGGCCACGATCACGCCGTCGTTGTCCAAAGCGAAGGCCCTGACAAGAGCATCCACATTATCTTCCACCCAGTGCGCCAGGTCGTCTCGGACGGCCTGGGGGACTGGAGCGATGGCGGCGTCGAAATCGAAGTGGGGATCCATGTTCTGGAGATGGTTGAAGACGCGAGAAAAGGCGCGCCTGAGCAGGGCGCAGCTCCTCTCCTGCACCAACCTGTCGGCCCTGACTGACCGCGCCTCCAGCTGCGTCACCACGTCAGTGAAGAACTGAAGGTTGCCGGCGTAGTTGACTGCGTGCGGCTCGCCAACAGCCGCCTCGCAGATGTTGCCCAAGGCTGTGTTGGCTCTGTCCCGGAGCGTGGTGAGCATGGGGCCGTGCTCATGCTCCAGGATCTGCCGCTGACGTATCTCATCCGCATTCTGGCGTGCGACGGCCTCAGCCTCCTCCACCCGATGGCGAAGAAGGAGCACCTCGGCCTGGGAGGTGGTTGACTCCCCTTGCGCTACCTCGAGGGCGGCCAGAAAGGCATCGGCCCACCGCGTCGCTTCCTCCAGCTTGGCCCTCAAGGTAGCAGTCCTACCTTCAGCCTCGGCCCGGATCAACCCCAGCCTCTCCTCGAACTCGCGCTCGAGGTTCAAGCGCGTCGTCGCCACCCGACGTCCGACCTCCTCCAGGACACGGGCTTCCCATGCAGCAACATCATCCTCCGCCTGCGTCACCAAGCGCTCCCTCGTCTCCAGACGCTTGTACTCGCGTGCACGTTCGGCGGCTTCCAGCGTCAGTGCCTCCTCATGCTTCTGGAGCTCTGCTGGGTCGCCAGAGGCCACACTCATCGACGCGAGGGCTGCCTCACGCAGCTCCACTTGCTCCTCCAGTGAGTGGCACCGGGCCAGGAGCTCCCGAGCCCGCTCCTTCGTCGCCTCTCGCCGTCGGTCAGGTTCCCGGGCCTCCTCAGCGGCCTGAGATCGGGCCTCCCGAGAGGACACCAGCGACGCCTTGGCGTCTTCGTTGTCAAGATTGCACTGATGGCGCGCAAGGGCGATGGCACCCTCCAGCTCGTGCCTCTCTGCAGCCAGGCGCAGGCCCTCGGCCTCAAGGCGCGCGTCTTCATCAGCAAGTTCCTCACCAAGCAGGTTCACCGCGTCAGTCGCCCTTCGAAGGAATCCTTGGCGAAGAGTGCGACGCTCCCGGGCGCGCTCGAGCATGTCTTCCACACCATCATCTGCCCCAAGCAAGCGCCGGGGGCCATGAATTGGCACACCCCCTCCAGGCAGGGGGCTGGGGGCTGGCACCCTCGCAACGGCCGGGCACGCCACGCCAGAAGCCCGGCCTGGAGCTAGCCCGCCCCCAGATGAAGAGCGCAGGGAGCGCCTCAGCCAATCGCAGTCCACGACCAGGCAAGAAGCCCACGACAGGCTGGTATGCCACGATAAGGCCCGCGAGGGAGGATCGCGAGGTGCGTAGGGCCTCGATGCGCCTCGGGATGGTTCGCCTCTTCGATCGCCCTCACCACAAGGGCTCTGCTGCTCGGAGCACTTGAGGACGGTAGAGGGGGCGAAGCCAAGGGGGGCGGCACCTCAACCATCTCTGCGAGCTCAGCTGGAAGGGGCCTGCGGAGCGAGGATCAGTAAAAGCAACAGAAGGATCGGGAGCTGGAAAAGGAGAAGGCTTACTCGTCAGTGGCGAAGTACTTCCTACGCTTCAGCAGGCGACAAGGGTAATCATCGCACAAGGCCTCCCTTCTCTTCCGGAGGGCCTCAAAGTCCACGCGGAAGCGGCCCAAGAGTTGAGCGCATGGATCAACCTGCGACGAGGACGGAGCGTCAAGGCGATCTGCGTCAGGGGCACCTACCTGATGCGCACTGCCAGTCGCCTTGCCAAGAGAAGCGGCTGGAGCCTCAGGGGTCTCAGCCGCAGGCGCTGGGGGCAGCTGCTTGCCGCCCTCAGCCTCAGTGGCACGGGGCCCAAGAGCTGCTCCCTCATGAGCATCGCCCGGCGCTGCCACCCCGCCGGGAGCCCCCTCGGCCTCTGGCGCCTCATGCCTCCCTGCTCTGCCACTTGAGGAAGAGTCGCCTTGGCCGACTGGAAGGGCAGTCACCGTCACTGGATTCTCGCGAGGCCCCTGGATGCCAGCGGGGCACGGCCCCCACTCATCAAAGATAGGCATCTGGTTCACAAAGTCGCCCCTGTTCTGGCAGAGGTACAGCAAGGCCCCTCCTCGCTGGATGCTGCCAGGGTTGGGGTCCCCAGTTAGGATCAAGAGCACTGTCCTCAGCACTTCAGGCGTCAGGTCCTTTTCCTGGAGCCTCATACGATCATCACGCCCGCTGAAGGCCCACATCCGGCGGGAGTGGCATTGGAGAGGAGCAATGCGGCGTAGCAGGAACTCCTTCACCACCTTGGGCGCTGTCACGCCAAGCGACCTCAAGAACGCGAAGCGGTGCCAGACAAAGACGAGCCGGGGGCTCTCGAGCGTCTCCTGGCCCCAGCCCGAATTGGGGACAGCAGGCGAGGTTGGCTCCGATAGCAGGGGGCTATGCACCCCTACATCCACATACAGCCACCGCTCGCGGAACCCAGCCGCGGGCGGAGGGAGCCTGAAGTCAATCCCTGAGGCCGCTGTCTCAGGCGCGGCCGCGAAGCTCACGCACGCCGAGCATTGGGTATGGTCGACAAGGCGCAGAGAGAAGAAGTGGCGCAGCAAGACAACCGAAGGAAGGATGCCCATCATTGCCTCGCAAACAAAGGCGAAGACCGAAAGAAGGGTGATGGATTCAGGACCCAAATGCGTCATGTGGATCTGATAGTGGGAAAGCACGGCATTGAAGAAATCAGAAAAGGGGGGAACCAGACCCGCCCACAGGGCATCAGCAAAAAACTGGACCTCGGTGGCTATCCTGTCGATGGAGAAGTGAGACGCGGGCCAGGCCGTCGTCCTCCCGCATTCGTTGAAGATAGTGGCCAGAGCCGAGCTGACCTTGCCCAAGCCCTCTCGATCGATTATGATCGACTGGTCGACGGCGGGGGCCGCCAACGGCGGCGAGCGAGGCGGAGGCATGGGTTTCTTCCCTCTTCCCTTCTTTGTTGGAGCCATGGCGATGGGAAGGGGGGGAAGGTTCGAGATTGGGTTGAAAACAGAAGCTAGAGTTCGAGAGGAGGAAGGACAGAGGGCGCTCGAGCAACAGAAAGGGGAACGGCTGTGTACGACTACGAGTCCTCCTAGCATGGCGCAAAATAAGGGGGCATGGGGGAACAGTGCCGCCCACACCCAATCAATCGCCACGCGGCGCCAAGGCCGCAGGCTGTTAGGGCCCGTGACGCTTCGCTCTTGCCCTTTCGCCTCCCTGCACGGCCAAGTCTGAGCACGCCTCGGGCCCGGGGGTCCCCAGACTTGCCTGCCTGTGGCCTGCGACGTGGCTCAAAGGGGGGCCCAGCACGGCCCATCTTCATCAACACAGACCCAAGACCCTCGCGAGGGGCCAAGCCTCACGGGGCGGACGATACGGAGCTTCCTCAGGCACGGCCTCATCAGGCTGGCTCGCGAGGAGGCGGAGAGATCAAGGCGGGGTACCTCACGAGGTGCCCGTGACGCAAGCCATGACGACCAAGGGTGCCAGGCGGGTGCAGGTAGGTAGAAGACGAAATCTCGGCGCGCACCCCAGTGTTCAAACCTCAAGGGTCTGCCGGAACCCAAAACCCGACAGTATTTTTGTGTGTGGTCTGGTCAGCACGGTTGGGGGCTGAACTTTGCATATGCAGGGGATTATAGGGAGACACTCTTCGAGTTGAATCTGCAATGCATTCCATAGATAATCTGACTATTTTTTATGTTTTCATGAATCTCAAATTCTGAACAGCATCATAATGATTATGAGCTTGCGCGCATGAAAGAATAAAGCAGAACAATGCCATGGCTGTCAAACTTGGCATTAAGGGACTAAAATCAAGTCTGGATGCAATGCAATGCAAACGCTCTCCACCTACAGATTCATGCTCAGAATATGATCCTAACAGTGACTCTGAGCTAGAGGGAGACCTAAGTCAATGTAGCTCCCTAGTGGAGGAGTCAGAGGAAGATGCCCTATCTTATTCACCCATCAAGGTGCTTGCTCTAACTTTCCAAGGTTATATTGGTCGCACATATCTTGCAACTGATGCTTTGCATTGCTTCTACTTTGTTGAACTGCCATTAGCTTAGTTTACACATCGTGTATGTGAATACGCCCTGCCTATCCATTTTCAGTACATATTCCGTCTGTCATCATACCATATTTATCCATTCAAATGATGTTCTTGTGTATTAGACATTCAAAAGGAAGAGGGCGATTGCTGATCATGGAGGAGCACAAGCAAAGTATTTGGAAAAGGTAATGGCACCTGATAAATCAAATAGCCCATTAGATGTACTTGCAATATCACCTGACCCACAAAACACCCCAACTCTAGCAGACTCTAGCCCTACTACATTGGTCATTTCTGATGCCCAACTCAGCAGACCCCAGCTGCAGCAAACAGTATGATTATGCCAATTGACATAGCACCAGCTCTACGATGAAAACCCCCATTCCAGCAAAGAGTACACCAAATCCAGTTGCCAAATCCCTTTTTGAACCAGAGAGAGCCCCAATTGCAGCAAATAGGACCCCTGTTTCATTTCTTCCCAGTTTAGAAGATGAAGCTTATATTGTTGTCAGGAACTTTGTGCGCATCTTTACTTCATGGAAATACTATACCACAGACACAGAACAATTTCGAGTCTTCCTCTGTAACTTACGCGTAAGTAATGTACTAATGTTATTCATGGTCATTACTGCAGATGTTTCTGCTGACAGAAGACACAAGATTTCATTCTTTTAAATAGGCGAGGACCAAACTAGATTGTGAAGACGAGCAAGGGTTGGTTGCACTTTTCAAGCACTCATTGATGAAGTATAGTTCGTATGTGAGGCAAGCGCACTTCGATGGCAAGCCTCTAAACGAAATTTCTGTAAAGTCTCCGGTGCTACATTTATCCGACGGTGACTGGAATAATCTTGTTACACATTGGTCTCGGCTGCAGCGTAAGGTACTGTTTATGATATCACATCACAATTTGAACTACATTTCTGCATTTGTCTTAACGTCTCACTTGTACGAAAACTGTTAGCAGAAGAACATTCATTCTCAAGGGATCACAGAATCTCAAAACTATACTGCACACTGCATTGCTCTTGTGAGTACCTCTTGCCCTGTATGACCATACTTACTTTCATAGCTATTTGATTATGTAGCATCACTACACATGATAGCCTCGTTATCGTCCATTTGGTGGACATTATAAGACCTGTATGGACTCTTACATACATTTAGAATCAACCCAATGTTTTTGAAGAGGTTTAGCTCTGTAGTCCTCTTGTAAGGATTGAACATCGTCTATCACTGTACTTACATTAACAGCTACTCCCTCCGTCCCATAATATAAGAACGTTTTGTACAGTACACTAGTGTTCAAAACACTCTTGTATTATCAGAAGAGGGATTGGTTCATTGTATAGCATTTTGCACCTTATCTCCCTCGCCCACCATTTACTAAAAAAGATCAGATCTATATTTAATCTTACCAAAAAGTAGAATACACAGACAATGCCAGTGCAGAAGTCTAGCCTATTGCTCTTGTTAGTACATTTTGTCCTATAACGCTTGTACTTCCAGGGATTGGTAGTTGATTATGTAGCATCAATCTGCATCTTATCTTCATTATCCTCTATCCCCTCCAGTATTATCATATCTATAATTACTCTCTACAAAATGTACAGTACATGCAATGCTTATGAAGAAGATTTTGTGCTGAAATTCTTGAGTTATCCTTCCCTTGACATGGAGAAGGGCATTATAAAGCCGGTGTTAACTGTTAATGTAAGTCATTCCTTATAAAGCCTTTATCCTCAACTTCTGTTTAATTTGGTCATACTCCTATCATTTACTGTTGGTTAGTTTGTTGTTTCTACCAAAATGCATGTTCGGAAGAACCGTAAGTTCTAAGTTTTACTTGTAAAACCGAATTCCTTATTCATACCATACACATTACTCAATACTCCCTATATATATGTATATATATATGCTTGTTTTTGTGGATCTATAATCCAGTGTGTGGTGAAGCAGCCCACGTTTGCACCTTGTCATCTCCTGTTTTATCTTACTGATGTGGCTGATGATATGAACAACATGCCATGCACATTAACCAAAATAGATACAATGATTTTCTTTGCCCTTCATCTATGCTTGTTATGTTGACATGGTAATCCAGTAGTGTGGTGAAGCTCCCCGCATTATGAACAATGCCAAATTATGCTATTGATATTTTGAACTTACTCTTTATTTTCCAATTTGAAATTGGATGGAATTGATAGCACAGTTATAATCTTTGTTTATACACGTGCAAAACCTGTCATCTCTCTGCTTTGTTTCAGGGTGATATGCCTGATGGCATGCACAAGTCTGCTGAAGGCTGTGAGACAAACCCAACATATATTGCAGCAAAGAAGGCAAAACATCTTGAAGATAGCGAGACAACCCCAAAGTCTTGTCTTGATGCAGTGTTCAAGTTTCTTGAGACTAGCAGTCAGACAAGCTCACAGAATTCGTTGTCTGAATCAGTTCGACTTCTTCAGTCCCAAGTTCTAGCAGAAAGGCATTCTGCAACTCAACTTCGACTTGAAGTCCTATCTCTAAGAAAGATTGCGGAGAACACCAATGAGAACCTCATCGCTAAACAGCTACACCTGGAAGCTATGACCGACATGCTAGGCCAGTCTCACAGCCTTGCTCAGCAGCTTGCGCAGCAGTTCCCGTGCAAGGCTAACCTTTCTTGAACTGTCTTGGAAGTGGTCTCGGTTCAGTATTATTTTGTTATGCTGCAATGGTGCCCAGTTTTTGTAATCTGCTTCTTCGTTGCGCTTTATGATCACTGGTGGCGAACTTCGATGCCCAGTGGATGTAATATACCACAAATCCTTTACTGTATAGTGTAGGTTTATTCTTAGTTACTATGTCGTAATTTCTTTATTTTAGCAGCCCGCAATTCGGCGAGCCTGCATCTTTCTTGGGCCCGAGTGATTGGGGCCTTCGCACTTTGTGTGAGGCCCACAACTTACACCGGCCTATATTTTAGTTGGGCCTTTTGTGGACCCAGTGCTTAGTTTGGCCCAGGTAGCATTGGGCCATTAACAGGCTGAAAATTGTACTGGCCTATTACGGCCCAGATGAAACCATGGGCCTTTAGCAGGCCGAAATGCATGTTGGGCCTCAATTTTCACTAGTCATCGATGGGCCTTCAGGAGGCTGAAATGTAGACCGGGCCTTTTTGGGCCCAGTTATATCACGGGCAGTTACCAGGCCGATACATATCTCGGGCCTTAGTTGGCCCACTGATATCATGGGCCTTTAAGAGGCTAAAAGCTTAGTACAGATATCAACGGGCCGAATTATGCGACAGGCCTTTAACAGGCCCAAAGTCACGTTGGGCTTAACTGTTGCCACCTTTATCACGGGCCGTTAGTGGGCCCGATGTCCCATTGGATCATATATGGCCCATGGGCAGCATGGGCCATTCCCAGGCCGAAAGTCACACCGGGCTGAAATGGGCCGATGTCTTCATCAGGCCTCCAACAGGCCGAAAGTCACTGGGCTGTAATTGGGCCCAAATATTCGGTGAATAATTAACGGGCCAGATCAGGCTTCGGGCTATAAATGGGCCTTTATTTAGCAGGCCGTTATTGGGCTGGCCCACTAGTACCTGAGTAAGTACTACGGGCCTTTGACTGGGCCGGCCTTTTTAACCTATATGGGCCTCTGTTGGGCCGAGCCATGTGTCGACGTATCATAGGCATGTCTCCTCCAATGGACGGGCGACATCTGGCCCACTGACGAGCTGACAGGTGTTCCCTCCGGCCAATCAGAATTTTAGATGTGGAAATTTCCCATTGGTCCCGGCTGTTAACAGGTTATCGGATACAAAACTGGACCCGATAACTTAACGGCGTTCCGTTACGGTGGATGCCACGTGTCGGTCACCCTTGATGAAAGCACTTCTGTGACGCGCGATTTATTGGCATGGAAGTGGACACTTCCGTGATGATAATTTTGGTAATGTCATGGAACACTTCTACGACAGCATAGGTATAACTATCTTCATTTTGACATAAAATCGTCATGGATGTACATGCATGAAAAAAAACATGACCTACTGTGACAAACACGTATCATCACGGAAGTGTATTTTTTTGTAGTGACATGTCCTACAAAAACAAGTTAGACGTCATCTACTTTGTTATTGCAAGTTTTACGTGGCTGCTACGAGCTTCTGGCAAGAACCGTATTTAACTACACAAAAACCACAACAGTGATTTATCAAGTCTGCTATTTTAACCTCTTCAAGGACCGACCATGGTCAAATACGATTCAACTAAAGTAGTAGAAACAAACACCCACCAGCCACCTTTATGCAAAACAAGTTGCATGTCAGTCGGTGGAACCGGTCTCATGTGCGTGGACATGTAAGGTTGGTCCAGGCCGCTTCATCCCACAATACCACCGAATCAAAATAAGACGTTGGTGGTAAGCAGTATGACTATCACCGCCCAGAACTCTTTGTGTTCTACTCGTGCATACCATCTATGCGTAGACCTACCACGGATGCCACAGTTGGGGAGCGTTGCATGGAAAACAAAAAAATATACGCACACGCAAGATCTATCCATGGAGATGCATTGCAACGAGAGGGGAGAGTGTGTCTATGTACCCTCGTAGATCGTAAGTGGAAGCGTTTAGTAATGCGGTTGATGCAGTCAAACTTTCCGCGATCCAACTGATCGAGTACCGAACGTACGACACCTACGCGTTCAGCACACGTTCAGCTCGATGACGTCCTCGCCTCCTTGATCCAACAAGATGGTGAAGTAGTGGATGAGTTCCAGCAGCATGATGCCGTGGTGATGGTGGTGGTGATGCTATATCCGTAGGGCTTCGCGTAAGCACTACGAAAATATGAACGAGGGACGAAACTGTGGAGGGGGCTGAGGGAGTCCTGGATTATGGGGTCCTCGGATGGTCGGGCTATGCGGCATGGGACGGACTGATGGGCCGTGAAGATACAATATAGAAGGCCTTCCTCCATGTTCGGATGGGACTCTCCTTTGCATGGATGGCAAGCTTTGCGTTCGTATGTGAAGATTCCTTTCTCTGTAAAACGACTCTGTATAACCCTAGGTCCCTCCGATGTCTATATAAACCAGAGGGTTTAGTCTATAGAGGCAATCAGAATCCATACAAGCTAGACATCTAGGGTTTAGCTATTATGATCTCGAGGTAGATCAACTCTTGTAAGCCCTATACTCATCAAAGTCAATCAAGCAGGAAGTAGGGTATTACCTCCATCAAGAGGGCCCGAACCTGGGTAAACATCGTGTCCCCTGCCACCTGTTACCTTCGATCCTTAGACGCATAGTTCGGGACCCCCTACCCGAGATCAGCCAATTTTGACACCGACATTGGTGCTTTCATTGAGAGTTCCTCTGTATTGTTGACAGAAGGATCGATGGCTTTCCTTGTCATCAGCAATGAGATCACCTCTAGAAGGGCCCTAGTTACTAGGCAGATCCTCCAGATCGGCAGTTTCACCATGGGTGCCCGCCCGGCCGTCATGCCTAAAGCGGTCCCCGGACTGTCAAAAACCATCTCTGCATCAACCTCGAAAGCTTCGATAAGATGGATCCGGCAGACATCTCGTCCTTAAACAAACTGCTAGATCGTATTGCCGCCCTGGGGGTCACAACAGATTATGACCTGATTGGGCTTAAACCCGATCAGAGGGAAATCACGTCCCCACCTGTCACCCACCTAGTGACCGTCGTGGAAGAGCAAGTCGAGGATGTCGGTCCTCCTATTCTAAAAACAAACTATGTTCGGATCTCCGAGCCCTACGAGGCGGACAACCATCCTCGAGAAGAGACCATCTGTCCTTCGAACATAGAATCAGGTGTTGAGCTTAAGGACACTCCGGATCCTGCACTAGTGACCTCAGAAATTTTTCAAAACCCGAATTCCTCAGTGGGTCAGGGCTAGGATTTAACCCGCCCGCCCACCACAATCAATACTCTCCTAGAAATGTCCGTCCCCGGATATATACGATTTAATGTATATACGGCCCCAACCTCAGGAAACAGTCCATCACTATTGGGCTAGATTCATGCTTGTTAAAAAAAAAAATTAAGGATTGCTGCGACGATGATGCGGTATTAGTTTTTTGCCGCAACTGTACGGATGAAGGGATCCTCAATGCCCTAACCGACACCGCATACTGCACTTCACGGATTTGGCATGCATAGTACAGAAGTACTGCGCGATGGAAAGCGCCTGTAAAGCCCAAACAACTCGGTGGGAACCACTGGCCTTTAGGCCACCCACCGGCCGGGCAAAAAGGATACACCCTCACGGGGCACCTGATCATCGCTTCACGGACAAGAAAATTAAGCCCTTAACGGGACATAAGACTGTCCTTGATGAATGGCTCGGCAGGCCTTGCTAGATACATACGCTGCCAAATTCAAAACTAACACATAGCCTTCGGGCATGTTGGATACTTCGGCAGGTGGCTAAAAGCGGCGAGCCATCCTCACCAACACTACCCCAACGATGTACTCCTCTGGGGGTAACGATATCACTGTATTTATGGTCTTTGTGACCTTTCCTTCGAATAATCGGCATAAAAGGGCGCTCCGCGGCCTCGCCAAAGTTAAACAAGTAGCCACAATAAACCCTTGGAACGACATGGCGATAACTTTCAACGCCACTTACGAACCACGGGCCCGATCAGTCCGAGCACCAGCCGCCTTAGTTCTAAATCCAATTGTGTATGGATTTTGGCTTACCAAAGTTCTCATGGACGGGGGTAGCAGATTAAGCCTCATCTATGAGGACACACTCGATAACATGCAAATAGACAAAAGCCACATCGAGCAGAGCAGCACAACCTGTCGAGGTATTATCCCTAGTCGAGAAGCGCAGTGTTCGGGAAAAATAAAACTTGATGTGGTATTCGGCATGCCCGAGAACTATAGGTATGAAGAGTTAATCTTCCAAGTGGTACCTTTCAACAGCGAATATCATGCCCTGTTGGGGTGAGATGAATTCACATGCTTGCAAGCTATACCTCATTACGGTTATATGAAGCTCAAAATGTCCGGGCCCAATGGAGTTATCACTATCGTCAGTGATCCGGACATAGCACTCTGTGCTGAAAACAAAACCGCATCCCTGGCCCTCGAGGAACTATCCGAGGCCCTTACGGTCGAGGAGCTCACCGCTCTACGCTCCACAGTGGATAGAGACGATGTAATACTCGACAAAAGGTCAAAATCCACTTCTTTCAAACCAGCAGACGAAATAGTCAAATTCCAAGTTCACCCGACGGATCCTAATAAAACAGCAGCCATTGGAGCATCGTTGGATCCGACGATCGACGCTGCACTCAGAGTATTCTTGCGCGACAATTGGGACATTTTCGCCTGGCACCCTTCAGATATGCCAGGAATCCCACGCAGACTGGCCGAATACAGCCTCAACATAATAAAGGGGTTCAAGCCAGTCAAGCAAGCACTACGGTGATTTTCCGAACCCAAGCGGCAAGCTATGGGGGAGGAGCTAGCCAAACTACTTGACATCGAGTTTGTTTGAGAAATAAAGCACCCGGATTGGCTAGCAAATCTGGTCATGGTACCAAAGAGGGACAAATCCTGGCGCCTTTGTGTCGAATTTAAAGACCTTAATAAGGCTTGCCCTAAGGACCCCTTCCCACTACCCCGCATTGACCAAATCATTGATGCAACTGCAGGACACGATTCACTGTGTTTCCTTGATGCATACTCCAGATACCATCAGATTAAGATGAAGGAATCCGATGTGACTGCAAGGACATTTATCACTCTGTATGGGCCTTTCTGCTTTAACATTATGCCTTTCAGACTCAACAACGCCGGTGCCACCTACCAACGCATGATTCAAACATGCCTGGAAAAACAAATTGGCAAGACGATGGAGGCATATGTAGATGATGTAGTCATCAAAACCAAACATGTCGAATCATTGGTGGACGACTTACATCTCACATTCGACAACCTCCAAACATATGACATACGGCTCAATCCAGAAAAATGCGTTTTCGGTGTTCCGACCGGAAAGTTTCTCGGGTTCATCGTTTACAATAGGGGAATCGAAGCAAACCCAGCCAAAATCCGAGCCTTGTCACTGTCATGGTATTCTCACAGGGGGTGCAAGACGATAGATGCCACAAGGTGGCTTGAGTGTGAGGGCAAGACCGCTGCCGAAATATCCAGGGACGGGTATGCGAGTAGCACGCGCTAGTTTACCCAGGTTCGGGGCTCTCCAGAGAGATAACACCCCTACTCCTGCATGTCTGAGTATATGTGGCATATCTGGTACAGAGTGCTCCTTGAGATCTATCTGAAAGCAGTGCCACAGGCATCTGGTTCCATATGTTCATGTATGTGGCATGCTCTAGTGGCCGGCCATGCCCATGGCTTATGGCCGTGAGCATGTGTGTGCTCATGCGTGAGTGTGTGGGTGTGTGGTGGATGGATGGGTGGATGTGTGCCTTATATAGGCATGGCTAGCTTACTTCCTAAGGTAGGTAGGCATGGGTCTGGGCATGGTGGATGTCAAGCTTATCCCCTGGGTCACTTCATAAATAGTGCCAGGGGACAAGTGACACTATACATGATGGCTGGGGTGACACGTGAACAGTGCTCGGGTACAACCGTCTCGTCGGTGTCTTGTCGGTGTCGGGTCGGGCTGCAGTCGGCAGTCGGCAGCCGGCCACGCAGAGCAGTCGGGCGGGGAGCCGGCAGGAGCGGTCGGGCAGTCGGACTGAGGGGCTTTGCTAGCCCCGATATCTTGAAATATCGTCTTGCCGTCTTCGGGGTATCCGTCGCCAATAACTCTGACAGTCAGAGTTGGCGATACCAGCAGACCTAAAACAGGTCCAAAAACTAGCTGGGTGCGTGGCAGCTTTGAGCCGCTTTATCTCCAGATTGGGAGAAAAAGCGCTGCCACTATATCGCCTGCTCCGATGTATCGACCACTTTGAGTGGATGGACACGGCAATGGCCGGGTTGGAAGAAATAAAAAGTCTTCTAGCAAGCAACCCAATCCTTGCCGCACCTAACATCGGCGAACCCGTGCTACTATACATATCTGCAACTCACCAGGTGGTGAGCGCAGTACTTGTCGTTGAACGAGAGAAAGAGGGACATAAATTCCCACTCCAAAAACCCGTATACTACGTATCGGCGGTTCTCACACCATGTAAATCCCGGTACCCGCACTATCAAAAGATAGCGTATGCGGTTTTCATGGCATCTCGGAAGCTGAGACACTACTTTCAAGAGTGCTTGATCACGGTGGCCTCCAAGGTACCACTTAGTGATATCATAAATAATCGAGACGCCACCGGCCGCATTCCAAAATGGGCCATCGAGCTCCTACCATTCGAAATAACGTACAAACCACGCCGGGCTATTAAATCCCAGGTGTTTTCAACTTCATCACCGAATGGACCGAGGCCGAACTCCCCAAAGAATACGGTACATACTCCAACTGGGTCATGTACTTCGACAGCTCTAAAATGTTAGTCGGATTGGGGGCTGGTGTCATCTTAACATCCCCTACAGGGGACACAGTCCGTTACGTATTGCAAATCATGTACACAGACTCCAATAACATAGCCGAATATGAGGCCCTACTACATGGTCCTCGGATGGCTGTTTCTATGGGCATACGACGCCTCGAGGTGTGCGGGGATACAAACCTTGCAATATCCCAAATAAATGAAGAATTCGACGGAAAATATCCATAGATGGCAGCTTACCACAATGTCGTGCTCAAAATATTAGCTCGGTTCGAGGGGCTTGAGTTCCATCACGTGGCCCGAGACAATAACCAAGCAGTGGACAACCTTGCTCGAATGGGCGCTAAACGCGACCCCGTCCTGCCTAACACCTTTGTTGAGCGGCTCTTCAACCCATCCGTAGTATGGCAGGACAAGAGCGGAACCACCAGTCCGGCACTGATCACGCCCCCAGATGCCGAACATGATTCAGATATCATAGGGGGCTCGGGCACAGAACCAACGCCTTCCGCCCATGTAATCATGGCAATAATCACTCCATGGACCGAACCTTTCCTGGCCTACCTTAATAGGCGGGAGCTCCCTGAGGACCAGAATGAGGCTCGTTGCATCCTTGGATGCTCGAAATCCTACAATGTTCATGAAGGAGAGCTCTACAAGAAAAGTACTACCGGAGTCCTTCAAAGATGTATCTCCGAAGAAGAATGGCGGCAGCTCCTGGCCAAATCCATGCTAGTCTTGGCGGCCATCACGCCGTAGCTCGGGCCCTTGCAAGTAAGGCCTTCTGTGGTGGGTTTTTCTGGCCTATGGCCCGAGAAGATGCACAAGACCTTGTTCAGCGATGTGTTGGATGCCAGCTTTTCACCAATCAAAGCCATATGCCGCCTACCGCCCTACGAACAATCCCCATTACTTGGCCTTTTGCGGTCTGAGGGATTGATATGGTCGGACCACTTAAAGGGGGAAGCCATAAGAAAAAATACCTGCTGGTCATGGTAGATAAATTCAGTAAGTGGATAGAGGCCAAACCAGTTAAAATGGTTGAAGCCGCCGTAACGCCCCGAGTCCGTTGCGCCAAGTGTCTTCGAGTTATTCGTTGTCTCTGCCATGTATTTTGCTTGCGTGTTGCATCTTACCATGTCATCATCTGCATTGCATCTGCATGTTTTCAAAACTTGCATCTGTCCGGGTTCCCAAGTTCCTTCCGTTGTCCATTCTGAGCCCAACCACACTCACACACGCCCGCGGCATGTCCGAAACATTATTTTATAAGTGGCTGGAAAATGTTCTCGGAATGGGTTGAAAGTTGTCATGCAGTGTTTTTATGTTGTTAGTATGTCGTCTGTCAAGTTTCATCGCATTCGGAGTCCGTTTGATGCCCCAACAGATAACTATAGCGGCAGTAGTAGTCGATCTATCGTCGGATGTTTCCGGTATCCGTAAACATGTGTCGGGCTGCCCATCTTCCTCTTTTCTCGGCCCACTAGTCCACTCACACAACCCATTATCAGCCCACATGCAGCCCGCCTACACTCCCCTCCGCTCCGGACCGTCAGATCTCGATCGGAGGGCTCCGGAAGCCACCAAATCCCCCTAACCTAGCCATTGAGTCTATATATAGACCTTCCCCTTCCATTTTTGGAACCCTAACCCCCTCCACCTACTTCTACCTACCCCCTCCTCAATTTCCCCGCCGCCAGCCACCTCCTACCTGCAGCCGCCGCCCCCTCCTCAAAATCCGTGCCCGGCCAGCCCTCCGCCGCCAAGTGGCGCGCCACCACTGGCCACGCCGCTGCAGCCGACGCCTGCGGCCAACCGGACGCCGCCACGTCCCCCTCAGCCTCCACAACCGCCGCAGGCCCGCCAAGCCTGCTCGGGGCCTGCCCGAGCCCATCCGAGGCCCGAGCAAGCCCATGCAGTGTCGCCACCTCCGAGCTCCTGATCCCGAGCGCGCCGCCGTCGCCCGCGCTCGACCCCGCCACCGGAGCCTCGCTGCTCCCGCGCCACAGGCCGGAACCGCCGCCGGTGACCTCTCAGGCGAGCGCTTCACCGCCCTCGCTCTCTTCCCTTTCCCCGTTCTTTCCCTCACGCCCTCTATGTCTCCCTCGCAGGGAGCATCCATGGCCGCCAGGGCTCGAACTCGCGCCGTCGGCGTCTTGCGCGCCCCCGTGCTCCGTTCCCCACGCCATCGCTCGGATCCGATGACCCTGCCCCGGATCCACCCATCCCTGACCTTGCCGCATGACGCCATGCCCCTTGCCTCGTCGGTTCCCTAAGGCCGCGCCACCCCTGCTTTCCCTCGATCCCCTCTGGATCGAGGAGGAGGACGACGACACGCGTGCAGGCCGCATGGGCCACATCCAGCGCCAAGGCCAGCCTGCTTCCCCTCCGATCTGGGCCAGGCCCACTGGGTGAGAACCCCCCTGTGCACTGTTCGTCCAACAGATTCGGCCTGTATAACATTTTTTTCTCTGGACAAATTTAATCATTTATCCAGAATGCAGTGTTTGCAGAAAAACCCTTGTTCTTCATGCATATCATAAACCACAAACTGTGCATCGCATGTAAAAACTTTATATATGAAATATGACTAGAATTTCATCTAGTTTCACAATATCCACCTTTTTATCCATCTTTGTAATGTTTAAATTGTTGTTTGCTTTGATTTGCCCCAATTGTGACGCCCCCGATTCAATCGTACACTAATCATACACGCAAACGTGTACGATCAAGATCAGGGACTCACGGGAAGATATCACAACACAACTCTACAAATAAAATAAGTCATACAAGCATCATATTACAAGCCAGGGGCCTCGAAGGCTCGAATACAAGAGCTCGATCATAGACGAGTCAGCGGAAGCAACAATATCTGAGTACAGACATAAGTTAAACAAGTTTGCCTTAAGAAGGCTAGCACAAACTGGGATACAGATCGAAAGAGGCGCAGGCCTCCTGCCTGGGATCCTCCTAACTACTCCTGGTCGTCGTCAGCGGGCATCACGTAGTAGTAGGCACCTCCGGTGTAGTAGGGTCGTCGTCGACGGTGGCGTCTGGCTCCTGGGCTCCAACATCTGGTTGCGACAACCAGGTAGAAGGGATAGGGGGAAAAGAGGGAGAAAGCAACCGTGAGTACTCATCCAAAGTACTCGCAAGCAAGGAGCTACACTACATATGCATGGGTATCAAATGGAATAAGGGTATCATATGTGGACTGAACTGCAGAATGCCAGAATAAGAGGGGGATAACTAATCCTTTCGAAGACTACGCTTCTGGCAGCCTCCGTCTTGCAACATGTAGAAGAGAGTAGACTGAAGTCCTCCAAGTAGCATCGTATAGCATAATCCTAACCGATGATCCTTCCCTCGTCGCCCTGTGAGAGAGCGATCACCGGTTGTATCTGGCACTTGGAAGGGTGTGTTTTATTAAGTATCCGGTTCTACTTGTCATAAGGTCAAGGTACAACTCCAAGTCGTCCTGTTACCGAAGATCACGGCTATTCGAATAGATTAACTTCCCTGCAGGGGTGCACCACATACCCCAACACGCTCGATCCCATTTGGCCGGACACACTTTCCTGGGTCATGCCCGGCCTCGGAAGATCAACACGTCGCAGCCCCACCTAGGCACAACAGAGAGGTCAGCACGCCGGTCTAAACCTAAGCGCACAGGGGTCTGGGCCCATCGCCCTTAGCACACCTGCACGTTGCGTGGGCGGCCGGAAGCAGACCTAGCCTAGTGGCGTTCCAGTCCAATCCAGCGCGTGCCGCTCCGTCGCTGACGTCAAGAAGGCTTCGGCTGATACCACGACGCCGGGATACCCATAACTACTCCCGCGTAGATGGTTAGTGCGTATAGACCAAATGGCCAGACTCAGATCAAATACCCAGATCTCGTTAAGCGTGTTAAGTATCCGCGAACGCCGACCAGGGCCAGGCCCACCTCTCTCCTAGGTGGTCGGAACCTGCCCTGCCGCTCCGCCTCAAAACTCCACTCGCGAGTGCTCCTCAAGCCGACCCGTCTTTAGTCACCACATGTATCATGTATAAAGTATATAGTATATACCTGTGATCAACTCCCGAGTGATCACGGCCCGATAGTATAGCATGGCAGACGGACAAGGATGTAGGGCCACAGATGGAAATACTAGCATCCTATACTAAGCATTAGGATTGCAGGTAAAGGTAACAACAGTAGTAGCAAGGACAGGCTATGCATCAGGATAGGAATAACGAAAAGAAGTAACATGCTACACTACTCTAATGCAAGCAGTATAGAGAAGAGTAGGCGATATCTGGTGATCAAAGGGGGGGCTTGCCTGGTTGCTCTGGCAAGAGAGAGGGGTCGTCAACTCCGTAGTCGTACTGGGTAGCAGCGGCGTCGGTCTCGGTGTCTATCGAGAGAAGAGGGGGAGAAACAATAAATATTTAAGCAAGCATATGCATAGTGATGTATGACATGACAAGTAACGGTGCTAGGGGTGCCCTAATGCGGTATGAGGTGATACCGGTGAAGGGGGAAAACATCCGGGAAAGAATCCCCGGTGTTTCGCGTTTTTGGGCAGAGGAGGCGGAGGGGGAAAGTTGCAAGTTCGATAGGTTAGGGATGCGTGGCGGACGAACGGGCTGTGTATCCGGGTTCGTCTCGTCGTTCTGAGCAACTTTCATGTACAAAGTTTTTTAATCCGAGCTACGGTTTATTTTATATTAGTTTTAAAAGATTTAAATCATTTTTAGGATTAACAGAATTAATTAAATCAAAAGGCATTTATGACGTCATCATGACATCAGTGTGATGCAAGTGGTCAAAGTTGACCGTTGACCAGTCAACTAATGGGTGGGTCCCGCATGTCATAGGCTGTTATCTAATTGACAGTAGTTAGTTTTATCAGCAGGTTAATTAGGTTTAATTAACTAGATTAATTAAGTTAATTAATTACTTAATTACTTAATTAATTATTATTGTTATTATTATTATTTTTGAAAATGTTCTGGGCGTGGGGCCCATCTGTCATAGGCCCCAGGGGCCTTAATGGGCGCTAGGCACGCGGGTTCGGGCGCTACGGGCATGGGGCATCGCCCGAACAGTGAGCCGAGCAGGGCTAGCCCCGGGCGCGGGTGCGCGGCCAGGCGACCGAGCGAGGCCAGTCGGGCGGGGCTAGCGGCAGGGAGGCGACGGCGAGCAGCGGTGGAGGCAGGGCGGCGCGGCGGTAGCAGGAGATGGGCGCAGCCCGGCGTGTGTTGGCGGCTGCAGAGAAGTGCGAGGGAACGGCGGGCGCGGGTGGGCGTGATGGCTGCGGGAGCGGGGCCGCGCGCGTGCACCGCGAGCAGGCCGGGGCGCGGTCGGCGCGCGGTGGACGGCGCCGGCGACAGAGAACGAGGGGAGAGAGGGAGGACGGGGCTCACCGAGCCCTGTAGTTGAGCAAAGCCGGCTCGAGGAGGAGTCGGGGCTGGCACGACGGGGCGGAGGAGTTCCTGGCGACGAGCAGCGACGGCAGGGTGGTCCTGCGACGGTGAGGCCTTCGGGCGGCAGCACGGCATCGACGGGGTTCAGGGCGAGCGACGGGGTGACGACGAGGTGGCCGTGGCGGAGGCGTTCCGCGCGGCGTCGAGGCGGCGGGGAAGGTCGACGGGGTCGCGATGGGCGTGTGGGGCGACGGGGTCACCGGGATCAGGGGGCGAGCGCCCCGATCCAGATCGGGTCCTCGGGTGGGGGGGGAGAGTGCGAGGGGATCGTGCGGGTGGGGGGAGGAGTGGACCGAGAGGGGTGGAGTAGGGGTGCCGGTGGGTTAGGGTTTCAGGGACCGGGGGTTATGGGTGCGGTTGGGCCGGCCCGTTCGGGCGGCGGAGGCCAGCTGGGCCACTTGGCCCAGCGGGGGGGGGGGGGCTTGCTCTTTGTTTTTTTTTGTTAGTTTAGTTTTTCTATTTTGTATTTTCTTTTCTTTTATTTATTTACTTTTTTGTTTTAAATCATTTTAAATTATTTAGGCCTTTTATAAAAATGTGTTTACTACACCATATTTATCTATGTAATATTTAGTACAAACCAAACATTTTTATTTTAATGTTTGAAAACTTTTATTATTTATCAAACTATGAATTTGAAGTTTGGACCGGTTTTGATCTAACGATAGATTAGCAGCAGTAACCGTGGTGACGTGGCATCATTAGCAGAGGTTCACTGTAGCTTAATTATCCGGGCGTCACACCAATGCCATGTTAAAATGATTTAATTCATAACATAATAACCGTAGCTCCATTTTTAATAAATTTATATGTAAATGGGGTAGAAAAATGTCTAGTTTAACATGGTGGCTTTACTTTTCATGTTTAACAACTCTAAAATAAGGTTTAGGGAAGAACAGTACCACACCTAAAATATGCACATGAGGATTTTTCGGACTTCTTACTTGTTGATCCGGCCTCATTTAACCATTCCTAGATAGGTAGTTTTGTTATGCTTCAACTCTTGCCTTGTTCAACAACATTTAATATTGTTGGGTACATAAACGAGGAAGAACTAAATAATGGATGTGGTGTTTTCTTCAATATGCAACTCGTTGCATATTGAGCTCCACTTAATTTGTAGGATTGTTTGTGCATTTTGCCATGCCATGTATCATTAAACCGGACATGCATCATACTTGGTTGTGCATCATGCCATATTCATGTGACGGTTGTTTACTATGTTGTTTGCTTCTTTCCGGTGTTGCTTCTTTCGGTTAGTTTCGATAACGTCGCATTTGTGAGGATCCGTTCGACTACGTCCGTTTGTCTTCTTCATGGACACGTTCTTCTTCCTTGCGGGATCTCATGCAAGATGACCATACCCTCGAAATCAGTTCTATCTTTGCTTGCTAGTTGCTCGCTCTATTGCTATGCCGCGATACCTACCACTTGCTATATCATGCCTCCCATATTGCCATGTCAAGCCTCTAACCCTCCTTTCCTAGCAAACCGTTGTTTGGCTATGTTACCGCTTTGCTCAGCCCCTCTTATAGCGTTGCTAGTTGTAGGTGAAGCTGAAGTTTGTGCCATGTTGGAACATGGATATGTTGGGATATCACAATATCTCTTATATTAATTAATGCATCTATATACTTGGTAAAGGGTGGAAGGCTCGGCCTTATGCCTGGTGTTTTGTTCCACTCTTGCCGCCCTAGTTTCTGTCATACCGGTGTTATGTTCCTTGATTTTGCGTTCCTTACACGGTTGGGTGTTATGGGGACCCCTTGACAGTTCGCTTTGAATAAAACTCCTCCAGCAAGGCCCAACTTTGGTTTTACCATTTGCCTCACCACCACCTACTTTTCCCTTGGGAGTCGCTCTCCTGAGGGTCATCTTTATTTTAACCCCCCCCCCCAGGCCAGTGCTTCTCTAAGTGTTGGTCCAAGCCCCTGGGCAACCAGGGTCTATGCCACCCGACGTCTGGCTCATCCGGTGTGCCCTGAGAACGAGATATGTGCAGCTCCTATCGGGATTTGTCGGCACATTCGGGCGGCTTTGCTGGTCTTGTTTTACCATTGTCGAAATGTCTTATAAACGGGATTCCGAGTCTGATCGGGTCTTCCTGGGAGAAGGAATATCCTTCGTCGACTGTGAGAGCTTGTGTTTGGCTAAGTTGGGACACCCCTGCAGGGTTTTGAACTTTCGAAAGCCGTGCCCGTGGTTATGGGCAGATGGGAATTTGTTAATGTCCGGTTGTAGAGAACTTGACACTTAACTTAATTAAAATGAATCAACCGTGTGTGTAGCCATGATGGTCTCTTTCCGGCGGAGTCCGGGAAGTGAACACGGTTTTGGAGTTATGTTTGAACGTAAGTAGTTTCAGGATCACTTCTTGATCACTTCTAGTTCACGACAGTTGCATTGCTTCTCTTCTCGCTCTTATTTGCGTATGTTAGCCACCATATATGCTTAGTGCTTGCTGCAGCTCCACCTCACTACCCTTTCCTACCCATAAGCTTAAATAGTCTTGATCTCGCGGGTGTGAGATTGTTGAGTCCTCGTGACTCACAGATACTTCCAAACAGTTGAAGGTGCCGATGATACCAGTGCAGGTGACGCTACCAGGCTCAAGTGCGAGCTCGATGAAGATCGTGTTCGTTGTGTTGTTTCATTTCCCGTTGATCAGTAGTGGAGCCCAGTTGGGGCGATCGGGGATCTCGCATTTGGGGTTATCTTCTTTTATTTTTGGTTCCGTAGTCGGACCTTGATTGTATTCTGGATGATGTATGTTTAACTTGTATTTGTGTGAAGTGGCGATTGCAAGCCGACTCTTTATCCCTTTCTTATTCAGTACATGGGATTGTGTGAACATTACCCCTCTTACGACAAACCTACCATGCGGCTATGCCTCTAAGTCGTGCCCCGACACGTGGGAGATATAGCCGCATTGTGGGTGTTACAGCCGGACCAGTGATAGATTTCATATCTGGTGTGGTACACCGTTATGGGGTCCCACACAACATTATCACCGACAACGGCTCTAACTTCACAACCGATGAGGTAAAACCTTGGTGTGCTAATCTCGCATTAAACTCGATTACGCCTCCGTATATCACCCTCAAACAATTGGTCAAGTTGAGCGGGCCAATGGCCTGATACTGAGCGGCATTAAACCCAGACTAGCATGATCCTTAAAGGAGTCAGATAAACACTTGGTTGAGGAGCTCGACTCCGTACTCTGGGGGCTGGGGACCACACCCAATCGCACGACCCGATACACACCATTCTTCATGGTGTACGGCGCACAGGCCGTCTTGCCCTGCGATATTATTCATGACTCACCTCGAGTGCACATGTACGAAGAAAGAGAGGCCGAGATCGATCGGCAAGATGACTTAGATGGCCTAGAAGATGTCGCAAAAGCTTGTTCCACATTCTACCAACAACAAGCTCGAAGATACCAAAGCAGAGAAGTGCGGGCCAAGACTTATAATGTCGGTGAACGCGTTCTAAGCCTACCAGAGAAGAAAAAGGATAAGCTCAAGCCCAAATGGGAGGGTCCCTTCATTATAGATGAAGTTCTCACTGGAGGAGCCTATCGCCTTCGTAACGCATCAGACAATCGCTTAGAGCCGAACCCATGGAACGCTGCCAGACTCCGAAGATTCTATGCCTAAGTCTGGACACATTGTTCATTACCTTTTTCTCTTTTTTCCTCTCTTCTTTTTGTTCATTTTATGATTTCTAGCGTGTGTTCGGGTAAGCCGCACACTTGCGGGGAATACATCTTTAAATGTACACACCCCACTATAACTGGGGGCTTCTTTCAAATAGAAGCTCTTTATTATCTCGAGCATAAAGCTCACAATATATATATATATGTGTACCGCTTACTCATATATGTTTTGTCTTCGCCATTATATGCACCTCTATGACTTAAGTTTTTGCCAAGCTGGGTTGTCTGGCTCCTGTGCTTATGCCCTACGTTCCCGATTGTTCGACTAGGGTATAAAGGGAGCACCTCTGCGATTGTTACAACCGGGTCATCCGGACTTGTACCTCAGATGGGTGAAGCCGAAAGCTAGCGTTCTTAAGGGAATAACTGGTCGGCGGACAAACGACGAACTGCCTTCGTAGCACTTTAAACTAACAAAAATACAAAGACACATGTGATTCTTTCGCTTCACAGCCTAGTCAGGCCTACATGCATGTCGAACCAGGTAGAGGAACCCTTAACAGAACTATTCTTCCTGGAAGATGTTTCTTCCATTTAAAAGTAATATAACATAACTCCCCAAATATGGCTTGCCTGTTCAAGCATTATGACTGGATCGCCTGGTTTCCAAATGTACTTGGTGTTTTCTACCAATATAGTATTCGAAAACACTCCACCCTTAGGTTTCGGAGGCTAAAGCGGAAAGTCTGCAATGACAATCTTTTACAATTCGGCCGGAGATAAGTTTGCTGATAAATTGCATTGTCACATAAAATCACACGCCTACTCCTTATCTATGCCATCTATCAGGCTGTCTAGTTTACAGTCCTGCTGTGAAAATTTGGCAGCTATCTTTACTTGATCATATAGCAAGCTAACCGGAATCTCTTGTCCGTCTGGTCCCCGGGGTCCGACCCAGGCCATATGATTTGGATCAAGTCCGGTATACTGTGTTTTCACCATGGCCTAGGCCTCTCATGCACCTTCTCGACATGTCGATGCCTTCCATAGCTCAAATAGAAGACAAGCTCCTTTGAATAGCTCTGCGAGCTCACCCATCAGCCCAGGAGGAGAATCGGATGGCCATAAAGACTTGGCCATATTCCTCATTGCTTTCCGAGCTCGCTCCCGCACTTTGGATAGCTCTTGAAGCAAGTCGCCTTGAAATCCGGACACTTCTCCATCGGGCCTCCGAGTTAACAAACCTACAGGAACAAATCTCGTCAAAAACAAAATTTCCATCAGGGAATCTTGTGAAAGTTAGGATCAGGGACATACTAAATATGCCGCCTTTTAGATTTCGGTTCTCTTTCAAGGCATCTGACAGTTGGGCTCTTACGTCCTTCAGTTCCTCGGCCTGCTTGATGTTGGCATCCTATAGCTTGTTCTTCTCATCCCTGGTCCATGTCAGTATACGTTGACCAGCGACTTCTTGCCTTTCGGCATGCTGTTTATCTGCCTGCGGCCTTCAGTCTCTCCTCCAGCTGATCTAGCGATCCTGTCGTCGCTAACAAAACAGTGCACATGTCACAAACATTGCTGGCGCATAATCGTATTTTCCGAACAGTACGTGTTTTCACCATGGCCTAGGCCTCTCATGCACCTTCTCGACATGTCGATGCCTTCCATAGCTCAAATAGAAGACAAGCTCCTTTGAATAGCTCTGCGAGCTCACCCATCAGCCCAGGAGGAGAATCGGATGGCCATAAAGACTTGGCCATATTCCTCATTGCTTTCCGAGCTCGCTCCCGCACTTTGGATAGCTCTTGAAGCAAGTCGCCTTGAAATCCGGACACTTCTCCATCGGGCCTCCGAGTTAACAAACCTACAGGAACAAATCTCGTCAAAAACAAAATTTCCATCAGGGAATCTTGTGAAAGTTAGGATCAGGGACATACTAAATATGCCGCCTTTTAGATTTCGGTTCTCTTTCAAGGCATCTGACAGTTGGGCTCTTACGTCCTTCAGTTCCTCGGCCTGCTTGATGTTGGCATCCTATAGCTTGTTCTTCTCATCCCTGGTCCATGTCAGTATACGTTGACCAGCGACTTCTTGCCTTTTGGCATGCTGTTTATCTGCCTGCGGCCTTCAGTCTCTCCTCCAGCTGATCTAGCGATCCTGTCGTCGCTAACAAAACAGTGCACATGTCACAAACATTGCTGGCGCATAATCGTATTTTCCGAACAGTAATTGACCTTACCATTTGGTGCCTTCTTGGACTCCTCCAGTTCGGCGGTGACAGAGTTAGCTGGGATCGACACTTTTCAAGCTCCTTGGATAGCATGACTTGTTTCTCCATCAGTACCTGATAATACAACGATCCTTAAATCAGTTGGGCCGAACTGCTTCAAGTCTTGGGGGCTACTGGCACATGAGTATTGAATGTTTGAAAAGCTCTTACTCGCATATCCTTTGAAAGCTGGTATGTAGCTCCAGCAAGCCCATCCCGAGCAGCTTGGATATACACATCCGCGGAGTTGAGGGCATGGAACGCCTCGATGGTAAAACTGGGATCGCGCATGGCCTCCTTCCGCCGACGATGGTTCATTGCACTTCCCACTTCAGAATTAGTGACCAATACATCATCCAAATCCTTTTGGAGATGACAGTCCGGCATTTTGCCCGTATCAACCCTAGTCCTTAAGGCAGGGTCCGGTGCTGGATTGATCGAGGCACAGCCGGTGAGGTCCCCGGATATAGTCCGGCATATGCTCTTCCTGAAAAATGGTCCAGTGGAGAACGTCACAACTCGATCTACCCACCAAGTTCATGTCAAAAACCATACCTCTTTGCGGAAGGCGGGGGCCCGGTATTGTCACCGTTCGCCTTTCTTTTCAAAGACTCGCCCTATGCAGGTGTCGCCTTCTTGGAAGACACCTTTGATGCAGCTCGGCGGGACGAGCGCCGCCCCTTCAGAGCATGAGATAGTGTGGTGGGTGAGGCACAACGAGAAAACTCTTTTGGAGAAGACGTCTCCTGAGTACTTACGTAGGAGGAGGCCGAGGTAATCAGCTGTAATGGCTACTTCCGTGCCAACATAGCTCGCCTGATAAAAAACTCCCTCCTTAAGCTCTATAAATATGTCTAGATCTTCATCATATCCGGGATCTAGATCCCGGATATGGTCCTCTGGCTGCGGAGCGGGGCTGTAAATCCCCTCGACAATCTTTCTCCATTCCTCTCAAAAGCAGTCGGATTAGATTCGACTAGCATAACTCTGGAAAAGGATTAAGTAAAGCCGATCGTCGAAACTTACCCAATCGATGGGATTGTACATGGAAAAACCTTCCCGACCCCTCAATCGAGTGAAGTCTTCCTTCTCCCCTTTGAAAAGATCAGCTAGGACGGTGGCCAGGGTGGCAAAGTTGTTCGGACCCTGGCATAGACAACGGGATGCGTCGTTCTCCCCATTGTAATGCCACATGGGAGAACCCATAGATTGGAGCGGTTGAACACATCGCGTTATTGAGATTGCCATTACCTCAATTATTGATAGCCCGGAGTTGGCAAGTACTCTGATTTTGCTCGCCAACCTCCCGACCTCCGCACTGTCCCTTTCCTCGAGGCTCCGGGGGCACCAGCCGGTGCGCTTCTTTAAAGGAGCGCTGGGGCATTCGGGAAGGCCGCGCCGGATTGGGTCCGGAAGAACAACGTCTTCGATATAAAACCACTCTGAAGGCCACTCTTCGGATGCCTTCTTCGGAGTGCCGGACTGGTATCCTGTACCGTCTATGCGCCATACTTCGGCACCTCCCACCTCGAATATAGATCCCTTTTGGTAGCGGGGGACGAGGCGGAAGAATTTCTGCCATAATTCAAAATGGGCCTCGCAGCCCAGGAACAGCTCGTAGAGAGCAACGAAGCCCGCGATATGCAGGATGGAGCCTGACGTCAGATTGTGCAGTTGGAGGCCATAATACTCCAGGAGACCTCTAAGGAAAGGGTGGATAGGGAACCCTACGCCTCTCGGAAGGAAAGAAACGAAGCACACCTGCTCCTCTTTAGAAGGATTGGGGAAATTTTCCGCTAGGACTTTGCCATTAAGGGAAGTTAACCCAGCCCGAACGGAGACTAGATCCGCGAGAGGGAGATATCCCTGCCTCTGAAGTTCATTAAGATGGGCGTGTGACACAGAGCAGCTTTCCCAGTTGCCTTTTTGAGGGCCGTAGGGGCGTGAGGAGGATCTAGGAGTGCTGGCCATGTTTGGGTGATTTCCTGTGGCGAGTTATAAGGATTTCTGCGTGGTGTGGAATGGCATCTGAGATCCAATCCCCTTAAATAGACTCCATCCTTGCATGGATGAGGGGTTATTTGTAAAAAATACCTAAACCATTCGCATTCGTCTGACACGCGGAAGCCAGAGCGGCGGTGGCAAAAGACATGGTATTTAATGTGGAGCCGAACTATTGTTAGTCCGAATTATAATGGAGAATCCGGCTTACAAAGCCGAAGACATAAAAATCGGATACTACGTCGTCATTGAAGGCAAGTTCGGGGGCTACTGAGGGAGTCCTGGATTAAGGGGTCCTCGAATGGCCGGGCTATGTGGCATGGGCCTGACTGATGGGCAGTGAAGATACCTAATAGAAGGCCTTCCTCCGTGTTCGGATGGGACTCTCCTTTGCGTGGATGGCAAGCTTTGCGTTCGGATGTGAAGATTCCTTTCTCTGTAAACCGACTCTGTATAACCCTAGGTCCCTCCGTGTCTATATAAACCGGAGGGTTTAGTCTGTAGAGGCAATCAGAATCCATATAGGCTAGACATCTAGGGTTTAGCTATTACGATCTTGAGGTAGATCAACTCTTGTAACCCCTATACTCATCAAAGTCAATCTAGCAGGAAGTAGGGTATTACCTCCATCAAGAGGGCCCGAACCTGGGTAAACATCGTGTCCCCTGCCTCCTGTTACCTTCGATCCTCATACGCACTGTTCGGGACCCCCTACCCGAGATCGGCCGGTTTTGACACTGACAGGGGCGCCGCACATGGCTAAGAGATTGGCGTGGTCATGTGTGGTTCCCCCTCCCACATATATATTGGTGGGGGAGAGGGGATCAGCCAGGAGGCGCCCCAAGTAGGGCCAAATCCTACTTGGGCGCCTGCCCTGGCCGTGCCCCCCTTACCATATACTCCCTCCGTTCGGATTTACTCATCGTGGTTTTAGTTCAAATTTGAACTAAAACCACGACAAGTAAATCGAAACGGAGGGAGTATGTTAGAGGGGGAAAGGAAAAGGGGGAGAGAGAAGGAAGGGGGAGACCGAATCCCCCTACTTCCTTTCTCCCACAGGCCGGCTGCCATAGGGTGGTGCGCCAGCTCCTTGTGGGCTGGGGTGCTCCCCTCTAATGGCCCAATAGGCCCATCGTCCTCCCGGGGGTATCCAGAACCCCTTCCGTTGATCCGATGACTACCCGATGCACTCTGAAACTCTTCTGGTGTCCGAATAGTATCGACCTATATATCAATCTTTACCTCCGGACCATTCCAGAGCTCCTCGTCATGTCTGTGATCTCACCCGGGACTCCAAACTACATTCAGTCACCAAATCATATAACTCATATAACACTAGAACGTTAACGAGCGTTAAGCGTGCAGACCCTACGTGTTTGCGAACTATGTAGACATGACTGAGACACTTCTCTGGTCAATAACCAATAGCGGAACCTGGACACCCATATTGGTTCCTACATATTCTATGAACATCTTTATCGATCGAACCTTATGACAACATATGTAATTCCATTTGTCCATCGGTATGTTACTTGCCCGAGATTCGATCATCACTATCTTCATAACTAGTCCAATCTTGTTACTGGCAAGTCTCTTTACTCATTCCATAATACATCATCTTGAAGCTAACTCCTTAGTCACTTTGCTTGCAAGGCTTCTTATGATGTGTACTACCGAGAGGGCCCAGAGATACCTCTCCGATACACTGAGTGACAAATCCTAATCTCGATCCATGCCAACTCAACAAACACCTTCGGAGATACCTGTAGAGCATCTTTATGATTACCCAGTTACGTTGTGACATTTGATAGCACACAAGGCATTCCTCTAGTATCCGGGAGTTGCATAATCTCATAGTAGAAGGAATATGTATTTGACATTAAGAAAGCAATAGCAATAAGCTGAATGATCAAATGGTAAGCTAACGGATGGGTCTTGTCCATCATATCATTCTCCTAATGATGTGATCCCGTTATCAAGTGAAAACACATGTCTTTGGTTAGGAAACCTTAACCATCTTCAATCAACAACCTAGTCTAGTAGAGGCTCACTAGGGACATTGTATTTGTTTATGTATCCACACATGTATCTAAGTTTCCAATCAATACAATTCTAGCACTGATAATAAACCTTTATCATGAATAAGGAGATAAAAAATAACAACTTTATTATTGCCTCTAGTGCATATTTTCTTCACCATGCACCCCCCTCTGGTCGATATACTCTGGGTCCTAACACAGTCTATGCACCCAGGCACTGTGCCAGGCGATCTTGTCCCTCTTGCACTCACCCTTCATGTTATTGTAGTAGGGGCCGATGATGGTTGAGGCGAGGTCAACCAGCGAGTCCTGCTTGTTCGTCTTGCTGCTCGAGACCCTGTAGTGGCCACGGATGTCGACAAACTTCTGGCAGGCCAAGCCCAAATCATGAGCGCTTTTAGATCATTGTTGATGTGCACTGCAACGAAACTGTAGTCGAGATTGTTGATAAACCTGGCAAAACGCTCGCAAGGCCTTGTGGCCAGGCAGTAATGGTAGACGAGCACATGATGGTGCATGCATAGCTGGGCGGCAACTACCTTCTGATCATGCCCGACACAGCCGCCGGTGAACTCGAGGTCGAAGCCGACCACTTGATACTTGTGCTCAACAAGCAACTGCTCCATAGTGGGGATGGAGCTCTCCACCGAGACCGGCTCATTCGTGTACACCACCGAGAGGTCCTTCCCCCTCGCGTGGGTGTCCACTACGTGAGGCGTGGTAAACTGCCGCCCATTGTTGTCTTCAGCCGCTGAGAGCGTCATTGGAGCCGTTGGATATTGTGACACCCCGAGATCGATGCTCTAGATGCCTTCCATTTTTTTTGTTATCGCCGTGGCACTCCGCGTTGTCATTCTTTTAAAAATGTGCTTCCATTCATAGTAGTTGGTTCTCCCCGTCCTCTTCATTGACCATTTTGAGACCAACCACACTCGCACGTGCCCGCAGCATCTCCGAAAAATTATTTTCTAAGTGGGAATGAAACATTCTTGGAATGGGTCGAAAGTTGGCACGCGGTCTTGTTATATTGTAGGTAGACTGCCTGCCAAATTTTGATGCATTCAGAGCTCGTTTGATATCCCAACCGTTAAACTATAGCGACACTATAGCCGGATTAATTGTCGGACATTTCGGTGTTCTAAAACTGTTGCCGGGCTGACCTCCTTCCCTCTCATTTCAGCCTAGCCCATCTACACAACCCAGCTAAGACTACCCTAACCCCTCTCCGCTCTGGAGCCGTTTGATTGTGATCGGAGTGTCCGAAACGCCCTCAAAACCATCTCCCCTAGACCCCCTGCCTATTTAAGCAGGTCCTCCCCTACCAAACATGGGACCCTAGCCATTAACCACCTTCCTCCTCTAACCCGCCACCACTTGGTGCCGTCAGATTGACCTCACCACCACTTGAGCCCGCCTCCACCACGCCCTTGTTCCTCCAGCCGACACGAGCCCACGAAGCCCGTCTGAGGCCCGCGTGGGCCCGGTCCAGCCCGTCGCCGCCCGTATGTGCCCGAGCTCCTCCCATAGCTCTCCCGCACAACCGCCTTTCCCTGACCAACTCCTCGGCCTCCTCCTCGACGCTGGCCCAGCCGCCGCAGGCCACCACCGGAGTCTATCGCCGACCCCTCCTCCTCGCCTTGCCGGAGGACTTTCTACTATGCCGCCCCGCCATGAACACCATCGTCAAAGCTTCTGCACGCCACCACGTCGTCCCATGCCGGATCCGGCGAGATCTGGCCGAAGGAGGACCCTGCACCTAGATCCAGCCCCATCACGCCGCCCCAAGCTCGCCGAAGGCTCGCTGTCGGCCACCTCGCTGCACAACCCCGCGCCTGGATGGCCTCGTCCATCCCTTGTGCAAATTTTGATCTTATTGGATACAGAGGGTGCAGATCGGGTCGAAGATAAGGTGAATCAGAAGTTAACCTTCAGTTCATGTCAATTCCTTGGACGCTCGTTGGTAAGTTGGTCCACGAAGAAGTGAAATTGTGTTTCCGTCTGTGCAGCCGCAGTCGAGTATGTCGCCAACGCAAGTTGTGCTAACAAATTATTATGGATGAGGCAAAACTTGAAGGATTGTGGTATTACTTACAAGAAAGTGCCTCTTATATGCGACAATGAAAGTGCCATCAAGATCGCCAGTAACCCACGTCATATCCCCGCCCCAAACATATTGACATCCGTCATCATTTCATAAGAGATCATGTTGCAAGGGGAGATATTGAGATAGTTCGTGTTGGTACTAACAAGCAACTATCTGACAACTTCACCAAGCCATTGGAACAAGTAAGGTTTTGCCAACTAAGGCGTGAACTTGGTATCTTGGAGCTTGATAACTCTTAAATCCAAGCAATCCATGCACGTGGATCATATAGCACGAATTCATTACAATTCAACAAATGCAACAAAGAAAATAAATCATACTTCAACAATCTAGAGATGCAGAAATAAAATTCAAGTCTAAGCCCAATGTGATGGGTCAATCGCCGAACGCTGTCAGTGTCGCCTCCTCTACTGCGGCTGCATGTTCTGTGGTCGTTGCGCCACCACCGCTCTCCCCGCCTCATACTCCTTATGTTCGTTGATCTCCTTCTTCCTTCCCTCGCCACTTCTTTGCATGCTCATCTAAGAGGCATGCGTGCGCCAACAGAATACTCGAATCCTCCGTGTCTCGAGTAGTTGCAATATCTCCTTCTCAAGCTCTATTGATCCAAAAGTCAGGGCCTTCTTGAGCTCTCATTTGAGACACACCTATCTCTTATCCAACCCTGTCTTCTCCCTCTCAATTCCCAACTTGTTGCTTTCAATTTGCACATTTTGGTTCTCTCTGTGTGTGTGTGTGTGTATGTGTGTGTCCCAATCAATCCTTTATTTTTGCGCATTCAACTTGAGTTTGTACCTCTCCTCTTTCTTGTTCTCACTTGAGGAAAAAATGCTCGTCCATATGGTGGACAATTTTATCGCTGCAGCATCACAGGTGGCCCCGTCCTTCTCCCAGTTGTTGCTCACCTCTTGCCGAATATTCTTTGGCACGATGGATTTTTCTATCCCCCTTGAACCTTGATTATTCCTCTTGCCGGACTTAATATCATCCACAAGTTGTATCCACTTTGATTTGCTATCCAATAGCACCCAACAACAACAAAAACTAAATGGCTTCGTCTCTGTTAGTTGGTACATAGTGGCTGCCACCATCGTCTACTAATCAATAAAGTACAACAATGAGAATGCAACAAATGAAAAACAAGCAAGCAATTCAAATGGTGAGAAAATGAAGCAATTCAACTTACGTGAGTTAACACTCCCATCCCACTTTGAGGGCAGCCAATCATTTGTGCATAATAGTCAACATACTTGTTCAGTTCCCCTTGAATGATGCACCATCGATGTAACACCCCGGATATGATTTACCCAATATGTAATCCAACTCTTGCCGTTTCCGGCGTTAAGTTATTTTATTTTCTCGGGTTCGGGTTTTTGTCTCCATGTGTTGTTGTTGTTGTCATGCATCTCATATCATGTCATCATGTGCATTGCATTTGCATACGTGTTCATCTCATGCATCCGAGCATTTTCCCCGTTGTCCGTTTTGCATTCCGGCGCTTCGTTCTCCTCCGGTGGTCATTTCTACCTTTCTTTCGTGTGTGGGGGTTAAACATTTTCGGATTGGACAGAGACTTGCCAAGCGGCCTTGGTTTACTACCGGTAGACCGCCTGTCAAGTTTCGTACCATTTGGACTTCATTTGATGCTCCAACGGTTAACCGAGGGACCGAAAAGGCCTCGTGTGTGTTGCAGCCCAACACCCCTCCATTTTAGCCCAAAACCCACCAAAACCCTCTCCATCATCTAGAGCGTTCGATCACGATCGCGTGGCCGAAAACCGCACCTCATTTGGACTCTCCTAGCCCCCTCTATGCCTATATATACACCCCCTCCTCAAAAATCCCGGATCCCCTCCTTCCTAACCCTAAAAATTCATCTCCACAGCCGCCGGACATGGCCGAAGACTAGCCGGACACGTCCGTCCGCCGGCCCGCGCCAATAGCCACTCGCCACGTGGCGCCCCCGTGCTCACTTCGCCGCCCGCCGCCCGCCGGCCCGCGAGGGCCCGGGGCCGACCCTCTCCTCCATCCGACCGGTCCGCGCCAGCGCGCCCCGCCGCGCCGCCTCTTCCCCAGTTCCGGCGCCGAGCTGCCGCACCTCCGCCACCGGCCGCCGCTCCGGCGCGCCGCCCCGCCCGCGCGCCTCGCCGCCCGGCCGCCGAGCGCCGCCCACCGTCGTCCGTCGTCCTCCTCTACGTCCACGCCCAAGTCCGACGACCTCGGCCACCATCTCCGGCGAGCTCCAAGTACCCCGGCATCCTCGACTTCCATGCATAAACAGTAACTCCGGCGAGGTCCCGACCTGGATCTGAGATCCGAAATCTCGGGGTTGACTTTTGCCCCGAAACCCTAATTATTTTGCCATGTTCATCATGTCGTTACTTTGCATCCGTAGCTCTGTTTTGGGCATATAGCATATCAAAATGTTCGTCTCAGAGAGCACATCATTTCATCTCATTGCATCATTTTGATTGGAGTTCATCTTGATGCCCGAAATGCTGTTAGAAGAATGCTATTTGAGATAATTGTCAGATCTGCTGCTCCAATTAGATATTTGTCATTTTTGCCATGATTATTGTGTGCATGATGTGCCCCTGAGCTCTACATATGTTTTGTTATATGTTTTGCCATCTATCCAGAGGTGCAACCCATGTATTTTTATGATCTGTGTGGTGACTAGTACAAGCTTGCAAAGTGGTGCATTTGTTAATGCTGATTTCAGGGACTTAGCATTTCCACTAAGTCCTTGATCTGTTTATTTCAATATGCCATATGTTCATGTTGTTTCCTAGTGATCCGTGCCTCTTTTGAGGATGATCAGTAAGGATGTTTTGTTAATCTTGTAGTGATCTATCCATCCATGTATTTTTTTGCCATTATGGAGCACCCTAGCTTGAGTCAATCGAGCTCTACTTTTGCCATTTCGTGAATCTGGGCAGATTGTCTACTTGTTAGCGATTTTGCCGAGGATGTTGTAGTTGATCCGTGCATGCCATGTTATTATTCTTGCCATGAATAGCTTGTATAATGTGTATTCTTGATGGGTGTATGCTTAGATTGTCATGACATGCTCTTTAGTGAGTGCATCGAGCTCGTAAACATGCCTACTTGATATCTGTTTTTGCATGCTGTAGTTTTCACTAAGTTTGTGATCTGTTTGTGTTTTTGCCATGTTCACATGCTTGCAAATGTATTTTATGATCCCTTTTGGCTCAAGGTCACTAAGGGACTTTTGTTAAGCTCTTTGACTAGCTCCATGCCATGCTTTACTTTGCCATGTTCAGGTTCTGTAGCATATAGTTTTCATGCTCCAAAGAGTGCTATCTGATCTGAAATTCTAGACAAGTGTTAATTTCACTATGTCTGAAATCTGTTTGCCAAATGTATTTTTGCCATGCTTGTTTGAACCTGATAATGGATGAATTGGCCATAGCTCAGTGTTCCTCTTTTGTTAAGCATCATGAATGCATTCCTGCCATGTATTTTGTTGCCATGTTTGAGTGTTGTAGCATGTTCACCTTGTTGCTTTTAGATGCCTAATTGCTATATATTGCAGACCGGTGTCATATTTGAATTGCTTGCCATTTCCAAACCGTAACTCCGATTCCGACGTTTTTTATATCGTTTTCAAGCGATTTCATCTCACCTTTCCAGTGGCACACTTGGATTTCCAAGTTGAGGCCAGGTTCATTTATCTCTTGTCAAATCTTGCATATGCATCCCGCATCGCATCCCGCATAGCATACCATGTTTGCATCATGTTGTTTGAGTTGTGCATGTGGTTGATTGCGTTACTTTTGCTTGTTTGTCTTGTTTGGGTAGAGCCAGGAGACAAGTTCACTAACGAGGAGCCCGTTGAGTTTGCTTTCGAGGATCCAGTCAACTCTGACAACGTTGCAGGCAAGATGATCATACCCTCGAAATCACTTCTATCTTTGCTTTGCTAGATGCTCGCTCTTTTGCTATGCCTATGCTACGATGCCTACCACTTTCTTATCATGCCTCCCAAATTTCCATGTCAAACCTCTAACCCACCATGTCCTAGCAAACCGTTGATTGGCTATGTTACCGCTTTGCTCAACCCCTCTTATAGCATTGCTAGTTGCAGGTGAAGATTGGAGACCGTTCCTTGTTGGAACATTATTTTCTTGTTGGGATATCACTATATTATCTTGTTATCTTAATTCATCTATATACTTGGTAAAGGGTGGAAGGCTCGACCTCTCGCCTAGTGTTTTGTTCCACTCTTCCCGCCCTAGTTTCCGTTATATCGGTGTTATGTTCCCGGATTTTGCGTTCCTTACGCGGTTGGGTTATAATGGGAACCCCTTGATAGTTCACCTTGAATAAAGCTTCTCCAGCAATGCCCAACCTTGGTTTTACCATTTGCCACCTAGCCTCTTTTTCCCCTGGGTTTCCGGAGCCCAATGGTCATCTTATTTAAACCCCCCCGGGCCAGTGCTCCTCTGAGTGTTGGTCCAACCTAGAGCCCCTTGCAGCGCCACCTCGGGGAAACTTGAGGGCTGGTTTTAGTTTTACGGATTGCTTATCTGATTGTGCCCTGAGAACGAGATATGTGCAGCTCCTATCGGGATTTGTCGGCACATTCGGGCGGTGTTGCTGGATTGGTTTTAACTTGTCGGAGTGTCTTGTAGAACCGGGATACCGAGTCTGATCAGAATGTCTCGGGAGAAGGTCTATTCCTTCGTTGACCGTGAGAGCTTGTCATGAGCTAAGTTGGGACTCCCCTGCAGGGATTGAACTTTTGAAAGCCGTGCCCGCGGTTATGGGCAGATGGGAATTTGTTAATGTCCGGTTGTAGATAACTTGAACCTTAACTTAATTAAAAAGAATCAACTGTGTGAGTTACCGTGATGGTCTCTTCTCGGCGGAGTCCGGGAAGTGAACACGGTGTTGGAGTAATGCTTGCCGTAGGTTGTTCTCTAGTTGCTCGTTCGCGCTTTGCTATCTCTTCTCGCTCTCTTTTGCGAATAGGTTAGCCACCATATATGCTAGTCGCTTGCTGCAGCTCCACATATTTTACCTTGCCTTTCCTATAAGCTTAAATAGTCTTGATCGCGAGGGTGCGAGATTGGTGAGTCCTTGTGGCTCACAGTTTACTTCCAAACCAGATGCAGGGCTAGACGACTCCGTTCCAGATGACGCGTTAGAGCTCAAGTGGGAGTTCGACGAGGACTCACACCGTTACCATGTATCTTTCCCTGATGATCAGTAGTGGTGCCCAGTCGGGGTGATCGGGACCGTGTCGCATGTTGGGTTGGTCTTTTATTTTGGCACCGTAGTCGGGCCATGAGTGATTGGTTGATGTAATGCTATTTATGTACTTTGTGTGACGTGGCGAGTGTAATCCAACTATGTTACTTATCCCCTTATTATGTATTACATTGGATGTTGTGATGATTGCCTAACTTGCGACATTGCTTTCAATGCGGTTATGCCTCTAAGTCGTGCCTCGACACGTGGGAGATATAGCCGCATCGAGGGCGTTACAAGTTGGTAATCAGAGCCTTCCCGACCTTAGGAGCCCCATTGCTTGATCGTTATTAGCGGCCGAGTTGAGTCTAGAAAAATGTTCTGAGTCATTTAGGAAATATATATATAGGAGAGTTTAGGAATTCTTTTTACTCCCCAGTCCCTTCATCGCTCTGGTGAGGCTTCCTGATGTAGAGTTTTGACTCTTCTCTCCTCAAATTTCACTAAAAAAATTTAGGATCACGCGGGTATCTTGGAATCGTTCCGATGGTTTTGTGACGAGAACATTGTTCTTGGTGCCTCCTGTCTTTAGGGGTTGTGGCAGTGTCCCGGGGAGTTGAGCTCCGAGGTGTTGTCGTCACAATTTTATCGTTGCAGTTCTGGAATACCTGAGTTTAGTACGCCGACATCAAAAATCTTTTTTATGCAGTTCGTTGGTGAGATAACCTCGACGCCACCCAGTACTGGGGCGGGAGTTCGGGAGTATTGCCATAACTTGTATAACGGATGCTTTTCAAAGGTTGAGGTAGATGGTTTCTGAAGTTTTTCTCGGTTATGTGTTGAAGGATGGATACAGCTGGATGTAGGATTTGCTAGATTTGGGTGAGATATTATGCTTCCCTTGTATCCCCAACACCTGATTGCATAACCGGAAAGGTTCAGGAGTTTCATAGGTGGGAATTCTTGTAGCTCTAGTTCTTCTTCCACGGATATTTGGTTTGAGATTGGGATTTCTTACCGAGTATTCATTCTTGATCCGTACCTTGTTGATTTATTTCTCTACTTAAATTCTAAGTGGCTTCTCAATTTATGGATATGTGACCATTTGAAGTGGAATGCATTCGTTCATTTTGTTCAGATGTGAAGACGATTTATTGCAATTTTCATTCCGTTGGATTCAGCTACAATATTTGTCTGTCAATGTGCTAATGGATGTCAACCTCTTCAGGATGGCTCCTCCAACGCGCACGACTCCGAATCCTGATCCGCCACCACCTCCCCCTCCTCCGGAGGCATGGCAAGCTGTGATGGCCGCAACCAATGCAAACACGCAGTTGATCATGCAAATTCTTCAAGAGCGCAATCAAGCGAATCAAGGCAACCAAGGCAACAATCAGAATCACTTTGCTACACTCAACCAGTTCCTTGCTAACGGGCCAAAGACTTTCAGCAATTGTGTTGAGGCAACTGATGCTGACGATTGGCTCGTGGACCTGTGCAAGCATTTCGAGTGCAGTAACGTCAGGCCTGAGGACTTTATCAAGTTCGCTTCCTTCCAACTCAAAGACCAAGCTGCAGAATGATTCCAGCAGTACAAGGATTCCAGAGGTGGACGTGTGATTACCTGGGATGAATTCCGTCAAGACTTCAAAGCTCATCATATCCCTCAGAGCGTGGTTGAAAGCAAGCATGAGGAATTCCGCAACCTGAAGCACGGCTCTTTGTCTGTCTATGACTACAACAAGTTGTTTCAGAAGCTCGCTCGCTTTGCTAAGCAGGACGTACCTGACGAGAAGAGCATGATATATTAGTTCAGGGGTGGTCCCAGAGAAGAAATACAGCTAGCTCTTGTTCTCTTTGAGCCCTTGAGGTACGATGAGTTCTACAACACGGCATTGAAGCAAGAGGCTGCTCAACTGAGGTGTGATGCTTCCAAGAAGCGAGTCAGAGATGCTACTCCGTCTTCCTCTACTCAAGTGGCCAAGCAGCAGAAGTATTGGCTTCCTCCTCCTCCGTTCCGTCAGCCGTATCAGAAGAGCAAAGGTGGCAGTGGATCTTTCCCCCCCCCCCAACCCCCCCTTTCAGAAAAAAACTTCGTCTCAAGCTCCAAGATTGAGTGCTCCGTACCACCGTCCGCTTTCAAAGGTCACGTGCAACAAGTGCCAACAGAAGGGTCACTATGCTAACAAGTGCTTCAATCAGAGGCGTCTTCCTCCTCCTCCTCCTGTGAGATCGACAAGTACAGTTGTGGTCAAGCATAACCCCAACTACGCCAAGGTCAACATGGTGAATGCAGCTCAGGCAGAGGACTCGTCAGATGTCATCATGGGTAACCTTCCTGTTAACGATATTCCTGCAAGAGTTTTTTTTTGACACTGGTGCATCGCATTGTTTCATCTCGAGACCTTTTGCATCTAAGCATGATTTTGTTACTCAAGTGTTGTCGAAACCGTTGGCTATTGTCTCTCCGGCCCGTCAAATGACATCTTGAGTATGCGTTCCGGATATTACAATCACTTTGGGTGACTATAAGTTCTTGTCCTCTCCAAATGTTCTTGGTGACTCGGATATTGATCTTATTCTCGGAATGGATTGGCTTTCTAAGCACAAGGCTCAGCTTGATTGTGCAGCCAGGCAGATTCAATTGACTCATTCGTCTGAGGATGTAATTGTCTTTGCCGCTCGTGATGATACAATCCGTCTGTTTTCCCTCAATGAGAAGGGTGAACTGGATGCCATCTCGCAAATTCCAGTCATTTGCGAATATCAAGACGTCTTTCGAGAAGAGCTTCCAGGAATGCCTCCGCACCGGCCAGTTGAATTCGTCATCGATCTTGAGCCTGGCATGGAACCGGTTTGCAAACGTCCTTACAAGCTCGGACCTGAAGAGTTGAAGGAGCTGAAGAAGCAACTCGATATTCAAGAGAGAATGGGTCTAATCCGGCCTAGTTCTTCTCCGTGGGGATGTGGTGTTCTTTTTGTGAAGAAGAAGGATGGAACGGACCGACTTTGTGTTGATTACCGTCCATTGAACAAGAAGACTATCAAGAACAAGTACCCACTTCCCAACATCAACGAGCTGTTCGAACAACTCAAAGGTGCCCAAGTATTCTTCAAGCTTGATCTCCGTATGGGTTATCATCAGATTCGAATCCGTGAACAAGATATTCCCAAGACGGCTTTCAGGACAAGCTATGGTTCATATGAATACACGGTCATGTCTTTTGGCCTCGTCAACGCTCCTCCGACTTTCTCTCGCATGATGAACTTCATCTTCAACCCCTACACCAATGACTTCATTTTGGTCTATCTCGACTACATTCTAGTCTTTTCAAAGAACAAGGAAGATCATGCCAAGCACTTACGTTTGGTGCTCGATAAGCTCAGGGAACATCAGTTCTACGCCAAGTTCTTCAAGTGCGAGTTTTGGCTCGATGAGGTTCTTTATCTTGGGCATATCATCTCTGCCAAGGGCATTGCGGTGAATCTTGAGAAGGTGTCTGCAATTGTGAATTGGGAACCACCTCAGAACGTGAAGCAACTCCGTAGCTTCCTTGGTCTCGCAAGCTATTGTAGAAGGTTCGTGGAGAACTTTTCTAAGATCGCAAAGCCTCTCTCTAATCTTCTCCAGGAGCACGTCAAGTACGTTTGGTCTCTGGAATGTGACATTGCTTTCAACACTTTGAAAGAGAAATTGGTCACTACTCCAGTTCTGACTCCCCCTGATGAATCCAAACCGTTCGAGGTCTTCTGCGATGCCTCTCTTCAAGGTCTTGGTGCAGTTTTGATGCAAGAGAATAAAGTTGTTGCTTATACCTCTCGCCAGTTGAAGACCAATGAGAAGAACTACCCCACTCATGACCTCGAGTTGGCGGCAGTTGTGCATGCTCTTTTGACTTGGAGACATCTTTTGCTGGGAAGAAAAGTGGACATCTTCACTGACCATAAGAATCTCAAGTACATCTTCACTCAGCCTAATCTCAACCTCAGGCAGACTCGATGGGTCGAAATGATTCAAGAGTATAATCCGAGTATCGAGTATACTTCAGGCAAGGCCAATGTGATTGCTGACGCTTTGAGTAGGAAGGCTTACTGCAACAGTCTGATTCTCAAGCCTTATCAACCCGAGCTTTGTGAAGCTTTCCGCAAACTTAATCTGCAAGTTGTTCCTCAAGGTTTCCTCGCCAACCTTCAAGTCTCTCCTACCTTGGAAGATCAGATTCGCCAAGCTCAACTTCTTGATGCTATGGTGAAGAAGGTGAAGATTGGGATTGCCAAGAGTCAACCCAAGTACAAGTGCTACCGCCTTGATGACAAGGATACTCTCTTCTTCGAGGATCGTATTGTCGTGCCCAAAGGTGACCTTCGTAAAGTGATCATGAACGAGGCTCACAATTCTCTCCTCTCCATCCACCCTGGGAGCACGAAGATGTATCAGGACCTCAAGAAGGCTTATTGGTGGATCCGAATGAAGCGCGAGATTGCTCAGTTCGTGAATGAATGTGATGTCTGCAGAAGAGTGAAGGCAGAACACCAAAGGCCAGCTGGTCTCCTCCAACCTCTTGCCATTCCAGAATGGAAGTTTGACCACATTGAGATGGACTTCGTGACTGGGTTTCCAAAGTCCAAGCGTGGCAATGATGCTATATTCGTTGTTATCGACAAACTCACTAAAGTGGCTCACTTTCTGCCTATCAAAGAGTCTATCACTGCAGCTCAATTGGCGGAGCTGTATACATCTCGAATTGTCTCGCTGCACGGTATTCCTCAGGTGATCTCCTCAGACCGTGGTAGCATCTTTACCTCAAAGTTTTGGGATTCTTTTCAGAAGGCCATGGGCACCAACATCCGCTTCAGCACAGCTTTCCACCCTTAGACTAGCGGTCAAGTCGAGCGTGTCAACCAGATTCTTGAAGATATGCTCAGGGCTTGTGTGATCTCCTTCGGCATGAAGTGGGAGGATTATCTTCCATATGCTGAATTTTCCTACAACAACAGTTTTCAAGCAAGTTCGGGCAAGGCCCCATTTGAAATTCTGTATGGCAGGAGGTGCCGTACCCCTCTCAACTGGTCTGAAACCGGTGAGCGTTAACTTCTTGGTAATGACTTAATCACAGAGGCAGAAGAGATGTGTAAAGTCATTCGTGATAACCTCAAAGCAGCCCAATCGCGCCAGAAGAGCTACTATGATAGTAAGCATCGTGATTTGGCTTTCGAGATCGGAGATCATGTGTACCTCCGCGTCTCTCCAATGAAAGGTACTCGTCGCTTCGGTATCAAAGGGAAGCTTGCCCCTAGATACGTGGGACCTTTCAAGATCGTCAGCAAGAGAGGCGATCTTGCCTATCAACTCGAGCTTCCTTCAAACTTTGCAAATGTGCATGACGTGTTCCATGTCTCTCAGCTCCGACAGTGCTTCAAGACTCCTGACCGCACCGTCAACTTCGAAAACATTGACCTCCAAGAAGATCTCTCTTATCGTGAGCACCCCGTTGCTATTCTTGAAGAGATTGAACGCAAGACTCACAACAAGTCAATCAAATTCCTCAAAGTCAAGTGGTCACACCATTCCGACCGTGAAGCCACCTGGGAACGCGAGGATCACCTCCGTTCTGAGTACCCAGCGTTCTTTCAGTCCTAGATCTCGGGACGAGATCCTTTCGTAGTGGTGGAGTGTTGTAACACCCCGGATATGATTTACCCAATATGTAATCCAACTCTTGTCGTTTCCGGCATTAAGTTATTTTATTTTCTCGGGTTCGGGTTTTTGTCTCCATGTGTTGTTGTTGTTGTCTTGCATCTCATATCATGTCATCATGTGCATTGCATTTGCATACGTGTTCATCTCATGCATCCGAGCATTTTCCCCGTTGTCCGTTTTGCATTCCGGCGCTTCGTTCTCCTCCGGTGGTTATTTCTACCTTTCTTTCATGTGTGGGGGTTAAACATTTCCTGATTGGACCGAGACTTGCCAAGCGGCCTTGGTTTACTACCGGTAGACCGCCTGTCAAGTTTCGTACCATTTGGACTTCGTTTGATGCTCCAACGGTTAACCGAGGGACCAAAAAGGCCTCGTGTGTGTTGCAGCCCAACACCCCTCCATTTTGGCCCAAAACCCTCTCCATCATCTAGAGCGTTCGATCACGATCGCGTGGCCGAAAACCGCACCTCATTTGGACTCTCCTAGCCCCCTCTATGCCTATATATACACCCCCTCCTCGAAAATCCCGGATCCCCTCCTTCCTAACCCTAAAAATTCATCTCCACAGCCGCCGGACATGTCCGAAGACTAGTCGGACACGTCCGTCTGCCGGCCCGCGCCAATAGCCGCTCGCCACGTGGCTCCCCCGTGCCCACTTCGCCGCCCGCCGCCGCCGGCCCGCGAGGGCCCGGGGCCGGCCCTCTCCTCCATCGACTGGGCCGCGCCAGCGTGCCCCGCCGCACTGCCTCTTCCCCAGTTCCGGCGCCGAGCCGCTGCACCTCCGCCACCGGCCGCCGCTCCGGCGCGCCGCCCACCGTCGTCCGCCGTCCTCCTCGATGTCCGCGCCCAAGTCCGACGACCTCGGCCACCGTCTCCGGCGAGCTCCACGTACCCCGGTGTCCTCGACTTCTGTGCATGAATAGTAACTCCGGCGAGGTCCCGATCTGGATCTGAGATCCGAAATCTCGGGGTTGACTTTTGCCCCGAAACCCTAATTATTTTGCCATGTTCATCATGTCGTAACTTTGCATCCGTAGCTCGGTTTTGGGCATATAGCATATCAAAATGTTCGTCTCAGAGAGCACATCATTTCATCTCACTTCATCATTTTCATTTGAGTTCATCTTGATGCCTGAAATGCTGTTAGGAGAATGCTATTTGAGATAATTGTCAGATCTGCTGCTCCAATTAGATATTTGTCATTTTTGCCATGATTATTGTGTGCATGATGTGCCCCTGAGCTCTACATATGTTTTGTTATATGTTTTGCCATCTATCCAGAGGTGCAACCCATGTATTTTTATGATGTGTGTGGTGACTAGTACAAGCTTGCAAAGTGATGCATTTGTTAATGCTGATTTCAGGGACTTAGCATTTCCACTAAGTCCTTGATCTGTTTATTTCAATATGCCATATGTTCATGTTGTTTCCTAGTGATCTGTGCCTCTTTTGAGGATGATCAGTAATGATGTTTTGTTAATCTTGTAGTGATCTATCCATCCATGTCTTTGTTTGCAATTATGGATCACCCTAGCTTGAGTCAATCGAGCTCTACTTTTGCCATTTCGTGAATCAGGGCAGATTGTCTACTTGTTAGCGATTTTGCCGAGGATGTTGTAGTTGATCCGTGCATGCCATGTTATTGTTCTTGCCATGACTAGCTTGTATAATGTGTATTCTTGATGGGTGTATGCTTAGATTTTCATGACATGCTCTTTAGTGAGTGCATCGAGCTCGTAAACATGCCTACTTGATATCTGTTTTTGCATGCTCCGGTTTTCACTAAGTCTGTGATCTGTTTGTGTTTTTGCCATGTTCACATGCTTGCAAATGTATTTTATGATCCCTTTTGGCTCAAGGTCACTAAGGGACTTTTGTTAAGCTCTTTGACTAGCTCCATGCCATGCTTTACTTTGCCATGTTCAGGTTCTGTAGCATATAGTTTTCATGCTCCAAAGAGTGCTATCTGATCTGAAATTCCAGACAAGTGTTAATTTCACTGTCTGAAATTTGTTTGCCAAATGTATTTTTGCCATACTTGTTTGAACCTGATAATGGATGAATTGGCCGTAGCTCAGTGTTCCTCTTTTGTTAAGCATCATGAATGGATTCCTGCCATGTATTTTGTTGCCATGTTTGAGTGCTGTAGCATGTTCATCTTGTTGCTTTTAGATGCCTACTTGGTGTATATCGCGGACCGGTGCCATATTTGAATTGCTTGCCATTTCCAAACCGTAACTCCGATTCCAGCGTTTTTTATATCGTTTTCAAGCGATTTCATCTCACCTTTCCAGTGGTACACTTGGATTTCCAAGTTGTGGCCAGGTTCATTTATCTCTTGTCAAATCTTGCATATGCATCCCGCATCGCATCCCGCATAGCATACCATGTTTGCATCATGTTGTTTGAGTTGTGCACGTGGTTGATTGCGTTCCTTTTGCTTGTTTGTCTTGTTTAGGTAGAGCCGGGAGACGAGTTCGCTAACGAGGAGTCCGTTGAGTTTGCTTTCGAGGATCCAGTCAACTCTGACAACGTTGCAGGCAAGATGATCATACCCTTGAAATCACTTCTATCTTTGTTTTGCTAGATGCTCGCTCTTTTGCTATGCCTATGCTACGATGCCTACCACTTGCTTATCATGCCTCCCAAATTGCCATGTCAAACCTCTAACCCACCATGTCCTAGCAAACCGTTGATTGGCTATGTTACCGCTTTGCTCAGCCCCTCTTATAGCATTGCTAGTTGCAGGTGAAGATTGGAGACCGTTCCTTGTTGGAACATTATTTTCTTGTTGGGATATCACTATATTATCTTGTTATCTTAATGCATCTATATACTTGGTAAAGGGTGGAAGGCTCGGCCTCTCACCTAGTGTTTTGTTCCACTCTTGTCGCCCTAGTTTCCGTTATATCGGTGTTATGTTCCCGGATTTTGCGTTCCTTACGCGGTTGGGTTATAATGGGAACCCCTTGATAGTTCGCCTTGAATAAAGCTTCTCCAGCAATGCCCAACCTTGGTTTTACCATTTGCCACCTAGCCTCTTTTTCCCTTGGGTTTCCGGAGCCCAAGGGTCATCTTATTTAAACCCTCCCGGGTAAGTGCTCCTCTGAGTGTTGGTCCAACCTAGAGCCCCTTGCAGCGCCACCTCGGGGAAACTCGAGGGCTGGTTTTAGTTGTACGGATTGCTTATCCGATTGTGCCCTGAGAACGAGATATGTGCAGCTCCTATCGGGATTTGTCGGCACATTCGGGCGGTGTTGCTGGATTGGTTTTAACTTGTCGAAGTGTCTTGTAGAACCGGGATACCGAGTCTGATCGGAATGTCTCGGGAGAAGGTCTATTCCTTCGTTGACCGTGAGAGCTTGTCATGGGCTAAGTTGGGACTCCCCTGCAGGGATTGAACTTTCGAAAGCCGTGCCCGCGGTTATGGGCAGATGTGAATTTGTTAATGTCCGGTTGTAGATAACTTGAACCTTAACTTAATTAAAAAAATCAACTGTGTGAGTTACCGTGATGGTCTTTTCTCGGCGGAGTCCGGGAAGTGAACACGGTGTTGGAGTAATGCTTGTCGTAGGTTGTTCTCTAGTTGCTCGTTCGCGCTTTGCTATCTCTTCTCGCCCTCTTTTACGAATAGGTTAGCCACCATATATGCTAGTCACTTGCTGCAGCTCCACATATTTTACCTTGCCTTTCCTATAAGCTTAAATAGTCTTGATCGCGAGGGTGCGAGATTGCTGAGTCCCTGTGGCTCACAGTTTACTTCCAAACCAGATGCAAGGCCAGACGACTCCGTTCCAGATGACGCGTTAGAGCTCAAGTGGGAGTTCGACGAGGACTCACGTCGTTACTATGTATCTTTCCCTGATGATCAGTAGTGGTGCCCAGTCGGGGTGATCGGGACCGTGTCGCATGTTGGGTTGGTCTTTTATTTTGGCACCGTAGTCGGGCCATGAGTGATTGGTTGATGTAATGCTATTTATGTACTTTGTGTGACGTGGCGAGTGTAAGCCAACTATGTTACTTATCCCCTTATTATGTATTACATTGGATGTTGTGATGATTGCCTAACTTGCGACATTGCTTTCAATGCGGTTATGCCTCTAAGTCGTGCCTCGACACGTGGGAGATATAGCCGCATCGAGGGCGTTACAATCGATGTTGGAGAGAGGCCATATTGCTGGTGTAATGACATGATGTGGCTCCACATATTCTTTGTGTTCATGATAATGTTTCCAAATCTTCCCCCAATTCTTGATTCCCTCTTGCTTATAGGGTCCATGCTTTTGGAGCTTTAACCAACAAGATGTTCTTAGATGTTGTGAAAGTCGGACCTCTCGCCTTGAATATCTTTGCCTTTATTTTCTTGTTGGGTTTCATGTTGCCCCAACTTCAGACGTGGGACAATTTGGATCCCCCAATTCATAGTCCATTTGGTAGGTTGTTGATTGTCACTAATCATGTTCGACATGATGTTGTCCTAAAATTATCATGATCACAAGTAAACAAACAATATATGCAAAAAATTGATGCAATGAGATATGTAACTAAATGATTCAATGGCCTATGGAAGGTGTTGATCGGAAAAGAGCAAAAAAATCATGTCTTGCTGCGACATTCCTTCAAACATATTGTGAGCAGACCAGGCTTCGGCGCTGCACGCGCGAGTCCACTCCCGTTGTAGTTGCGACGAGTCACACATATTCTCCTTCGTCGAATGCGTTGGCGAAAAATATTCTGGAATCGCTCATCCAACCGTTGGATCACCTTCGACCATGGGCGGGGCGGGCGAAGCCTTCCTTGTTGGCGGCAAGATGGACAATGTTTGGGTGGCCGGGCGCGGCGGAGCAGATACATCCTCCTCGAGGTACGCAACATTGGCCAGAACGCCTTGCAACACCGCCTTCCTTTCACGCTGCCTCCTTCGTCAGTCCCTTTGGGCGATGTTCTCTGGCTATCAACCTGACTGCATGGAGGGGGATCCCCATGGATGACGCCAATGGAATATCCGTGGCAGCGGTGGGGGACTGTTTACCCGGCGACAACATATAGGTGGCAGATGGGGGCCGGTGGCATTGATCTGGAGGAAGGGTGGACATATACGGTTATCCTTCACGACCCCCAACGCCGCTAGGCTTAGCCAAGTCCGGCGAGCAATTTCTCACCCTCTCCGCACTATTTTCTCAAAGTCCAGCAAATCAATGGTCTTCTGATCCGGTCGTGGCCGCCACAGCCTTGGGCACATGATGCGGAGGCCGGAAGCTCGAGCAACATCGTGCCGCGGAGCGACAAGGACGATGAGGGCAAGGCGGCGCGGTCCAAGTAGGCATGGGACCGTGGCCGGCTCTCCACATCGACGACGCCTCGCATTGCAACGAGCTCGATCCATGAAGTCTAGGGTTTGGGGTTTTGTTTTATCTAGGGTTTGGTTTGTAATCTGTATGAACTTTGTTTGTTCTTTGTCTTCGTTTGTTCACCGTGTTTGATGAACTGCCGCGTGATCTCGATGAACACATTCTCACACGAAGTAGGTTTTCGGATTATCCAGTGCCGTTTTGCGTATCGGTTCCGCCTGACGAATTTGAAACCTGTAAAACCAGTTTACGGTCTGAGCTTTCAGAGGATCTGCTAGAGATGCTCTGAAGCAAATATGCGCATAATATTAACTTGCTTTTGCACCTACTAATCTAGGAAAAAGAATCCACCCGCGTGCCGTGATAGTGAAAATTCGGCAGGTGGGTGCCAAAATTATCCATGAATTGCGGGCAGGGATGTGGCTGGCCCAAGATCGGCAACCATGAATCCCTGCAAGTGGTGGGGGCACCAGGCGGTTGCCACACAGCGGGTTGGCCTTTCGGGTAGGATAATCCGTACATTGCACGTCACTTTTTAAGATGCAGATCACAGTACGCCATGCATGCTGCCTGCAAATTTCTGCATCTGCGCACAGTAGTACTCCTCTTGTTGCAGTAGCCCTGTCGGTCACCCCCACAGGCACAGACAGCTTTCTCGCTCAAATCTTTGATGACCCACGCTCTCCTGAGTTGGCAGATCCACGCGAGATGCATGCACTGCACTGATGTTTGCGCCTTCTTTCCTTTGGTGGAGGTAGCAATGCTCCGTGCTTGTCTATCTCACAGTGGCAGAGATTTGTCTAGCTTTTCACCTTTTCCGTGACTGTCAAGGCGTTGCAGCGTGCAGCAGGCCCAGGATTGTGGGGAACACTCAGCCTTGGGCAGACCATGCACCAGCTGGGCCCACTAGTATAATTGTGAATATGGGTACTAGTAGTATTAAAATACTACCCTACTACTTCCAGCAGTGGCAGACTAGCAGTAGGAGTAAGCAGTGGCCGTAGGAAGGAAGGGAGAATGCAGTGCATGCATGCTCTGCTGTCATGTCATGCAGCCCGCCCTGCCCTGCCCAGCGCTCGAGACCGCGCGGTGGCCTACGGACGTGATGCATGCATGTACTGCTGACGTGCGGTCATGGCCATGGCGCGCGGCTTGCTTGGAAGCAGTTGCGCCTAGCTGATTCTGCAGTTCCATGTCGCCGTTGGTGAAAAAATCTGCTTGCATTTCTTTTTCTTCCATTGGCAATCAGTATAAAAATATGGCCTTAGGAGTAGCACTCTACCTCCGTCCCTGCTCGGTGACCTGTGAGCAGCAATGGATGCAGTCTTCCTACCGCTCATTTCTTTGTGCAGAGCATGCGTCTAGTCATGGCACGTAGTACCAATCAGGCACGCATCGAGATTTTCATTTGCCACACATGCCGACGCACTGTGGCATGACGGGGGCACCGCACGCATGTGGTGGACCGGACCGGACCGGACGGATCGATCATTGATGGACGGATGTCACAGGCATGGACATCTACGAGTGAACCGGAGCGAGGACAGAGCGTGAAAGCTAGCACAGGGAGCGCCGGGTCAAGGGACAGCGGAATCCGAGCGCGGGCACGCCCAGCTAGGGATCGAGCGGTCAGTGTCAAAATCCCAAAAGACGCACGCAAGGATGCTCGGTTGGAAGGAGAGAAAGGGGGAGAGCTGGGCACATGCTCGCATGGGACGCGTCTGCGCAACTGCTGTGCTGTGGTGTGGTCTCCGACGGGCGACGGACGGGAGGAGCTACCATGTCAGACAGACAAAAGAGTGCAGCTGCCTAGCTGCCTGCTCGACCAGGGCATGTATAGTAGTAAAAGCCGTCGCACGCACACTGCCCACTACTCTACCCTGGTGGTGGTGGTGGTGGTGGTGGTGCCTTGCCCGGGTGGTTTTGGCACGGTGAACCACACCGTCTCTGTGGTGCTGTTCCATACCTACCGGGGCGAGTGGAGATCATCATCAGACGAGGGCAGTAGAGTGGCTGGGCGTGGCGCTTTGCCCGGCAGGCGCAAAACCATACTGGTACTGATCCAGTCGGTCATCGCCTGTGCCTCCTCAATCACCGCTCTCCTCTGACGCATCCACGTGGTTTGGCTAAAACATCGGTCGTACGAGTACGTAACTACTGTACTGCTACCACGAGTTGGCCGCATGTTCGGAGGAGGAAATTGATGTTAGAACACCTGCTCATCGTATTTGTTGTAAGAAATCAACATTCAATGGTATAATCCGATTACATCTTAGCTCTAATCCATTGTGTGACTACGTTGACATGATTACTCATGAGTGAGTCTCGCTTGTAGGTGCACGGATGTTTAAGAGCAACTGCAACACGGTTCCCGCATCCGTTTGAGTCGAAACGAACACAAACCGTGGCCAACGCGCCGAAGCAAATGGAGTAGCATCTGCTCTTTTGTCTGCGTGCGGCTCATTTCACGCTCAAATTTAAGCCGGGTTTGCAACGGGGCAGATGCGCGCGACGCCCGCCTTGTACTCTCCCTGGCCTACCAGTCGGTGTCACATTGACCATTCTCCTCCTCTCCCATCCACAATCAAGACATTCGGCCACCCCGCTCTCGCCCAGTTCCGGCCGGGTGGACGCTGCCCAAGCCGCCACCCGCACCCACACACCTCCCCAGCAACACGCCACACCCAACGAGCGCTTTTGCCGGCGTTGGTGGCTTGTTTTCGCCGCCGTAGTAGCATCCGCACGACCACGCCACCCCTCTCGCCTCTGTTGGCGCCGGAAACGCTCCAAGACCGACGACCTCGCTCGACGGTCGCCGCCACTGTCGCCTCCACGCCGGCAGGCCTGTTGCCTGGTCTGGGAGAGGCGCAAGGCTCTTCACCGACCAGCTTCTTCCGCCACGACCGCAAGGTACAAATGGATAGTGGAGGTGAGTACTTTTTCAACAACTCCATTCGTGATTCGGACGATTCGTCGTCGGATGATGAGGAGTTTGTGGTTGCTGAGGAAGTCCCGGATTTGGGGGTCCCCGGGCGTCCGGGCTATGTGGCATTGGCCGGACTGGTGGGCCGTGAAGATACAAGATAGAAGACTTCCCCTGTGTCCGGATAGGACTCTCCTTTCCGTGAATGGCAAGCTTAGCGTTCGGATATGAAGATTCATTTCTCTGTAAACCGACCCTGTATAACCCTACCCCCCCCCATGTCTATATAAACCGAAGGATTTAGTCCGTAGAGACAATCACAATCATATAGGCTAGACATCTAGGGGTTAGCCATTACGATCTCGAGGTAGATCAACTCTTGTAACCCCTATACTCATCAAAGTCAATCAAGTAGGAAGTAGGGTATTACCTCCATTAAGAGGGCCCGAACCTGGGTAAAGATCGTGTCCCCTGCCTCCCGTTACTTTCGATTCTCAGACGCACAGTTCGGTACCCCCTACCCGAGATCGGCCGGTTTTGACACCGACATTGGTGCTTTCATTCAGAGTTCCTCTATGCTGTCGACAGAAGGGTCAATGGCTCGCTCGATTACCTACAATGATGTCATTTCATAGGAAAATCTCCCCGGCCAAATCTTCGTATTCGGCGGCTTCGCATTGCCAAAACCGCTCGTTGGGTGTATCCAATAACAAAGGGAAGATAAAATAACTTTAAAGGAAAAACTCAATCCAAATCTTCGTATTCGGCGCCACACCCACACACCTTGCTGTTTTATATTTTCAGATTACAAAAACTATTATCTACCATTCACATACCACTTGTATCACCATCTCTTCGCCAAACTAGTGCACCTATACAATTTACCATTTGTATTGGGTGTGTTGGGGACATAAGAGACTCTTTGTTATTTGGTTGCAGGGTTGCTTGAGAGAGACCATCTTCATTCTTCGCCTCCTACGGATTGATAAACCTTAGGTCATCCACTTGAGGGAAATTTGCTACTGTCCTACAAACCTCTGCACTTCGATGCCCAACAACGTCCACAAGAAGAAGGTTGTGTAGTAGACATCATCCTCAAACTACGGTCATAACCGGGAGTGGTCTCGACTATTGTCACTCCGGGGTTGCCGGATCATAACATGTAGTAGGTGAATATAACTTGCAAGGTCAGATCTAAAACATGGATATAATGATGATAACATAAATGGTTCAGATCTGAAATCATGGCACCCGGGCTCAAAGTGACAAGCATTAAACATGTCAAAGTCATAGCAACATCAATCTTAGAACATAGTGGATACTAGGGATCTAGCCCTAACAAAACTAACTCAATTACATGATAAATCTCATCCAACTCCTCACCGACCAGCAAGCCTACGAAGGAATTACTCACTCCCGGTGGGGAGCATCATGGAATTTGCGATGGAGAAGGGTTGGTGATGATGAACAACAAAGATGCCCCTCTCCGGAGCCCCAAACGGACTCCAGATCTGGCCTCCCGATGAAGAACAGGAGGTGGCGGCGGCTCCGTCTCATGGATCGCGATAATTCTTTCTCCTCAATTTTTTCTGGAAAAATAGGACTTTATAGCGTCAGTTTCAGGGTCTGCGGGGCCACTAGGTGGGGATAACCCACCTGGGCGCGCCAGGATAGGGGGGCATGCCCTGGTGGGTTGTGCCCACCCAGGTGCCCCTCTCCGGTGGGTATTGGCTCCAGAAATTCTTATTTATTGTATAAAAATTCCTCGCAAAGTTTCGTTCCATTCCGAGAACTTTTATTTCTGCACAAAAACAACACCATCGTAGTTCTGCTGAAAACAGCGTCAGTTCAGGTTTAGTTTCATTCAAATCATGTAAATTAGAGTCCAAAACAAGAGGAAAAGTGTTAGTAAAAGTAGATATGTTGCAGATGTATCAACTCCCCCAACCTTAAACCTTTGCTTGTCCTCAAGCAATTCAGTTGATAAACTGAAAGTGAAAAAGAAAAACTTTTATGAACTCTTTTGCTCTTGTTTGCATAAATAAGCTTAATCAGCACCCAGGTTTTCTGCCAACATTATAATTAACCGTGCTGAAAATAACTCTTAAAGATTATATTAACTCATATCAATGAGATAATCAACTAGCAAGCAATAATAACGTATCTCAAATGACAACACGTTGTCAAAACAACCATGATATAATATGACAATAGTGGTATCTCGCTAGCCCTTTTCGAGACCACAAAAACAGAGCACCTCCAAAGTCCAAGCACTAACTAAACATTGTAATTCATGGTAGAAAAGATCCAGTCATGATGCACCCAACATTATCTACACACAACGCATAAGTCATGATAGTTGTGCTCTTAGGTTCTGGCGCTTGTTTTAGAAGGTGATGACACAACATAAAAGTAAATAGATAGTCCCTCCGTAGAGGGAAGCAATGATTTGAATAGGTGCCAGAGCTCAAGTTTTTTAAAATAGAGGTAAATGATATTTTGAGACATGCACTCTTCTCATTTACTTCCCGACTATCAGTTATCAATATCTTCCATGCTAAGCACGCTAGTGACGGCTCCCAAGCGATAAAAGTAAAGGTTTACTCCCCCTCCACCAACAATCACATTCCACGGCTTGTCCGGAATAACAGTGTCATCCAAACCAACAACAGTCCCGGGGGAGTTTTGTTTAATTATTTGCTTTTTTGTGTTCGGGGATGGGAATCCCTATTACTGCCCTTTTCTCGTGCGATGGCAGTGAATAAACACTCGACCTAAGAATAACCCGCTTAGCATGGACGATACCGACCACCTCCTCTCGTTCCATGAACGATCCAGACACACAAAAAGGGTATTTATTTAGAAGTTTTTAGAGGTGGCACATGCAAATTTACTTAGGAAAGTGAGATTTGATAGAGATAATAAGATAAATATTTTTGGTGTTTTTGTTGTATAGATTGAAAATTAAAGATTGCAAAATAAACGGCGACGGAAATAGCTAGTTGACGGGAAAATAATATGATGTAAACTAGACCTGGGGGCCATAGGTTTCACTAGTCGCTTCTCTCAAGATATCATATATTACGGTGGGTGAACAAATTACTGCCGAGCAAATGATAGAAAAGCGCATAGTTATGATGATATCTAGGCATGATCATGAACATAGGCATCACGTGTTGGGGAACGAAGTAAATTCAAAAAAATTCCTACGCACACGCAAGATCATGGTGATGCATAGCAACGAGAGGAGAGAGTGTGATCTACGTACCCTTGTAGATCGCAGCGGAAGCGTTATGACAACGCGGTTGATGTAGTCGTACGTCTTCATGGCCCGACCGATCAAGCACCGAAACTACGGCACCTCCGAGTTTTAGCACACGTTCAGCTCGATGACGATCCCCGGACTCCGATCCAGCAAAGTGTCGGGGAAGAGTTCCGTCAGCACGACGGCGTGGTGACGATCTTGATGTTCTACCGTCGCAGGGCATCGCCTAAGCACCGCTACAATATTATCGAGGATTATGGTGGAAGGGGGCACCGCACACGGCTAAGAAAACGATCACATGGATCAACTTGTGTGTCTAGGGGTGCCCCCTGTCCCCGTATATAAAGGAGCACGGGGAGGAGGCCGGCCGGCCCTATTGGCGCGGTAAGGAGGAGTCCTCCTCCTAGTAGGAGTAGGACTCCTACTAGGAGGGGGAAAGGAAGTGGGGAGGGAGAAGGAAAGGGGGGCGCCGCCCCCCTCTCCTAGTCCAATTCGGACCTAGGGGGGAGGAGGCGCGTGGCCCACCCTGGCTGCCCTTCTCTCTCTCCACTAAGGCCCATATGGCCCATTACTTCTCCCGGGGGGTTCCGGTAACCCTCCGGTACTCCGGTTTTCTCTGAAATCACCCGGAACACTTTTGGTGTCTGAATATAGCCGTCCAATATATCAATCTTTATGTCTCGACCATTTCGAGACTCCTTGTTATGACCGTGATCACATCCGGGACTCCGAACTAACTTCGGTACATCAAAACTCATAAACTCATAATATAACTGTCATCGAAACCTTAAGCGTGCGGACCCTACGGGTTCGAGAACAATGTAGACATGACCGAGACATGTCTCCGGTCAATAACCAATAGCGGAACCTGGATGCTCATATTGGCTCCCACATATTCTACGAAGATCTTTATCGGCCAGACCGCATAACAACATACGCTGTTCCCTTTGTCATTGGTATGTTACTTGCCCGAGATTCGATCGTCGGTATCTCAATACCTAGTTCAATCTTGTTACCGGCAAGTCTCTTTACTCGTTTCATAATACATCATCTCGCAGTAGTTGCAATGCTTGCAAGGCTTATGTGATGTGCATTACCGAGAGGGCCCAGAGATACCTCTCCAACAATCGGAGTGACAAATCCTAATCTCGAAATACGCCAACCCAACATTTACCTTTGGAGACACCTGTAGAGCTCTTTTATAATCACCCAGTTACGTTGTGACGTTTGGTAGCACACAAAGTGTTCCTCTGGCAAACGGGAGTTGCATAATCTCATAGTCATAGGTACATGTATAAGTCATGAAGAAAGCAATAACAACATACTAAACGATCGGGTGCTAAGCTAATGGAATGGGTCATGTCAATCACATCATTCTCCTAATAATGTGATCCCGTTAATCAAATGACAACACATGTGTATGGTTAGGAAACATAACCATCTTTGATTAACGAGCTAGTCAAGTAGAGGCATACTAGTGACGTTTAGTTTGTCTATGTAATCACACAAGTATTATGTTTCCGGATAATACAATTCTAGCATGAATAATAAACATTTATCATGATATAAGAAAATAATATAATAACATTATTATTGCCTCTAGGGCATATTTCCTTCAGTCTCCCACTTGCACTAGAGTCAATAATCTGGATTACACAGTAATGATTCTAACACCCATGGAGCTTTGGTGCTGATCATGTTTTGCTTGTGTAAGAGTCTTAGTCAACGGGTCTGCAACATTCAGATCCATATGTATCTTGCAAATCTCTATGTCTCCCACCTGGACTAGATCCATGATGGAATTAAAGCGTCTTTTGATGTGCTTGGTTCTCTTGTGAAATCTGGATTCCTTTGCCAAGGCAATTGCACCAGTATTGTCACAAAAGATTTTCATTGAACCCGATGCACTAGGTATGACACCTAGATCGGATATGAACTCCTTCATCCAGACTCCTTCGTTTGCTGCTTCTGAAGCAGCTATGTACTCTGCTTCACATGTAGATCCCGCCACAACGCTTTGTTTAGAACTGCACCAACTGACAGCTCCACCATTTAATGTAAACACGTATCCGGTTTGCGATTTAGAATCGTCCGGATCAGTGCCAAAGCTTGCATCAACATAACCATTTACGATGAGCTCTTTGTCACCTCCATATATGAGAAACATATCCTTAGTCCTTTTCAGGTATTTCAGGATGTTCTTGACCGTTGTCCAGTGATCCACTCCTGGATTACTTTGGTACCTCCCAGCTAGACTTATAGCAAGACACACATCAGGTCTGGTACACAGCATTGCATACATGATAGAGCCTATGGCTGAAGCATAGGGAACATCTTTCATTTTCTCTCTATCTTCTGCATTGGTCGTGCATTGAGTCTTACTCAATTTCACATCTTGTAACACAGGTAAGAATCCTTTCTTTGCTTGATCCATTTTGAACTTCTTCAAAATTTTGTGAAGGTATGTGCTTTGTGAAAGTCCAATTAAGCGTCTTGATCTATCTCTACAGATCTTAATGCCCAATATGTAAGCAGCTTCACCGAGGTCTTTCATTGAAAAACTCTTATTCAAGTATCCCTTTATGCTATTCAGAATTTCTATATCATTTCCGCTTAGTAATATGTCATCTACATATAATATCAGAATGCTACAGAGCTCCCACTCACTTTCTTGTAAATACAGGCTTCTCCAAAAGTCTGTATAAAACCAAATGCTTTGATCACACTATCAAAGCGTTTATTCCAACTCCGAGAAGCTTGCACCAGTCCATAAATGGATCGCTAGAGCTTGCACACTTTGTTAGCTCCCTTTGGATCGACAAAACCTTCCGGTTGCATCATATACAACTCTTCTTCCAGAAATCCATTCAGGAATGCAGTTTTGACATCCATTTGCCAAATTTCATAATTATAAAATGCGGCAATTGCTAACATGATTCGGACAGACTTAAGCATCGCTACGGGTGAGAAGGTCTCATCGTAGTCAATCCCTTGAACTTGTCGAAAACCTTTTGCGACAAGTCGAGCTTTGTAGACAGTAATATTACCGTCAGCGTCAGTCTTCTTCTTGAAGATCCATTTATTCTCAATTGCTTGCCTATCATTGGGCAAGTCAACCAAAGTCCATGCTTTGTTCTCATACATGGATCCCATCTTAGATTTCATGGCTTCAAGCCATTTTGCGGAATCTGGGCTCACCATTGCTTCTCCATAGTTCGTAGGTTCATCATGATCTAGTAGCATGACTTCCAGAACAGGATTACCGTACCACTCTGGTGCGGATCTTACTCTGATTGATCTACGAGGTTCAGCAGTATCTTGTTCTGAAGTTTCATGATCATTATCATTAGCTTCCTCACTAATTGGTGTAGGTGTCACAGAAACTGGTTTCTGTGATGTACTACTTTCCAATAAAGGAGCAGGTACAGTTACCTCGTCAAGTTCTACTTTCCTCCCACTCACTTCTTTCGAGAGAAACTCCTTTTCTAGAAAGTTTCCGAATTTAGCAACAAAAGTCTTGCCTTCGGATCTGTGATAGAAGGTGTATCCAATAGTTTCCTTTGGATATCCTATGAAGACACATTTCTCCGATTTGGGTTCGAGCTTATCAGGTTGAAGTTTTTTCACATAAGCATCGCAACCCCAAACTTTCAGAAACGACAACTTTGGTTTCTTGCCAAACCACAGTTCATAAGTCGTTGTCTCAACGGATTTTGACGGTGCCCTATTTAACGTGAATGCGGCCGTCTCTAGAGCATATCCCCAAAACAATAGCGGTAAATCATTAAGAGACATCATAGATCGCACCATATCTAGTAAAGTACGATTACGACGTTCGGACACACCATTACGCTGTGGTGTTCTGGGTGGCGTGAGTTGCGAAACTATTCCGCATTGCTTCAAATGTACACCAAACTCGTAACTCAAATATTCTCCTCCACAATCAGATCGTAGGAATTTTATTTTCTTGTTACGATGATTTTCAACTTCACTCTGAAATTCTTTGAACTTTTCAAATGTTTCAGACTTTTGTTTCATTAAGTAGATATAGCCATATCTGCTTAAGTCATCTGTGAAGGTGAGAAAATAACGATATCCGCCACGAGCCTCAACATTCATCGGACCACATACATCTGTATGTATGATTTCCAACAAATCTGTTGCTCTCTCCATAGTACCGGAGAACGGTGTTTTTGTCATCTTACCCATAAGGCACGGTTTGCAAGTACCAAGTGATTCATAATCAAGTGGTTCCAAAAGTCCATCAGTATGGAGTTTCTTCATGCGCTTTACACCGATATGACCCAAAAGGCAGTGCCACAAATAAGTTGCACTATCATTATCAACTCTGCATCTTTTGGCTTCAACATTATGAATATGTGTGTCACTACTATCGAGATTTAATAAGAATAGACCACTCTTTAAGGGTGCATGACCATAAAAGATATTACTCATATAAATAGAACAACCATTATTCTTTGATTTAAATGAATAACCGTCTCGCATCAAACAAGATCCAGATATAATGTTCATGCTTAACGCTGGCACCAAATAACAATTATTTAGGTCTAATACTAATCCCGAAGGTAGATGTAGAGGTAGCGTGCCGACAGCGATCACATCGACTTTGGAACCATTTCCCACGCGCATCGTCACCTCATCCTTAGCCAATCTTCGCTTAATCCGTAGTCCCTGTTTCGAGTTGCAAATGTTAGCAACAGAACCAGTATCAGATACCCAGGTGCTACTGCGAGCATTAGTAAGGTACACATCAATAACATATATATCACATATACCTTTGTTCACCTTGCCATCCTTCTTATCCGCCAAATAATTGGGGCAGTTCCGCTTCCAGTGACCAGTCTGCTTGCAGTAGAAGCACTCAGTTTCAGGCTTAGGTCCAGGTTTGGGTTTCTTCTCTTGAGTAGCAACTTGCTTGCTGTTCTTTTTGAAGTTCCCCTTCTTCTTTCCTTTGCCCTTTTTCTTGAAACTAGTGGTCTCGTTGACCATCAACACTTGATGCTCCTTCTTGATTTCTACCTCCGCAGCTTTCAGCATTGCGAAGAGCTCGGGGATAGTCTTATTCATCCCTTGCATATTATAGTTCATCACGAAGCTCTTGTAGCTTGGTGGCAGTGATTGGAGAATTCTGTCAATGACGCAATCATCTAGAAGATTAACTCCCAATTGAATCAAGTGATTATTATACCCGGACATTTTTAGTATATGCTCACTGACAGAACTGTTCTCCTCCATCTTGCAGCTATAGAACTTATTGGAGACTTCATATCTCTCAATCCGGGCATTTGCTTGAAATATTAACTTCAACTCCTGGAACATCTCATATGCTCCATGACGTTCAAAACATCGTTGAAGTCCCGATTCTAAGCCGTAAAGCATGGCACACTGAACTATCGAGTAGTCATCAGCTTTGCTCTGCCAGATGTTCATAACATCTAGTGTTGCTCCAGCAGCAGGCCTGGCACCCAGCGGTGCTTCCAGGACATAATTCTTCTATGCAGCAATGAGGATAATCCTCAAGTTACGAACCCAGTCCGTGTAATTGCTACCATCATCTTTCAACTTTGCTTTCTCAAGGAACGCATTAAAATTCAACGGAACAACAGCACGGGCCATCTATCTACAATCAAACATAAACAAGCAAGATACTATCAGGTACTAAGTTCATGATAAATTTAGGTTCAATTAATCATATTACTAAAGAACTCCCACTTAGATAGACATCCCTCTAATCCTCTAAGTGATTACGTGATCCAAATCAACTAAACCATGTCCGATCATCACCTGAGATGGAGTAGTTTCATTGGTGAACATCACTATGTTGATCATATCTACTATATGATTCACGCTCGAACTTTCAGTCTCCGTGTTCCGAGGCCATATCTGTATATGCTTGGCTCGTCAAGTATAACCTGAGTATTCCGCGTGTGCAACTGTTTTGCACCCGTTGTATTTGAACGTAGAGCCTATCACACCGGATCATCACGTGGTGTCTCAACACGAAGAACTTTCACAACGGTGCATACTCAGGGAGAACACTTCTTGATAATTAATGAGAGATCATCTTAAAATGCTACCGTCAAACAAAGCAAGATAAGATGCATAAAAGATAAACATCACATGCAATCAATATAAGTGATATGATATGGCCATCATCATCTTGTGCTTGTGATCTCCATCTTCGAAGCAACTTCATGATCACCATCGTCACCGGCGTGACACCTTGATCATCATCATAGCATCGTTGTTGTCTCGCCAATCTTATGCTTCCACGACTATCGCTACCGCTTAGTGATAAAGTAAAGCATTACAGTGCAATTGCATTGCATACAATAAAGCGACAACCATATGGCTCCTGCCAGTTGCCGATAACTTGGTTACAAAACATGATCATCTCATACAATAAAATTTAGCATCATGTCTTGACCATATCACATCACAACATGCCCTGCAAAAACAAGTTAGACGTCCTCTACTTTGTTGTTGCAAGTTTTACGTGGCTGCTACGGGCTTAAGTAAGAACCAATCTTACCTACGCATCAAAACCACAACGATAGTTTGTCAAGTTGGTGTTGTTTTAACCTTCGCAAGGACCGGGCGTAGCCACACTCGGTTCAACTAAAGTTGGAGAAACTGTCACCCGCTAGCCACCTTTGTGCAAAGCACGTCAGGAGAATCGGTCTCTCGTAAGCGTACGCGTAATGTCGGTCCGGGCCGCTTCGTCCAACAATACCGCCGAACCAAAGTATGACATGCTGGTAAGCAGCATGACTTATATCGCCCACAACTCACTTGTGTTCTACTCGTGCATATAACATCAACACATAAAACCTAGCCTCTGATACCACTGTTGGGGAACGTAGTAAATTAAAAAAAATTCCTACACACACGCAAGATCATGGTGATGCATAGCAACGAGAGGGGAGAGTGTGATCTACGTAACCTTGTAGATCGCAGCGGAAGCGTTATGACAACGCGGTTGATGTAGTCGTACGTCTTCACGGCCCGACCGATCAAGCACCGAAACTACGACACCTACGAGTTTTAGCACACGTTCAGCTCGATGACGATCCCCGGACTCCGATCCAGCAAAGTGTCGGGGAAGAGTTCCGTCAGCACGACGGCGTGGTGACGATCTTGATGTTCTACCATCGCAGGGCTTCGCCTAAGCACCGCTACAATATTATCGAGGATTATGGTGGAAGGGGGCACCGCACACGGCTAAGAAAACGATCACGTGAATCAACTTGTGTGTCTAGGGGTGCCCCCTGCCCCCGTATATAAAGGAGCAAGGGGAGGAGGCCGGCCGGCCCTATTGGCGCGCCAAGGAGGAGTCCTCCTCCTAGTAGGAGTAGGACTCCTACTAGGAGGGGGAAAGGAAGTGGGGAGGGAGAAGGAAAGGGGGGCGCCTCCCCCCTCTCCTAGTTCAATTCGAACCAAGGGGAGGAGGCGCGCGGCCCACCCTGGTTGCCCTTCTCTCTCTCCACTAAGGCCCATATGGCCCATTACTTCTCCCGGGGGGTTCCGGCAACCCTCCGGTACTCCGGTTTTCTCCGAAATCACCCGGAACACTTCCGGTGTCCGAATATAGCCGTCCAATATATCAATCTTTATGTCTCGACCATTTCGAGACTCCTCGTTATGTCCGTGATCACATCCGGGACTCCAAACTAACTTCGGTACATCAAAACTCATAAACTCATAATATAACTGTCATCGAAACCTTAAGCGTGCGGACCCTACGGGTTCGAGAACAATGTAGACATGACCGAGACATGTCTCCGGTCAATAAACAATAGCGGAACCTGGATGCTCATATTGTCTCCCACATATTCTACGAAGATCTTTATCGGTCAGACCGCATAACAACATACGTTGTTCCCTTTGTCATCGGTATGTTACTTGCCCGAGATTCGATCGTCGGTATCTCAATACCTAGTTCAATCTCGTTACCGGCAAGTATCTTTACTCATTTGGTAATACATCATCTCGCAACCAACTCATTAGTTGCAATGCTTGCAAGGCTTATGTGATGTGCATTACCGAGAGGGCCCAGAGATACCTCTCCGACAATCGGAGTGACAAATCCTAATCTCGAAATACGCCAACCCAACATTTACCTTTGGAGACACCTGTAGAGCTCCTTTATAATCACCCAGTTACGTTGTGACGTTTGGTAGCACACAAAGTGTTCCTCGGGCAAACGGGAGTTGCATAATCTCATAGTCATAGGAACATGTATAAGTCATGAAGAAAGCAATAACAACATACTAAACGATCGGGTGCTAAGCTAATGGAATGGGTCATGTCAATCACATCATTCTCCTAATAATGTGATCCCGTTAATCAAATGACAACACATGTGTATGGTTAGGAAACATAACCATCTTTGATTAACGAGCTAGTCAAGTAGAGGCATACTAGTGACGTTTAGTTTGTCTATGTAATCACACAAGTATTATGTTTCCGGATAATACAATTCTAGCATGAATAATAAACATTTATCATGATATAAGGAAATAATATAATAACATTATTATTGCCTCTAGGGCATATTTCCTTCATCACGTCCGTGTCAAGTAGACTGAAACGATTCTGCATCTACTACTATTACTCCACACATCGACCGCTATTCAACATGCATCTAGAGTATTAAGTTCAAAAGAACAGAGTAACGCATTAGGTAAGATGACATGATGTAGAGGGATAAACTCAAGCAATATGATATAAACCCCATATTTTTATCCTCGATGGCAACAATACAATACGTGCCTTGCTGCCCCTACTGTCACTGGGAAAGGACACCGCAAGATTGAACCCAAAGCTAAGTACTTCTCCCATTGCAAGAAAGATCAATCTAGTAGGCCAAACCAAACTGATAATTCGAAGAGACTTGCAAAGATATCAAATCATGCATATAAGAATTCAGAGAAGAATTAAATATTGTTCATAGGTAACCCTAATCATAAACCCATAATTCATCGGATCTCGACAAACACACCGCAAAAAGAATTACATCGAATAGATCTCCAAGAACATCGAGGAGAACTTTGTATTGAGATCCAAAGAGAGAGAAGAAGCCATCTAGCTAATAACTATGGACCGGAAGGTCTATGGTAAACTACTCACACAACATCGGAGAGGCTATGGTGTTGATGTAGAAGCCCTCCGTGATCGAATCCCCTCCGGCAGATCACTAGAAAAGGTCCCCACATGGGATCTCACGGGTACAGAAGGTTGCGGCGGTGGAAAAGTGGTTTCATGGCTCCCCTGGATGTTTTCAGGGTATAAGAGTATATATAGCTGAAAGAAGTAGGTCGGTGGAGCTGCGAGGGGCCCACGAGGGTGGGGGCGTGCTTGGCCCCCTGGGCACGTCGCCCTACCTCGTGGCCGCCTCACTGCTTCCTTGACGTCTACTCCAAGTCTCCTGGATTGCATTTGTTCCAAAAAAGATTCTCGCGAAGGTTTCATTCTGTTTGGATTCCGTTTGATATTCTTTTTCTGCGAAACACTGAAATAGGCAAAAAACAACAATTTGCACTGGGCTTTCGGTTAATAGGTTAGTCCCAAAAATAATATAAAAGTGTATAATAAAGCCCATAAACATCCAAAACAGACAATATAATAGCATGGAACAATCAAAAATTATAGATACGTTGGAGACGTATCAGTTATCAAGAACAACAGGTGGTTCTATCTCAACATCATTGTCTGGTTCTTTATTATTTGATTGAGGGTCTTCATGAACATCGGCGTTATATTTTTCATTATCACTACGTGAATGTTCATTACCAGACTGAGTTTCAGCATTAGAGATAGAAGTTTCATTATCATTATCAGGAGGTTTCTCTATTTCAGGGTCACTAGGAGCATGCATAGTCCTATCATTTTTCTTCCTCTTTTTCATTTTAGAAGAACTAGGTGCACTAGTGTTAACTCTTTGTGAGTCTTGTTCAATTCTTTTTGGGTGTCCCTCAGGATAAAGTGGTCCTGAGTCATTTTACCTCCTCTAGTTGCAACTCTAACAGCAAACTCATGTATATTATTATTCATTTCATCAAGCAACTCGATTTGAGATTTAGCAACTTGTTCTAACTGAGTTTGAACCATAGAGGCATGTTTTCCAACACCTCTAACATCATTTGATATTCTAAATAACAAGTCACTCAAGCGAGCAATCATATCAGAATTGTATTTCGATTGTTTCATAACATTTGCATTGAAGTGATCTTGTTTTCTAATGTAGTTTTAAAACTCATAAAGGCATTAGCGAGGGTGCATATTGTGAGAATTTTCATTATCATTGAATTTCGAAAGAGAATTTACCTCTACTACCTTAGGCAGTGGTGGTGTATTAAGCCCATGTATTTCTTCAATAGGAGGTAAATTTCTAACATCCTCTACTTTAATACCTTTTTCCTTCATAGATTTCTTTGCCTCTTGCATATCTTCAGGACTGAGATATAATATACCCCTCTTCTTCGAAGTGGGTTTAGGCGGTGGTTCATGAAGAGTCCAATCATCATAATTTCTCAATATGTTATTCAATAATTCTTCACTTGTCCAACAGTTCATTCCCTGAAAACACAACCAGCACAACTATCTAGGAAGTCCCTAGAAGCATAGGTTAGTCCATTATAGAAGATATCAAGTATTTCATTTTTCTTAACAGGATGATCAGGCAAAGCATTTAGTAACTGGCAAAGCCTCCCCCAAGCTTGTGGGAGACTATGTTCTTTAATTTGCACAAAGTTAAATAATTCTTGTAAGGCAGCTTGTTTCTTATGAGCAGGAAAATATTTTTCAGAGAAGTAATAGATCATATCTTGGGGACTATGCACACAACCAGGAGCAAGAGTATTGTACCAATCTTTAGCATCACCCTTTAATGAGAAAGGAAATAACTTGAGAATAAAGTAATAGCGAGTCTTCTCATCATGAGTAAAAAGGGTGGTTATGGCATTCAACTTAGTAAGATGTGCCACAATCTTTTCAGTTTCATAACCATGGAAAGGATCAGATTCAACCAAAATAATTAACTCTGGGTCAACAGAGAATTCATAATCCTTATCATCAATACTGATTGGTGAAGTAGCAAACTTAGGATCATATTTCATTCTAGCATTCATAGATTTTTCTTTATACTTGCATAATAATTTCTCTAGATCATCTCTATCCTTACAAGCAAGAATATCTCTAGTTGTCTCCTCATTCATAACACAACCTTCCGGCACCTTAGGCAATTCATATCTAGGAAGGCTAGTTCTACCAGGTGTTTCAGGAGTTTCAGTTTCAAGCTCATCATCAGATTCAACAACATCATGTTGTATTACCCTAGCAATTTGTTTATAAGAAAATCACCAAGTGGCACATCATCATTATCAAGCAAGGTACTAGCATCATCATAAGCATTATCCATAGCAGAAGTAGCATCATCAATAACTTGCGACATATCAAAATTAATTGCATGTGGTGGTGCTGCAATTTTACTTATAACAGAAGGTGAATCTAAAGCAGAACTGGATGGCAGTTCCTTACCCCCCCTCGTCTTAGAGGGAAAAATCTTAGTCTTAGCATCCTTCAGACTCTGCATAGTTCTAAAGTGATAATAATCCCAAGTGACTCAATAAATATAGCTATGCTCCTCGGCAACAGCGCCAGAAAAAGGTCTTGATAACCCACAAGTATAGGGGATCACAATAGTTTTCGCGGGTAGAGTATTCAACCCAAATTTATAGATTCGACACAAGGAGAGCCAAAGAATATTTGAAGGTATTAGCAGTTGAGTTGTCAATTCAACCACACCTGGAGATTAATTATCTAGAGCAAAGTGATTAGTAGCAGAGTAGTATGATAGTTTTTATAGTAGTGACATCAGCAATAGCAATAGTAACAGTGATAGCAGTAATTTTGTAGCAAGTGTAACAGTGATGATAGCAGTAGTAACTTATCAAGAACAACATAAGATAAATTCGTAGACATTGGGTCGATGACTTGTTGGATGATATTCATCATGAGACAGTTATAACCTAGGGCGATACGGCACTAGCTCCAGTTCATCATTATAATGTAGGCATGTATTTTGTAAATAGTCATACGTGCTTATGGAAAGAACTTGCATGACATATTTTGTCCTACCCTCTCGTGGCAGCGGGGTCCTATTGGAAACTAAGGGATATTAAGGCCTCCTTTTAATACAGAGTCGGAACAAAGCATTAACACACGGTGAATACATGAACTCCTCAAACTATGGTCATCACCGGGAGTGGTCCTGACTATTGTCACTCCGGGGTTGCCGGATCATAACACGTAGTAGGTGACTATAACTTGCAAGATCGGATCTAAAACATGGATATAATGATGATAACATAAATGGTTCAGATCTGAAATCATGGCACCCGGGCCCAAAGTGACAAGCATTATGTTGGAAATATGCCCTAGAGGCAATAATAAATTAGTTATTATTATATTATATTTCATTGTTCATGATAATCGTTTATTATCCATGCTAGAATTGTATTGATAGGAAACTCAGATACATGTGTGGATACATAGACAACACCATGTCCCTAGTAAGCCTCTAGTTGACTAGCTCGTTGATCAATAGATGGTTACGGTTTCCTGACCATGGACATTGGATGTCGTTGATAACGGGATCACATCATTAGGAGAATGATGTGATGGACAAGACCCAATCCTATGCCTAGCACAAGATCGTGTAGTTCGTATGCTAAAGCTTTTCTAATGTCAAGTATCATTTCCTTAGACCATGAGATTGTGCAACTCCCAGATACCGTAGGAATGCTTTGGGTGTACCAAACGTCACAACGTAACTGGGTGGCAATAAAGGTGCACTGCGGGTATCTCTGAAAGTGTCTGTTGGGTTGGCACGAATCGAGACTGGGATTTGTCACTCCATGTAACGGAGAGGTATCTCTAGGCCCACTCGGTAGGACATCATCATAATGTGCACAATGTGACCAAGGAGTTGATCACGGGATGATGTGTTACAGAACGAGTAAAGAGACTTGCCGGTAACGAGATTGAACAAGGTATCGGGATACCGACGATCGAATCTCGGGCAAGTACTATACCAGTAGACAAAGGGAATTGTTTACGGGATTGATTGAATCCTTGACATCGTGGTTCATCCGATGAGATCATCGTGGAGCATGTGGGAGACAACATGGGTATCCAGATCCCGCTGTTGGTTATTGAACGGAGAGTTGTCTCGGCCATGTCTGCATGACTCCCGAGCCCGTAGGGTCTACACACTTAAGGTTCGATGACGCTAGGGTTATAGGGAATAGATGTACGTGGTTACCGAATGTTGTTCGGAGTCCCGGATGAGATCCCGGATGTCACGAGGAGTTCCGGAATGGTCCGGAGGTAAAGATTTATATATGGTAAGTCATCATACGGTCACCGGAATAATTCGGGGGGTTACCGGTATTGTACCAGGACCACCGAAGGGGTTCCGGTGGTCCACCTGCCCCGGAGGGCCCTATGGGCTGTGTGTGGAGAGGGACCAGCCCCTTAGTGGGCTGGGCGCCTCCCCCCTAGGGCCCATGCGCCTAGGGTTCGGGGGAACCCTAAAGGGGGGCGCGCCCCTTGCCTTGGGGGGCAAGGCACCCCCCTGGCCGCCGCCCCCTCCTCAGATTGGAGCTGAGGGGGTCGCCCCCCCTCTCCCTAGCCCCTATATATATGTGGGGGATGGGAGGGCAGCCGCACCCAAGTTCTGGCGCAGCCCTCCCCTCTCCCAAGTCCTCCTCCTCTCCCGCGGTGCTTGGCGAAGCCTTGCAGGATTGCCACGCTCCTCCTTCACCACCACGCCGTCGTGCTGCTGCTGGATGGAGTCTTCCCCAACCTCTCCTTCTCCCCTTGCTGGATCAAGGCGTGGGAGACGTCACCTGGCTGCACGTGTGTTGAACGCGGAGGCGCCGTAGTTCGGCCCTTAGATCGGAATCAACCGCGATCTGAATCGCTACGAGTACGACTCCTTCATCCGCGTTCTTGCAACGCTTCCGCTTAGCGATCTACAAGGGTATGTAGATGCACTCCCCTTCCCCTCGTTGCTAGATAACTCCATAGATTGATCTTGGTGATGCGTAGAAAATTTTAAATTTCTGCTACGATCCCCAACAGTGGCATCATGAGCTAGGTCTATGCGTAGTTTCTATGCACGAGTAGAACACAAGTTGTTGTGGGTGTCGATTTTGTCAATTACTTGCCGTTACTAGTCTTATCTTGATTCGGCGGCATCGTGGGATGAAGCGGCCCGGACCAACCTTACACGTACTCTTACGTGATACAGGTTCCACCGACTGACATGCACTAGTTGCATAAGGTGGCTAGCGGGTGTCTGTCTCTCCCACTTTAGTCGGATCGGATTCGATGAAAAGGGTCCTTATGAAGGGTAAATAGAAATTGGCATATCAAATTGTGGTTTTGGCGTAGGTAAGAAATGTTCTTGCTAGAAACCTATAGCAGCCACGTAAAAATTTGCAACAACAATTAGAGGACGTCTAACTTGTTTTTGCAGCATATACCTTGTGATGTGATATGGCCAAAAGGATGTGATGAATGATATATGTGATGTATGAGATTGATCATGTTCTTGTAATAGGAATCACGACTTGCATGTCGATGAGTATGACAATCGGCAGGAGCCATATGAGTTCTCTTAATTTATTTATGACCTGCATGTCAACTTAAATGTCATGTAATTACTTTACTTTATTGCTAAACCGTTAGCCATAGTAGTAGAAGTAATAGTTGACGAGACGACTTCATGAAGATACGATGATGGAGATCATGATGATGGAGATCATGGTGTCATGCCGGTGACGATGATGATCATGGCGCCCCGAAGATGGAGATCAAAAGGAGCAAAATGATATTGGCCATATCATGTCACTATTTGATTGCATGTGATGTTTATCATGTTTTACATCTTATTTGCTTAGAACGATGGTAGCTTAAACAAGATGATCCATCGCAATAATTTCAAGAAAGTGTTCCCCTTAACTGTGCACCGTTGCGAAGGTTCGTTGTTTCGAAGCACCATGTGATGATCAGGTGTGATAGATTCTAACGTTCGAATACAACGGGTGTAAGCCAGATTTACACACGCAATACACTTAGGTTGACTTGACGAGCCTAGTATGTACAGACATGGCCTCGGAACACGGAAGACCGAAAGGTCGAGCATGAGCCGTATAGAAGATATGATCAACATGAAGATGTTCACCGATGTTGACTAGTCCGTCTCACGTGATGATCGGACATGGCCTAGTTGACTCGGATCATGTTTCACTTAGATGACTAGAGGGATGTCTATCTGAGTGGGAGTAATAATTTGATTAGATGAACTTAATTATCATGAACATAGTCTAAATTGTCTTTGCAAATGTGTTGTAGATAAATAGCTCATGTTGTAGCTCCCTGTTTCAATACATTCCTAGAGAAAGACCAAGTTGAAAGATATTGTAAGCAATGATGCGGACTGGATCCGTAGTCCGAGGAGTGTCCTCACTGCTACACAGAAGGCTTACGTATTTGATGCACCGCTCGATGTGCAAACCCCTACAACATCGTCTGTGGATGTTGTGAACACCTGACAGACACATCCTGATGACTACTTGATAGTTTAGTGCACCATACTTTACGGCTTAGAATCGGGATTCCAATGACGTTTTGAACGCCATAAGACATATGAGATATTCTAAGAGCTGAAATTGGGATTTCAGGCTCATGCCCATGTTGAGGGGTATGAGACCTGTGACAAGTTCTTTTGCCAACAAGATGGAGGAGAATAGCTCAGCTAGTGAGCATGTGCTCAGAATGTCTGGGTGCTACAATCACTTAAATCAAGTGGGAGTTAAACTTCCAGATAAGATATTGATTGATAGAGTTCTCTAGCCACTATCACTAAGCTACTAGATCTTCATGATGAACTATGACATGTAAGGGATGGAGTTGATCCCGGAGCTGTTCGCGGTGCTTAAGACCGCAAAAGGTAGAAATCAAGAAGGAGCATCAAGTGTTGATGGTTTAACAAGACCACTGGTTTCAAGAAGGGCAAGGGCTAGAAGGGAAACTTCATGGACGGCAAACCAGTTGCCGCTCCAGTGAAGGAACCCAAGGTTGAACCCAAACCCGAGACTAAGTGCTTCTATTGTAAGGGGAACAGTCACTGGTAGCAGAATTAACCCAAATGCATGGTAGATAAGAAGGATGGCAACTTCAACAAAGTATATACGTGTTATTAATGTGTACCTCACAAGTACTCCTGGTAGCACCTGGGTATTGGATACCGGTTCAGTTACTATTATTGGTGACTTGAAGCAAAAGCTACGGACTAAACGGAGACTGGCTAAGGGCGAGGTGACGATGTGTGTTGGAAGTGTTTCCAAAGTTGATGAGATCACCATCGCATGCTCCATCTGCCCTCGGGATTAGTATTGAACCTAGATAAATGTTATCAGGTGTCTACTTTGAGCATGAATATGATTAGATCATGTTCATTACAATACGGTTATTCATTTAAGTTAGAGAATAATGGTTATTCTGTTTACATGAATAATACCTTTCATGGTCATGCACCCTATGTGAATGGTTCAGTGAATCGTGGTAATACACATGTTCACGCCAAAAGATGTAGATAGTACCACTTTATTGTGGAACTGCTGCTTAGGTCATATTGGCGTAAGATGCATGAAGAAACTCCGTGTCGATGGATGTTTGGAGTCACTTGATTTTGAATCGCTTGACACATGCGAGCCATGCTTCATGGGCAGGATGACTAAGATCCCGTCTTCAAGTACAATGAAACAGGCAAGTGACTTGTTGGAAATCATACATGCTGATGCGTGTGATCCAATGAGAATTGAAGCGTGCGGTGGATATCGCTATTTTCTCATCTTCACTGACGATTTGAGTAGATATAGGTATATTTACTTAATGAAGCACAAGTCTGAAACGTTTGAAAAGTTCAAGCGATTTCAGAGTGATGTTAAGAACCATCATAACAAGAAGATCAAATTCCTACGATCTGATCGATGAGAATTTCTGAGTTATGAGTTTGGCAATCACTTAAGACATTGTGGAATTGTTTCACAGTTGAAGCCACCTGGAACACCACAGGGTAATGGTGTGTCCGTACATCGTAATCGAACCCTATGAGATATGGTGCAATCTATGATGTCTCTTACCGATCTACCGTTTTCATTTTGAGGATATGCGTTAGAGACAGCTGCATTCACTTTACATAGGATACCATCTAAGTCCGTTGAGACGACGTCGTATGAATATGGTTTGGCAAGAAACCAAAATTGTCGTTTCTTAATGTTTGGGGCTGCGATGCTTAAGGCTTCAGCCGGAGAAGCTCGAACCCAAAAGCGGACAAACACATCTTCATAGGATACCCAAAGGTGATAGTTGGGTATACCTTCTATCTCAGATCCGAGGGCAAATTGTTTGTCGCTAAGAACGGGTCCATTCTAGAGAAGGAGTTTCTCTTGAAAGAATTGAGTGGGAGGAAGATAGAACTTGATGAGATTGTCAAACCTTTACTTCAACCAGAGAGTGATGCAACACAGAAAGATTATTTCTGTGGCGCCTATGTCTGTTGAATAGGAAGTTAATGATAGTGATCATGAAGCTTCAGATCAAGTTGCTATCAAACCTCGTAGGTTGACAAGGATATGTACTACTCCTGAGTGGTACGGTAATCCTGTCTTAGATATCATGTTGTTAGACAACAATGAACCTATGAGATATGGAGAAGCGATGGTGGGCCCGTATTCTGACAAATGGTTAGAAGCCATGAAATCTGAGATAGGATCCATGTATCAGAACAAAGTATGGACTTTGGTGGACTTGCCCGATGATTGGCGAGCCATTGAGATAAATGGATCTTTAAGAAGAAGACGGATGTGGGCGGTAATGTTACCGTCTATGAAGCTCGACTTGTGGGAAAGAGTCTTTTCACAAGTTCAAGGAGTTGACTACGATGAGAATTTCTCACCCGTAGCGATGCTTAAGTCCGTCAGAATCATGTTAGCATTAGCTGTATTTTTCGATTATGAAATCTGACAGATGGATGTCAAAAACAAGTTTTCTTACCAGTTTTCATAAGAAAGAGTTGTATGTGATACAATCAAAGTTTTGTGGATCCTAAGGATGCTAAAAGGTATGCTGGCTCCAGCGATCCTTCTATGGACTAGAGCAAGCATCTCGGAGTCAGAATATATGCTTTGATGGAGTGATCAAAGCTTTTAGGTTTATACAATGTTTGCTAGAAACTTGTATTTACAAGAAAGTGAGTGGGAGCACCACAACATTTCTGATGAGTATATGTGGATGACATATTGTTGATCCGAAATAATGTAGAATTTCTGGAAAGCGTAAACGGTTGTTTGAAGAGTGATTTTCAAAGGAAGACATGGATAAAGCTGCTTACATATTGGGCATCAAGATCTATAGAGATAGATGAAGATGCCTGATGATACTTTCAAAGAACGCACACCTTGACATGATTTTGAAGGAGTTCAAAATAGATCAGTCAAAGAAGGGATTCTTACCTGAGTTGTAAGGTGTGAAGTTGAGTAAGACTCAAAGCTTGACCACGGCAGAAGAAAGAGGAAGGACGAAGGTCGTCCCCTATGCTTTTGTCATAGGCTCTATACGATATGCCATGCTGAGTACCGCACCTGATGTGTGCCTTGCCACATGTCTGGCAAGAGGGTGCAAAGGTGATCTAGGAGTGGATCACCAGATAGCGGTCAAAATTATCCTTAGAGGAATAAGAAAATTTTTCTCGGTTATGGAGGTGATAAAGAGTTTGAAGTAAAGAGTTACGTCGATGCAAGCTTAACACCTATCCGGATAGCTCCGAGTAGAGATACCGGATACGTATAATGGAGCAACAATTTGGAATAGATCCAAGTGGAACGTGGTAGCAGCATCTACGATATGACATAAAGTTTTGCGAAATACATAGGGATCTGAATATTACAGACCCGTTGACTACAACCTCTCTCACAAGCATAACATGATCAAACCCAGAACTCATTGAGTGTTAATCACATAGTGATGTGAACTAGATTATTGACTCTAGTAAACTCTTTGGATGTTGGTCACATGGCGATGTGACCTGTGAGTGTTAATCACATGGCGATGTGAACTAGATTATTGACTCTAGTGCAAGTGGGAGACTGTTGGAAATATGCCCTAGAGGCAATAATAAATTAGTTATTATTATATTATATTTCATTGTTCATGATAATCGTTTATTATCCATGCTAGAATTGTATTGATAGGAAACTCAGATACATGTGTGGATACATAGACAACACCATGTCCCTAGTAAGCCTCTAGTTGACTAGCTCGTTGATCAATAGATGGTTACGGTTTCCTGACCATGGACATTGGATGTCGTTGATAACGGGATCACATCATTAGGAGAATGATGTGATGGACAAGACCCAATCCAAAGCCTAGCACAAGATCATGTAGTTTGTATGCTAAAGCTTTTCTAATGTCAAGTATCATTTCCTTAGACCATGAGATTGTGCAACTCTCGGATACCATAGGAATGCTTTGGGTGTACCAAACGTCACAACGTAACTGTGTGGCAATAAAGGTGCACTGCGGGTATCTCCGAAAGTGTCTGTTGGGTTGGCATGAATCGAGACTGGGATTTGTCACTCCATGTAACGGAGAGGTATCTCTGGGCCCACTCGGTCGGACATCATCATAATGTGCACAATGTGACCAAGGAGTTGATCACGGGATGATGTGTTACGGAACGAGTAAAGAGACTTGCCGGTAACGAGATTGAACAAGGTATCGGGATACCGACGATCGAATCTCGGGCAAGTACTATACCGGTAGACAAAGGGAATTGTTTACGGGATTGATTGAATCCTTAACGTCGTGGTTCATCTGATGAGATCATCATGGAGCATGTGGGAGCCAACATGGGTATCCAGATCCCGCTGTTGGTTATTGACCGGAGAGTTGTCTCGGCCATGTCTGCATGACTCCCGAGCCCATAGGGTCTACACACTTAAGGTTCGATGACGCTAGGGTTATAGGGAATAGATGTACGTGGTTACCGAATGTTGTTCGGAGTCCCGGATGAGATCCCGGACGTCACTAGGAGTTCCGGAATGGTCCAGAGGTAAAGATTTATATATGGGAAGTCATCATACGGTCACCGGAATAATTCGGGGGGTTACCGGTATTGTACCGGGACCAACGAAGGGGTTCCGGGGGTCCACCGGGAGGGTCCACCTGCCCTAGAGGGCCCTATGGGCTGTGTGTGGAGAGGGACCAGCCCCTTAGTGGGCTGGGCGCCTCCCCCATAGGGCCCATGCGCCTAGGGTTTGGGGGAACCCTAAAGGGGGGTGCGCCCCTTGCCTTGGGGGGCAAGGCACCCCCCTGGCCGCCGCCCCCTCCTCAGATTGGATCTGAGGGGGCCGTCCCCCCTCTCCCTTGCCCCTATATATATGTGGGGGATGGGAGGGCAGCCGCACCCAAGTTCTGGCGCAGCCCTCCCCCTCTCCCAAGTCCTCCTCCTCTCCCGGGGTGATTGGCGAAGCCCTGCAGGATTGCCACGCTCCTCCTTCACCACCACGCCGTCGTGCTGCTGCTGGATGGAGTCTTCCCCAACCTCTCCTTCTCCCCTTGCTGGATCAATGCGTGGGAGACGTCACCGGGCTGCACGTGTGTTGAACGCGGAGGCACCGTTGTTCGGCGCTTAGATCGGAATCAACCGCGATCTGAATCGCTGCGAGTACGACTCCATCATCCGCGTTCTTGCAACGCTTCCGCTTAGCGATCTACAAGGGTATGTAGATGCACTCCCCTTCCCCTCGTTGCTAGATTACTCCATAGATTGATATTGGTGATGCGTAGAAAATTTTAAATTTCTGCTACGATCCGCAACACATTAAGCATGGCAAAGTCATAGCAACATCAATCTTAGAATATAGTGGATACTAGGGATCAAGACCTAACAAAACTAACTCGATTACGTGATGGATCTCATCCAACTCCTCACCGACCAGCGAGCCTACGAAGGAATTACTCACTCCCGTTGGGGAGCATAATGGAATTGCCGATGGAGAAGGGTTGGTGATGATGAAGAACGAAGATCCCCCTCTCCAAAACCCCAAAAGGAATCCAGATCTCGCCTCCCGATGAAGAACAGGAGGTGATGACGGCTCCGTCTCGTGGATCGCAATAATTCTTTCTCCCTGGTTTTTTTCTAGAAAAATAGGATTTTATAGCGTCGGTTTTAGGGTCTGGGGGCCACCAGGTGGGGACTACCCACCTGGGCGCACTAGGAGAGGGGGGCGCACCCTGGTGGGTTGTGCCCACCCAGGTGCCCCTCTCCGGTGGGTCTTGGTTCCAGAAATTCTTATTTATTGTATAAAAATTCCTCACAAAGTTTTGTTCCATTCCGAGAACTTTTATTTCTGCACAAAAACAACACCATGGTAGTTCTGCTGAAAACAACGTCAGTCCGGGTTTAGTTTCACTCAAATCATGCAAATTAGAGTCCACAACAAGAGGAAAAGCGTTAGAAAAAGTAGATACGTTGGAGACGTATCAACTCCCCAAAGCTTAAACCTTTGCTTGTCCTTAAGCAATTCATTTTTACGAATTCTTTTGCTCTTGTTTGCATAAATAAGCTTAAACCATACACAGGTTTTCAGCCAACATTATAACTAACCATACCGACAATAACTCTTATAGATTATATTAACTCATATCAATGGCATAATCAGCTAGCGAGCAATAATAAGGTATCTCAAATGGCAACACATTATCAAAACAACCATGATATAATATGACAATAGTGGTATCTCGCTAGCCCTTTTAAGACCGCAAAACATAAATGCAGAGTACCTCCAAAGTCCAAGCAGCGACTAAACATTGTAATTCATGGTAGAAAAGATCCAGTCATGATGCACCCAACATTAGCTACACACAATGCGTAAGTCATGACAGCTGTGCTCTCAGGTTCTAGCGCTTGTTTTAGAAGGTGATGACATAACATAAAAGTAAATAGATAGTCCTTTCATAGAGGGAAGCACTAATTTGCAGAGGTGCCAGAGCTCAAGTTTTTAAAATGGAGGTAAATGATATTTTGAGACATGCACCCTTCTTATTTACTTCACAACTATCAGTTATCAATATCTTCCATGCTAAGCATGCTAGTGGCGGTTCCTAAGCGCTAAGTAAACATTTACTCCCCCTCCAGCAACAATCACATCCCACGGCTTGTCCGAAACAACGGGTGCCGTCCAAACCAACAACAGTTCCGGGGGAGTTTTGTTTAATTATTTGCACTTTTGAGTTTGGGACTGGGAATCCCTACTACTGCCCTTTTCTTGTGTGGTGGCGAGTGAATAAACACTCGACCTGAGAATAACCCGCTTAGCATGGAAGATATCGATCACCTCCTGTCGTTCCATGAACGATCCAGGCACACAAAAAGGATATTTATTTAGCGGTTTTTAGAGGTGGCACATGCAAATTTACTTAGGACGGCAGGGTAATACCACATATAGGTAGGTATGGTGGACTCATCTAGAATAACTTTGGGTTCATGGTTTTTGATGTACAAGCAGAATTCCCACTTAGTACAGGCGAAGGCTAGCACTTAGATTAAGAAGCGGCCAACTAGAGAGCAACAACGGTCATGAACATGCATTATGCATAAGTAACATTGGACACTAGCATGAGTAGCATATGATCACGATGATTCTCAAATTCACTCTGAAATTCTTTGAACTCACTTCGCATCATTGCTACTATCATCTTTCAACTTAGTTTTCTCTAGGAACCCGTGTGATCTTCCTATGGACCGCCACCCAGGCTCAAAGGGAACTGAGATTATTCATGCTAGAAACTTCCGTGTGCAGCCACAAGCTATTATGGGCTCTAGCATAGTTGAGTAAGTTACGTGAAGCTCTTGAAGAGGCAGATCGGCAGGTAGAGGGATGTAGGTTTGGTATGGTCTTCCGGAGTAGAGAGTTAATGTTTCTGAAAGACTGTGTCTCGGTCATCTGTTTCTCAAACATCATGTAGTGCGAGAAATCCAATGGAGGAGATCGAGTCTTGTGGGGAAAAGTGCGCAAACCTCTGCAGAGTGTACAAACTAATCATGGTTAGCCGTGTCCCCGGTTATGGACATCTTGAGTATCTAGTACTTGGAGTATCTTAAGTATCTCATCACTCTTAATTAATATTGTTGGGTTGTTAATCATTTTAATTGGGATTGAGTTGGAGGAACCTTCTCAATGATGTTTCAACTACCATGATAGTTAAATTAAAATCTATTCCTTTGTTGTAGGGAAAAATTGGCTTTTCGCAAAAACTATAACCATAGAGCTTTCCACCAGCCATATATGCATGTAGTGATAACATTATTCTGTTCTTGCTCTACTCTGTTATATTGCCAGCATATTCCATGTGCTGACCCGTTTTCGTGCTGCAACGTATTATGTTGCAGACTTTTCAGATGAGGATTAAGGTTCGTTAGGTCGTTGCCGTGCAGCTCAGTTATGCCATTGGAGTTGATGGACTCACTTTATCTTCCAAGTCTTCAGTTGTTATCGACTTAGATGGCCTTAAGCCATATTTATTGTAATAAGTTCTCTTTTGAGACATTCGATGTAATAAGTGTGTGATTGCTACTCTGTTATAACTCCTTCAAGTACTGTGTGTCAGCATTACCGATCCAGGGATGACACTAAAGCACAGAGACTTGACCGTTTGAGGTCGGGTCGCTACAAAGATGGTATCAGAGCACACACTGAGTGTAGGACACGACCACTAAGATAAAACAATATGTCACCCTTCTCTACTCATTTCTGACTCCTCTCCATTTTCTACTCTTTAGGATGGCGGAGATGAGGAACAAGTTTGCACAACCGGAGGAAGAAGCACCTTTTGGACGACACTTGAAGGAAGTCACTAGGTACTTGAACATTGGAATACCAAGCTTCACCGGGACCTACAACGCCACTTTGCCTGAAGAGGAGCGATGGATGATACAAGTTCAAGTTCCAGGAAGGACCTTCATGCCAGTCACTAAACCTATATAATTTTCCTTCGACGCACCAACCTGGAGTTTAGGAAAGAGTATGGCAGCTCACATCACCATGAGACGCATTGGAGAAGTATATCACAAGGATCTTAAGGACACTATCTACCAAATATGTGGGCGCCGAGACAAGCAATGAGAGATGATTAGCACCAGGAAGGATAGATCAATTGCAGCTTTCATCCAGGAGTTAAACCAACACATTCGATGTTAGGAGAATCAGATGTGCGCAGACATGATGGACTTGAAGAAGGAAAAGACAAGGATCATCGAGCTGGAAGAAGAACTTAAGTCTACACGCGATGGATATGAGGAGGAAATTGCAACACTACTGGAGAAGAATGACGACCTGATTAAGAAGATCGGAATATTTATGGGAGACCCCACACCAGTAGAAGAAGATGAAGAACCCAAGGAGATTCATCCGGAGGACTACATCATCATCGACGACAACGACTCCGACCCTAGTGATGATGACTTTGAAGACGAAGTTGGAGCAGATATCATGGAGTCTTCCACCGATCAAAATTTGTAGATGACCACCAATGATTAGTAGTATTCCCCCATGTATTCAGTAGTAGTTGAGCACTTTTGCAATAGTTCTAGACCGCTTGTATGCCCTTGCTTGATTGATTGAGTGAAGTGATTGTGTTTTTCTCATGTACATATGGGTAGTGCTTTCTCATTAGACCTCATTATATTCTAATCTCTTCCATCTAAACCCATCAGATGCCTCCGAGACGTGACCCCGGATTTGCCTTTCCGCTGGAGCTCACTCAGTTGATCCAGCAGCAGAACACCTTGATGCAATTGCTAGTTCAGAACCAGGGTAACAACAACAACAACAACCCGCCGCCAGTGGACAACCTAGCCCGTTTTCAAAGGTTACAGCCGCCGGTGTTTTCCAGTAGCGCCGAGCCTATAGTTGCTGATGATTGGCTACGCCGTATTGGAAGGGAGTTGACCACCGCAGGTTGCATAGATGCTGAGAAGGTGAGCTTTGCCGCACATCAATTGGATGGACCAGCAGCCTCATGGTGGGAGAATTACACAGCCACTTTCCCCATAGCCAACGTCACTTGGGACCAGTTTCAACAAGCTTTCCATACAACCCATGTCTCAACTGGAGCCATGAATTTGAAGAAGCGTGAGTCTCGCAACTTACGCCAGGGGAACCATACTGTGGCTCAGTACGTGGATGAGTTTAGCAAGCTATCTCGCTATGCCCCTGACGATGTGGCCACAGATGCTGCGAAGGAGGAGAAATTTATGGAAGGGCTGAATGATGAGATCAGTATGCAGTTGATGGTGGCAACATTCACCAACTACCAGGAGTTGGTAGATAAGGCTCTTATGATTGAAGGGAAGCAACAGCAGATTGAGAGCCGTAAGAGGAAGTATGGACAAGGGAGGTATAACTCAGGAGCTCAGCAGAAGCCTCGCCTAACCCTGAACTCGGGAGGACTTGTTCATAACCATGGAGGCGACACCCATAATGGAGGAAGTAACCATAATCATACTGTCACAAGGAATGGAAATGGGAATGGAGCAAGCAACAACCAGAACCACCCCAATCCAGCCCCACCCACCAAGAGGGACCTCAGCCACGTTACTTGTTTCAAGTGCAGGAAGACTGGACACTATGCCACGGAGTGCCTTGAAGGGAAGAATGGAAACGGAAACGGGAGCACTGGGAAGAAGCCCAATCCATTCAACAAAGGACAAGTGAACCACGTTAACGTGGAGGAGGTGGAAGAGCAGCCAAACGCGGTTATAGGTAAGTTTTGGTTAAGTCATTTACCGCTCTTGTTCTATTTGATACTGGTGCATCGCATTCATACATATCAAGGAGATTCGTGGATAAGTTTAAACTACCAACCCAAACCCTTAGGACCCCTCTCTTAGTGAGTTCACCTGGAGTAGAGTATATGGCTAGTCGATGGTGCGACCAGATACCCCTAACCATTGGCACCCATGTTTTCCCGTCCGACCTAATTATCTTGGAGTCACAAGGATTGGATGTGATATTAGGCATGGACTGGATGCCAAAGTATGGAGGAAGCATTAACTGTGCTAGTAAGTTGATTTATCTCACCACCTCAGAGGGAAAAAGGATCAAGTATATATCTAGGCATGTGCCTAGGAGGAGCCAAGTGAATACCCTCACAGGAGTTGTTCAGGAAGAAGTGCCTGTAGTAAGGGATTACCCGGATGTTTTCCCAGAGGAGTTACCAGGCATGCCACCGGATCGAGACATCGAGTTCTTGATAGAGCTATTGCCAGGGACAGGGCCAATATTCAAGAGACCCTATCAGATGCCCGTGAATGATTTGGAGGAAATTAAAAAACAGATCAAGGAGTTATTGGAGAGAGGATACATTCGAAGAAGTTCATCACCTTGGGGAGCCCTAGTGCTTTTGGTTGAGAAGAAGGATAAATCCCTAAGAATGGTTGTTGATTATCGGGCCTTGAATGAAGTGACAATCAAGAACAAGTACCCACTGCCGATGATCAATGATCTGTTTGATCAGCTGCAAGGAGCTAAAGTGTTTTCGAAGATCGATTTGCGATCGGGATACCATCAGTTGAAGATTCGAGAGAAGAATATACCAAAGACATCGTTCACCACGCGGTACGGATTATACGAGTATACCGTCATGTCGTTTGGACAGACTAACGCCCCTGCCTATTTCATGAGCATGATGAACAAGGTATTCATGGAATATTTGCATAAATTTGTTGTGGTGTTCATTGATGATATAATGGTATATTCGAAGAATGAATAGGAGCACAAGGAGCATTTGCGTTTAGTTCTCGAGAAACTCAGGGAACATCAGCTGTATGCCAAGTTCAGCAAATGCGAGTTTTGGTTGCAGGAAGTCGGGTTCCTTGGATATGTTATATCAGGAGAAGGTATAGCAGTAGATCCCACCAAGATTCAGTCGGTCACTGAATGGTTGGCACCCACTTCAGTTAGCGAGATCCACAATTTTCTTGGACTCGCAGGATACTATCAGAGATTCATTGAGAATTTTTTCAAGATTGTGAAACCAATGACCGAGTTGTTGAAGAAGGATACCAAGTTTAAATGGATGGAAGATTGTGAGGCAAGTTTCCAGGAGTTGAAGAAACGTTTGACTACAGCCCCAGTGCTGACACTGCCAGATATACATAAGGATTTCCAAGTGTATTGCGACGCCTCTCGCTTAGGACTTGGATGTGTGCTTATGCAGGACGGAAGAGTTGCTTCATATGCCTCGCGACAACTAAAACCTTACGAGTTGAATTATGCCACACATGATTTGGAGTTAGCAGCCGTGGTTCATGCGTTGAAGACTTGGAGACATTACCTTATTGGAAACCGTTGTGATGTGTACACGGATCATAAGAGTTTGAAGTACATCTTCACACAGAAGGAGCTGAACCTTAGGCAGAGGAGATGGTTGGAGCTTATAAGGGATTATGACATGAAGCTACACTATCATCCAGGAAAGGCCAATGTCGTAGAAGACGCTTTGAGCCGGAAGAGTTATGCTAATATCCTTGCGAGTAAGGGAGTGCTGAAGGAGTTAGCAGAGGATATCATGGAACTTCGATTAGAGATTTTTCCCAGAGGTTTTGTTGCAATAATGGAGGTTCAATCTGCATTGTTGGGCAAGATTCGAAAAGCTCAGAAGGATGACAAGGAGATTGTTGAGATAAAAGAGAAGATGAGCAAAGGAAGGGCCAAAGGTTTTCGTGAGGATGAGCACGATACGTTATGGTTTGAGGACCGAGTTTATGTGCCCAATAACACTGAGATCAGGAAGTTAATACTACAGGAGGTCCATGACTCACCATACCCGATACACCCCGGAAACACCAAGATGTATTTGGATTTGAAGCAGCGTTTCTGGTGGACGGGTATGAAGAAGGATATTGCCGAGTACGTAGCTGTATGTGATGTATGTCAGAGAGTGAAGGCAGAGCATCAAAAGCCGGCAGGATTGTTACAACCTATGCCGATACCCGAATGGAAGTGGGATAAACTTGGCATGGACTTTATCACCGAATTGCCAGGACCAAATCAGGATATGATTCCATATGGGTAGTAGTTGATCGCTTGACCAAAGTGGCTCACTTTATCCCAGTGAAAACCACTTATACAAGTGCGAAGTTGGCCAAGATATATATGTCCAGGATCATATGTCTGCATGGAGTTCCGAGAACCATTGTATCAGATAGAGGAACACAGTTTACCTCAAAGTTTTGGTATCAGCTACACCAGACCTTGGGAACAAGACTAGATTTCAGTATAGCGTTTCACCTGCAGACGGATGAACAGACAGAGAGAGTCAATCAGATTCTGGAGGACATGTTGAGAGCCTGTGCGCCAGATTATGGATCTACTTGGGACGACAATTTTCCTTATGCAGAATTCTCATACAACAATAGCTACCAAGCCAGTTTGAAGATGGCACCGTTCGAAGCCTTGTACGGACGAAGGTGCAGAACGCTGTTAATGTGGGATGAAGTAGGAGACGGACAGTTGTTTGGATCAGACTTGATCAAGGAGTCTAAAGAGAAAGTTAAGTTGATTCGTGATAGACTGAACATTGCTCAGTCCAGGCAGAAGAGTTATGCAGATTAAAAACACAAGGATGTAATCTATGAAATTGGAGACAGAGCATATTTGCGAGGTGATTATCACCTTTGCGGGGAGTGAAACATTTTGGAGTTAAGGGAAAGTTAGCTCCAAGATTTGTAGGACCATATCGTATTTTGGAACGGATGGGAGAAGTTGCCTACAAGTTGGAGTTACCTGAAGGACTGTCAGGAGTTCACGATGTGTTTCACGTTTCCCAGTTGAAGAAGTGCCATGCTGAGATGGCCGACATACCACTAAGAGATACCGTACCCTTGGAGGCGATTCAGTTGGACAATGACTTGACTTATGAAGAGAAGCCAGTCAAGATTTTGGAGTTAGCTAGTCGAGTCACCCGCAGCAAAGTCATCAAGTTTTGCAAAGTTCAGTGGAGCCACCATACCGAGGACGAAGCCACATGGGAACGAGAGGATGATCTTCGCAAGGACCACCCACACCTATTTTCTAGCCAACCCGAATCTCGAGGGTGAGATTCATCTTAAGGGGGTAGGTTTGTAACATCCCAAATTTTCAATTTGGAATGTTATACATAGATCATTCTTGCATATCATGTTTTGTTGCATTTCGTCTCAAAATCCTCGAAAATCCTAAGCAACTCAAGGACCCTCGGAGAGAGTTGGGGATTTCTCTGGTTTTCAAATTTGATTTTTATCAAATATTGAAACGAGGATTTTGGTTTTAATTACTTTTCTCTCCAAAAATATTTCATATTAATATATGAGAGGAGATAATATGACTTCTCCAAAATAAATGAAATATTGGAGGAAAACTATTAAAATCAATTTTTGCTTTTATTTGGATTTTATTTGCAATTTTGGTTGCATTAGAAAAATTGCACGTTTTCAAAATTGCATTTTAGGGCCAAGAAAATGTTCATCTCGTTCTAAATATTTTATTTAGACGGAGAATTTTTTTTGGCATTTTTAGAATTTTATTTTATTTTCTAGGATTTTTCTGAGTTTCGGCGGAATTATTAAAAAAATGCGCCTAGGCCTAGCTGGGCCGAAGCCCAGCGCCGGCCCACCTCGCCCCGCGCTGCCGTCTCCTAGCGGGACTGCGCCGCCGCCGCCGCCGACAGGGAGTCCGGCTCGGACTCCCGTTCCCCCGCATCGTGCCCCCTCCCCCAAGGCACCTCCGCCCCCCCTTTAAAGCCGCACCCCCCGCCGGCCTTGGAGCCCCACCCCGAGCCACCGCGAGCCGTCCCCGTCGCCAAAGCCGTCACGCCACCTGCCGCTGCCGAGCCGCCCCGCCGCCTCTTGCCGCTGCCGCCCACGCCGCCTGCCGCTGCCGAGCCGTCGCGCCGCCCCGCCGCCTCTTTCCGCTGCCGTGCCGCCGTCGCCGAAGCCGCCGCCGCCTCGCATAGCGCCGCCCCTCGCCAGAGCCGCCACCGTGCCGGTCCTCGCCAGAGGTTAGCGCCGTTCGGTTTTTTTTAGAAGACCGGTTCGGTTTCATTAGAAAACCCTAGTCGTTTTTTTCGGTTCACCGGTTTTTCTTCGATTTTTCGTTTAGCGGTCGTTCGTCTGGTCGTTCGTTTTAACGAACGGTTTTCGCCCGTTAGTTACAGATAACGAACGCTTGTTTGTTAGCATGTTCGTCAGTTTTCTTTTATCGGATTAATCCGTGATTATTTCTGATCACGATTTCTGATCTGATTTTTGTTTTAGTTTTTCTTTTCGCTTGTTAGTCGGAATCAGGCAATTCAAGCGCCTATATCTTCGTCTCGAGACCCTCTTTCCGCTTAACCAACCTGCACAAGTTTTTGCTATGGTAAAATTTGACCTAAGTCCAGATTAGTAAACGGATCTTGTTTCTTTTGCCGTTTGAGTTTCGTTGCTCCGTTTGGTTTGATTCTTTTTGCAACTGGAGTTCTTAAGTTGAACTTTCTGGTCAATCTCTCTTATTTGAGTTTTGCCGTGTTTATTTGTTTGTTGCTTATGTATGCTATTGTTTGGTTGCGATAGAATTCCCGGAGTGCGAAGCGTGTTATTTGGAGTCTCTAGGTTACACGGATCGTCGGCAAGGCAAGTAACACTTTGATCATACTCTTTCCATACCTAGTTTTTATGCATTAGTTCCAATCCTCAAACATTGCATGATTAGGATGTCATTGACTTGTGGGTTGGGAAGTAGTTGATGAGGTAAACCTATTGCCCTGTTATATTCAAACCCTTGGGAGTTACTTCTACGTGTTGCTTATATTGCTATGCTATGCTCGTAGACGTGGGTTGAGTTTGAGTGAAATCCATGACATATGTGAGATTGTTAAATAATGGTTTAACTTAAGGTGGCAACTTAAATAAACATCTGGGTGGATTAAGGCACCTGGAGTACCCAGTGTTGCCTGTATTTTTTTGGAAATCCCGGAGTACCCGTGTGATCTTCCTATGGACCGCCACCCAGGCTCAAAGGGAACTGAGATTATTCATGCTAGAAACTTCCGTGTGCAGCCACAGGCTATTATGGGCTCTAGCATAGTTGAGTAAGTTACGTGAAGCTCTTGAAGAGGCAGATCGGTAGGTAGAGGGATGTAGGTTTGGTATGGTCTTCCGGAGTAGAGAGTTAATGTTTCTGAAAGACTGTGTCTCGGTCATCCGTTTCTCAAACATCATGTAGTGCGAGAAATCCAACGGAGGAGATCGAGTCTTGTGGGGGAAAGTGCGCAAACCTCTACAGAGTGTACAAACTAATCATGGTTAGCCGTGTCCCCGGTTATGGACATCTTGAGTATCTAGTACTTGGAGTATCTTAAGTATCTCATCACTCTTAATTAATATTGTTGGGTTGTTAATCATTTTAATTGGGATTGAGTTGGAGGAACCTTCTCAATGATGTTTCAACTACCATGATAGTTAAACTAAAATCTATTCCTTTGTTGTAGGGAAAAATTGGCTTTTCGCAAAAACTATAACCATAGAGCTTTCCACCGGCCATATATGCATGTAGTGATAGCATTATTCTGTTCTTGCTCTACTGTGTTATATTGCCAGCATATTCCATGTGCTGGCCCGTTTTCGCGCTGCAACGTATTATGTTGCAGACTTTTCAGACAAGGAGTAAGGTTCATTAGGTCGTTGCCGTGCATCTTAGTTATGCCGTTGGAGTTGATGGACTCACTTTATCTTCCAAGCCTTCCGCTGTTATCGACTTAGATGGCCTTAAGCTATATTTATTGTAATAAGTTCTCTTTTGAGACATTCGATGTAATAAGTGTGTGATTGCTACTCTGTTATAAATCCTTCGAGTACTGTGTGTGTCAGCATTACCGATCCAGGGATGACACTGAAGCACAGAGACTTGACCGTTTGAGGTCGGGTCGCTACAGCGACAACCATAGGGCTCCTGCCAGTTGCCGATAACTTTTACAAAACATGATCATCTCATACAACATGCCCTGCAAAAACAAGTTAGACGCCCTCTACTTTGTTGTTGCAAGTTTTACGTGGCTGCTACGGGCTTGTAGCAAGAACCGTTCTTACCTACACATCAAAACCACAATGATTTTTTTGTCAAGTGTGATGTTTTAACCTTCAACAAGGACCTGTCATAGTCAAATTCGATTCAACTAAAGTTGGAGAAACAGACACCCACTAGCCACCTGTGTGCAAAAGCACGTCGGTAGAACCGGTCTCATGAACGTGGTCATGTAATGTTGGTCCAGGCTTATTCATCCAATAATATCGCCAAATCAAAATAAGACGTTGGTGGTAAGCAGTATGACTATTATCCCCCACAACTCTTTGTGTTCTACTCGTGCATATCATCTATGCATAGACCTGGCTCTGATACCACTATTGGGGAACGTAGCATGCAATTTCAAAAAAATCATACGATCACACAAGATCTATCTAGGAGATGCATAGCAACGAGAGGGGGAGAGTGTATCCATGTACCCTCGTAGATCAAAAGCGGAAGCGTTAGGTTAATGCGGTTGATGTAGTCAAACGTCTTCATGATCCAACCAATCTAGTGCCTAATGTACGGCACCTCCGTGTTTAGCACACGTTCAGCTCGATGACGTCCCTCAAACTCTTGAACCAGCAGAGGGTCAAGGGAGAGTTCCGTGAGCACGACGGCGTGGTGACGGTGATGGTGATCCACGCACGGCTTTGCCTAAGCACTACGACGCTATGACCAGAGGAGTAAAATGTGGAGGGGGGGCACCGCACATGCCTAAGAGAACAATTGATCTACCTTTGGGGTGCCCCCCGCCCCCGTATATGGAGGGGAGGAGGAGGCGGCCGGCCGGCCTAGAAGGGGCGCGCCAAGGGGGGAGTCCTACTAGGACTCCTAGTCCTACTAGGATTCAGCCCCCTCTTTTCCTTCTCATGGAAGTGGAAAGGGGGATGAAGAGGGAGTAGGAGAAGGAAAGGGGGTGGCACCCCCGTCCCTAAACCAATTCGGCCTCCTCCCTGGTGGGGGGGGGCGCACCAGCCCCTTGTGGGCTGGTTAGCCTCCCTCCTATGGCCCATATGGCCCATATCTTCCCCCGGGGGGTTCCGGTAACCCCCCCGGTACTCTTGTATGTACCCGATACACTCCAGAACCCTTCCGGTGTCCGAATACTACCTTCTAATTGATAAATCTCCAACGTATCTATAATTTTTGATTGTTCCATGCTATTATATTATCAACTTTGGATGTTTATGGGCTTTATTATACACTTCTATATCATTTTTGGGACTAACCTATTAACCCAGAGCCCAGTGCCAGTTTATGTTTTTTTTCTATTTTAGGGTTTCGAAGAAAAGGAAAATCAAACGGAGTCCAAATGACCTAAAACTTCACGGAACTTATTTTTGGATCAGAAGAAGCCCAGAAGACTTGGAGTCTACGTAAGGGAAGCTTCGAGGAGGCCACGAGGTAGGGGGCGCGCCCACCCCCCTGGGCGCACCCTCCACCCTCGTGGGCCCCTCGTGGCCCCCCTTTCATACTTCTTCCTCCTATATATCTCCATATACCCTAAAACGATCGGGGAGCACAATAGATCGGGAGTTTCGCCGCCAGAAGCCTCCGTAGCCACCGAAAGCCAATCTAGACCCGTTCTGGCACCCTGCCGGAGGGGGCAATCCCTCTCCGGTGGCAATCTTCATCATCCAGGTGCTCTCCATGACGAGGAGGGAGTAGTTCTCCCTCAGGGCTGAGGGTATGTACCAGTAGTTATGTGTTTGATCTCTCTCTCTCTCTTGTGTTCTTGAGGTGATACGATCTTGATGGATCGTGAGCTTTGCTATTATAGTTGGATCTTATGATGTTTTCTCCCCCCTCTACTCTCTTGTAATGGATTGAGTTTTCCCTTTAAAGTTATCTTATCAGATTGAGTCTTTAAAGATTTGAGAACACTTGATGTATGTCTTGTCGTGTGTATCTGTGGTGACAATGGGATATCACGTGATTCACTTGATGTATGTTTTGGTGACCAAGTTGCGGGTTCCACCCATGAACCTATGCATAGGGGTTGGCACACGTTTTTGTCGTGATTCTCCGGTAGGAACTTTGGGGCACCCTTTGATGTTCTATGTGTTGGTAGAATAGATGAATCTGAGATTGTGTGATGCATATCGTATAATCATACCCACGGATACTTGAGGTGACATTGGAGTATCTAGGTGACATTAGGGTTTTGGTTGATTTGTGTCTTAAGGAGTTATTCTAGTATGAACTCTAGGGCTGTTTGTGACACTTATAGGAATAGCCCAATGGATTGATTGGAAAGAATAACTTTGAGGTGGTTTCGTACCCTACCATAATCTCTTCGTTCGTGCTCCGCTATTAGTGACTTTGGAGTGACTCTTTGTTGCATGTTGAGGGATAGTTATTTGATCCAATTATGTTATTATTGTTGACAGGACTTGCACTAGTGAAAGTATGAACCCGAGGCCTTGTTTCAACGCATTGCAATACCGTTTTAGCTTACTTTTATCATTAGTTACCTGGCTGTTTTATAATTTCAGATTACAAAAACTATTATCTACTATCCATATACCACTTGTATCACCATCTCTTCGCCGAACTAGTGCACCTATACAATTTACCATTGTATTGGGTGTGTTGGGGACACAAGAGACTCTTTGTTATTTGGTTGCAGGGTTGCTTGAGAGAGACCATCTTCATCCTACGCCTCCTACGGATTGATAAACCTTAGGTCATCCACTTGAGGGAAATTTGCTACTGTCCTACAAACCTCTACACTTGGAGGCCCAACAACGTCTACAAGAAGAAGGTTGTGTAGTAGACATCACTAATATTTAAATCTTTACCTCGACCATTTTGATACTCCTCGTCATGTCCGTGATCTCTTCCGGGACTCCGAACAAACTTCGGTCACCAAAACACATAACTCACAAATACAAATCGTCATCGAACATTAAGCGTGTGGACCCTACGGGTTCGAGAACTATGTAGACATGACCGAGACACATCTCCGGTCAATAACCAATAGCGGAACCTGGATGCTCGTATTGATTCCTACATACTCTACGAAGATCTTTATCGGTTAAACCACTATGACAACATACGACATTCCCTTTGTCATCGATATGTTACTTGCCTGAGATTCGATCGTCCGTATCTTCATACCTAGTTCAATCTCATTACCGGCAAGTCTCTTTACTTGTTTCGTAATGCATCATCCTGCAACTAACTCATTAGTCACATTGCATGCAAGGCTTATAATGATGCGCATTACCGAGAGGGCCCAGAGATACCTCTCCGATACTCGGAGTGACAAATCCTAATCTTGATCTATGCGAACTCAACAAACACCTTCAGAGATACATGTAGAGCATCTTTATAATCATCCAGTTACGTTGTGACGTTTGATTGCACACAAGGTATTCCTCCGGTATCCGGGAGTTGCATAATCTGATAGTCAAAGGAATATGTATATGACATGAAGAAAGCTATAGCAATAAAACTGAACGATTATTATGCTAAGCTAACAGATGGATCTTGTCCATCACATCATTCTCCTAATGATGTGATCCCATTTATCAAATGACAACACATGTCTATGGTTAGGAAACTTAACCATGTTTGATTAACGAGCTAGTATAGTAGACGCTTACTAGGGACACGGTCTTTTGTCTATGTATCCACACATGTATCAAGTTTCCGGTTAATACAATTCTAGCATGAATAATAAAAATTTATCATGATATAAGGAAATATAAAATAACTAATCTATTATTGCCTCTAGGGCATATTTCCTTCAAGTGATTGACAGAATTCTCTAGTCACTATCACCAAGCTACTAGAACTTTGTGATGAACTACAATATGCAAGGGATGACGAAAACGATTCCTGAGCTCTTCGCGATGCTGAAATCGGTGAAGGTAGAAATCAAGAAAGAACATCAAGTGTTGATGGTTAACAAGACCACTAGTTTCAAGAAAAAGGGCAAGGGAAAGAAATGGAACTTCAAGAAGAATGGCAAGCAAGTCGCCACTCCTGTGACAAAGCCCGAAGCTGGACCCAAGCTGAAGACTGAGTGCTTCTACTGCGAAGGGACTGGTCATTGGAAGTGGAACTGCCCCGAATACTTGGCGGATAAGAAGGATGGCAAAGTGAACAAAGGTATATTTGATATACATTTTATTAATGTGCACTTTACTAGTGTTCATAGCAAGCCCTCGATATTTGATACTGGTTCAGTTGCTAAGAGTAGTAACTCAAAACAGGAATTGCAAAATAAACAGAGACTAGTTAAGGGTGAGGTGACGATGTGTGTTGGAAGTGATTCCAAGGTTGATAAAATCACCATCGCACACTCCCTTTACCTTCGGGATTAGTGTTGAACCTAAAATAAATATTATTTGGTGTTTGCGTTGAGCATAAATATGATTGGATCATCTTCATTGCAATACGGTTATTCATTTAGTCAAAGAATAATTGTTGTTCTATTTACATGAATAAAACCTTCAATGGTCATACACCCAATGTGAATGGTTTATTGAATCTTGATTGTGGTGATACACATATTCATAATATTGATGCCAAAAGATGCAAAGTTGACAATGATAGTGCAACATATTTGTGGCACTGCTGTTTAGGTCATATTGGTGTAAAGCGCATGAAGAAACTCCATGCGGATGGGATTTTGGAATCACTTGATTATGAATCATTTGATGCTTGCAAACCAGGCCTCATGGGCAAGATGACTAAAAATCCATTCTCCAGAACAATGGAGCTAGCCAATGACTTATTGGAAATAATACATACCGATGTATGTGGTCCAATGAGTGTTGAGGCATGCAGCATGTATCGTTATTTTCTGAACTTCATAGATGATTTGATTAGGTATGGGTATATCTACTTGATGAAATACGACTCTTAAACATTTGAAAAGGTTCAACGAATTTCAGAGTGAAGTAGAGAATCATCTTAACAAGAAAATAAAAGTTTCTATGATCTAATCGCGGAAGCAAATATTTTAGTTATGATTTTGGCCTTCATTTAAAAACATGTGGAATAGTTTCACAACTCACGCCACGTGGAACACCACAGCGTAATGGTGTGACCGAACATCGTAACCGTACTTTATTAGATATGGTGTGATCTATGATGTCTCTTACCGATTTACCACTATCGTTTTGGGGTTACGCATTAGAGACAACTGCATTCATGTTAACTAGGGCACCGTCTAAATCCGTTGAGACGACATCGTATGAACTATGGTTTAGCAAGAAACCTAAGCTGTCGTTTCTTAAATGTTTGGGGTTGAGACACTTATGTCAAAAGGCTTCAGCCTGATAAGCTCAAACCCAAATCAGAGAAGTGCATCTTTATAGGATACCCTAAGGAAACAAATGGGCACACCTTCTACCAGAGATCCGAAAGGCGAGATCTTTGTTGACAAAAAAAAGGATCCTTTCTAGAGAAGGAGTTTCTCTCGAAAGAAGTGAGTGGGAGGAAAGTAGAACTTGATGAGGTAATTGTACCTTCTCTCAATTTGGAAAGTAACACACATCAGAGAAATCCCTTCCCGTGATGCCTACACCAACTAGAGAGGAAGTTAATGATGATGATCATGAAACTTCAGGTCAAGTTACTACTGGACCTCGTCGGTCGAACAGAGCATGTTCCGCACGACAGTGGTACGGTAATCATGTCTTGGAAGTCATGTTACTAGACCATGACGAACCTACGAACTATGAAGAAGCTATTATGGGCCCAGATTCCGACAGATGGCTTGAGGCCATGAAATCTGAGATAGGATCTAGGTATGAGAACAAAATGTGGACTTTGGTGGACTTGCCCGATGATCGGCAAGCCATAGAAAATAAATGGATCTTCAAGAGGTAGACTGGCGCTGATGGTAATGTTACTGTCTACAAAGCTCGACTTGTCACAAAAGTGTTTTCGACAAGTTCAAGGACTATGATGAGACTTTCTCGCCCGTAGTGATGCTTAAGTCTGTCCGAATCATGTTTGCAATTGCCACATTTTATGATTATGAAATCTGGCAAATGGATGTCAAAACTGCATTCCTTAATGGATTTCTTAAAAAATAGTTGTATATAATGCAACCAGAAGGTTTTGTCGATCCTAAAGGTGCTAACAAAGTGTGCAAGCTCCAGTGATCCATCTATGGACTGGTGCAAGCATCTCGGAGTTGGAATATATGCTTTGACGAGGTGATCAAAGCATATGGTTTTATACAGACTTATGGTGAAGCCTGTATTTACAAGAAAGTGAGCGGGAGCTCTGTAGCATTTATGATATTATATGTGGATGACATATTGCTGATCAGAAATGATATAGAATTTCAGGATAGCATAAAAGGATACTTGAATAAGAATTTTCCAATGAAAGACCTCGGTGAAGCTACTTATATATTGGGAAACAAGACCTATAGGGATAGATCAAGACGCTTGGTAGGACTTTCGCAAAGCACATACCTTGATAAAGTTTTCAAGAAGTTCAAAATGGACCAGTCAAAGAAAGGATTCTTGCCTATGTTACAAGGCGTGAATTTGAGTTAGACTCAAAACCCGACCACGGCAGAATATAGAGAGAATGAAATTCATTCCCTATGCCTCAGTCATAGGTTCTATAAAGTATGCCATGCTGTGTACCAGACCTATTGTGTGCCTTGCCATGGGTTTGGCAAGGAGGTACAAGAGTGATCCAGGAGTGAATCACTTGATAGCGGTCAAAATTATCCTTAGAAGAATAAGGAAATGTTTCTCGGTTATAGAGGTGATAAAGAGTTCGTCATAAAGGGTTATGTTGATGCAAGCTTTGACACTAATCCAGATGACTCTGAGTCTCGATCTGGATACATATTGAAAGTGGGAACAATTAGCTAGAGTAGATCCATGCAGAGCATAGTAGACATATAAATTTGCAAAATATATATACAGATCTGAATGTGGCAGACCCGTTGACTAAGCCTCTCTCACAAGCAAAACATGATCACACCTTAGTACTCTTTGGGTGTCAATCACATGGCAATGTGAACTAGATTATTGACTCTAGTAAACTCTTTGGGTGTTAATCAGATGGCGATATGAACTATGGGTGTTAATCAGATGGTGATATGAACTATGGGTGTTAATCACTTGGCGATGTGAAATAGATTATTGACTCTAGTGCAAGTGGGAGACTGAAGGAAATATGCCCTAGAGGCAATAATAAAGTAGTTATTTTTTATTTCCATATTCATGGTAAATGTTTATTATTCATGCTAGAATCGTATTGATCATAAACCTAAATACATGTGTGAATACATAGACAAACACTGTGTCCCAATTGAGCCTCTACTTGACTAGCTCGTTGATCAAAGATAGTTAAGGTTTGCTGACCATGGACATGAGTTGTCATTTTATAACGAGATCACATCATTAGGAGAATGATGTGATGGACAAGACCCATCCGTTAGCTTAGCATAATGATCATTCAGTTTTATTGATATGGCTTTCTTCATGTCAAATACATATTCCTTCAACGGTGAGATTATGCAACTCCTGGACACCGAAGGAATAACTTGTGTGCTATCAAATGTAACAACGTAACTAGGTGATTCTAAAGATGCTCTATAGGTATCTCCAAAGGTGTTTGTTGGGTTGCATAGATCGAGATTAGGATTTGTCACTCCGAGTATCGGAGAGGTATTTCTGGGCCCTCTCGGTAATGCAAATCATAAGAAGCCTTGCAAGCAAAGTTACTAATGAGTTAGTTGCAGGATGATGTATTACGGAACAAGTAAAGAGACTTGATGGTAACGAGATTGAACCAGGTATGAAGATACCGACGATCGAATCTCGGGCAAGTAACATACCGATGGACAAAAGGAATTGTGTATGTTGTGATAACGGCTCAACCCATAAAGATCTTCGTACAATATGTAGGAGCCAATATGAGCATACAGGTGCCGCTATTGGTTATTGACCGAAGAGGTGTCTCGGTCATGTCTACATAGTTCTCGAACCCGTAGGGTCCGCACGCTTAACGTTCGCTGACGATTTAGTATTATATGAGTTATGTGATTTGGTGACCGAATATTGTTCGGAGTCCCGGATGAGATCGCAGACATGACAAGGAGTCTCGAAATGGTCGAGAGGAAAATATTAATATATAGAATGATAGTATTCAGACACCGGAAGTGTTCCGGATAATATCGGGTATTTATCGGAGTACGGGGGGGTTACCGGAACCCCCGGGGGAAAGGTATGGGCCACATGGGCCATAGGAGGGGAGCACACCATCCACAAGGGGTGGCGCCCCCCTTAGGCAGGAGGCTGAATTGGAGAAGGAAGAGGGGGTTCGGCCCCCCTTCCCTTCCTCCCTTCCATCTTCCCTTTTCCCCCTCTGGCAAAAAAAGAAGGGGGAGGATAAATTGGGGAGGACCCCAAGTAGGATTCCTCCTACTTGGGGCGCCCCATGGCTGACTCTCCTCCCCTCTCACCTATATATATGTGGGGAGGGGAGCCTAGAAGACGGAACAACAAACGTTAGCCGTGTGCGGCGCCCCCTCCACAGTTTACACCCCGGTCATTGTTTTCTGGTGCTTAGGCGAAGCCCTGCGAGAATCACTTCACCATCAACGTCACCATGCCTTCGTGCTGACGGAACTCATCTACTACCTTGGCACCTTGCTTGATCACGAAGGCGAGTGACGTCACCGAGCTGAACGTGTGCAGAACTCGGAGGTGTCGTACGTTCGGTGCTTGATCGGCCTGAGCTAGAAGAAGTTCGGCTACATCAACCGTGTTATCAAACGCTTCCGCTTTCAGTCTACGAGGGTACGTGGACACACTCTCCCCCTCTCGTTGCTATGAATCTCCTAGGTAGATCTTGCGTGAGCATAGGAATTTTTTTGAAATTGCATGCTACGTTTCCCAACAATCATAACACTAGCATAATTGTGCAAACACTCAAGAACAGAAAGAAAAAGGCAAAAATAAAATGTATTCATTGGGTTGCCTCCCAACAAGCGCTATCGTTTTATGCCCCTAGCTAGGCATAATGCATAGATATAAGTATTATCATATTTAGTTTTTGCTACTTTTGTAAGGGCTTTCTCAAATCCTGGGGCTCTTTGCGCTTCCCCAAATTCTCAGGAAAAGAAACCATCTTGAGATCTAAAATATCCAACCGTTTATTGCAAAGAGTAATCAAAGTATTCATACGATTGAGATTTCCACTAATATGTTTGAGAGGTTCGTTATACTTTTGCAACTCGACCATATGTTTATGCGAATCACTCAACTTGTCTAAAATTTGAACTCCTTCTTGAGTAAAAGAAATCCCCATTTTGGTTGGTGGAATTCCCAAAATCTCCTCTAGGATCTCACAAGCGGTATTAGCATCAAGATCAATAAAGTTCCCTTTAGCGGGAAAATCCAAAAGTTGTCTATAATGCAAGGCTAATCCTATATAAAAATTTCGAAGAAAAATCTGTGTATCCCCTTTTAGGTTGCTAACGCAGTAGGATCCCATTAGCCTATACCAGGCATCTTTCAAATTTTCTCCTTGTCTTTGCTTGAAGTATAAAACTTTAAAAATATGGAGATAAAGAAGGAGTGGTCATGCTAGCCAGAGTGACAAGGTAGGCAAACAAGATCACACACATAAACAGATCTGACGAGAAAACGGTGAACGAAAAAGAGGGCGAATAAAACGTCAAATTTTTGTGAAGTGGGGGAGATGAAAATGAGAGGCAAATGGCAAATAATGTAAATTGCAAGGAGATGAGATTTGTGAATAGGATCCTGATAGATGTTGATGATGTCTCCCCGGCAACGGCGCCAAAAATTCCTTTTGATGCGGCTTGAACTACGTCGGTATTTCCCCAAAGAGGAAGGGATGATGCAGCACAGTTACGGTAGGTATTTCCCTCGATGATGAAACCAAGGTTATCAAACAAGTAGGAGAACCAAGGAACACTATGTAAACGGTACCTGCACACAAATAATAAATACTTGCAACGCGACGCTTATGAGGGGTTGTCAATCCCTTTTAGGTAACAGCATCAGAAGTTGGTGAGCTGTCGGGAGACTTGACTTGATTCTCCCTGGCAAAAAGATAGATAAAATTGTGTTAGATTGGATAAATAGATCTCGGAATAAAAAAATAAAAAAAGTGCAGCAAGGTAGTTTTGGATTTTTGGAATAATAGATCTGATAGTAAAAGCAGATAAAAATAGGTCTCAAAGGCAAATATGATAAAGAATAGACGCAGTGGTCGTAGATTTCACTAGTGGCTTCTCTCGAGACAAATAGCATACGGTGGGTGAACAAATTACTGTTGGGAAATTGATAGAACTTCAAATAATTATGATGATATCCAGGCAATCATCATTATATAAGCATCACACCCAAGATTAATAGGCCGACTCCTGCCTGCATCTACTACTATTACTCCACACATCGACCGCTATCCAACATGCATCTAGTGTATTAAGTTCATGGAGAAACGGAGTAATGCAATAAGAAAGATGACATAAGGTAGACAAGATCTATTCATGTAGGAATAGACCCCATCTTGTTATCCTTAATAGCAACAATACATACATGTCATGTCCCCTTCCGTCACTGGGATTGAGCACCGTAAGATCGAACCCATCACAAAGCATCTCATCCCATGGCAAGAAAAATCGATCTAGTCTGCCTAACTAAACCAAAGATGCGAAGAAGAAATACGAGGCTATAAGCAATCATGCGTGTAGGATATTAAAACTCAAATAACTTTCAGGGATAAAATAGATGTGATCATAAACTCAAAGTTCATCGTATCCCAACAAACACGCCGCAAAAAGAGTTACATCAAATAGATCTCCAAGAGAACATTGTATTCAGAATCAAAAGAGAGAGAGGAAGTCATCTAGCTACTAAGTACGGACCTGAAGGTCTACAATGAACTACTCACGCATCATCGGATAGGCACCAATGGGGATGATGAACCCCTCCGTGATGGTGTCTAGATTAGATGTCGTGGTTCTGGAACTTGCAGCGTCTCGAATTGAGTTTCATCGACTCCCCTAGGGTTTTTGGATTTTTAGGGTATTTATAGAGTAAAGAGGAGGTGTGGGAGGCAGCCGAGGTGGGCACAACCCACCAGGGCGCCCTGGGCCCCTAGGCGCGCCCAGGTGGGTTGTGCTCCCCTCGGAGCCCCCCTCTGGTACTTCTTTGACCCAACAGGTATCTTCTGGTCCAGAAAAAATATCCAAAAAGTTTTGCTCCGTTGGACTCCGTTAGGTAGTGATTTTATGCGAAGTAAAAAACAAGCAAAAAACAGCAACTGGCACTAGGCACTATCTCAATAGGTTAGTCCCAAAAAATGATATGAAGTTGCTATAAAATGATTGTAAAACATCCAGGAATGTTAATATAACAACATGGAGCAATCAAAAATTATAGATACATTGGAGACGTATCAAGCACAAGCTGACTCTGCGTAAGCCGCATCCCCTTCCTTGCACCCCAAGGAGAGTTTGTGATTCCCATGAACTGTGAGTGTCCCCTATTTCCGTGGCATCTTGAGGTGCAAATAGACATAACAAGGGCGAGCCATGAACTTGGCATAAGCCGGCTATCCAAACAGTGCATGATATGGAGTTTTATTTTGGCCACCTCAAACCACAGTGTCTCTGCTCTATTATTGCACTCATCGCCAAAGGACACTTCCAGCGATATCTTTCCAACAGGGTAAGCGACATGCTAGGCACCACTCCATGAAACACTGTTGAAGACGGCTTGAGGTCCTTGTCGGCCACACTCATCCGACGAAAAGTATCGTAATACAATATGTTGATGTTGCCGCCACCGTCCATAAGTACCTTTATAGATTTGTAACCGCCCACTTGAGGGGCTACCACGAAGTCTAGATGACCCAGATCATCAACCCGGGGTGGGTGATCCGCCCGACTCCATGTTATCATCTCTTCTGACCACCTTAAATACTGATGTACTACCGGCTCAACCGTGTTGACTGCTCGCTTATGGACCTTTCGGTCACATTTACACGTGTTTGTAGTGAAGATGTAGTAATGACCACCATTAAGTGCTTTGGATTACTCTAATATCCTGATTGATTATTTTGCTGTTAATTACTCTGACCAGACTGCTGATTATGACTACCATGGTTACCTTGACCCTGATAGCCGGAATTTGAGCCGCCGCCACCAAAGCCGAAACCCTGAAAACCGGAAGCTGACCCGCCAGTAGGCCCATTATTATTACCATGGTGCTGCTGAAGATTCTGGTTCCTGAACTCCCGTAGATATAACAATCCTTCCAGGCATGAGTAGACGGCTTGTTACGATAAATGTGCTTAGGACAAGGGTCATTGAGCATTGCCTCAAGATTGATAGGCTTTCCTCCACTGCAAAGCGGCTTGCCATTACCATTACGACATTGATTCTTAAACCCGGCATTGGTGTTAGCCACAAAGTCTGACCCGCCATCGGAGTACTTGCGCTTCCCCCATTGCCCTGGTTATTCTGAGTACCATGCTGAGCCGAGGCGTGCTGCTACTGGCCCTTGCCACCGCCATTTTTCTTGCCCTTAGCAAATTTATCATTATCAGAGCTTGGATGCTTAGTAGTATCAAAGTCGTCGTACCTGGTAAGCACGTCCATAAGCTTGCGCATATCTGTACACTTGCATTTGAGCCGCCCAAGCTTCTGCTTAAGGGGGTTAAAGTGACAGTTTTTCTCCAAGAGCAGCACAACCTAAGACGCCCCAATACTTTCTGAAGAACGAACGATGGTCGCAGCCCGCGAGCCCAATGATGAGCAGACACATCTTCTCGCTGCATGCAATGCTCCAAATCAACACTTGTCATTGGCTGCCTACAAGTTCCTTGAAAGTTCTTGATAAATCTGTCCTTCAACTCCGCCCAAGTATTGATAGAATTGGGGGAAGGTTCTTTAACCATGTACGACCCGGCCCTTCCAACATCATAGTGAAATATTTGGCACATGTTGTGTCACTGACGTCCAACATCTCCATGGCTAGCTCATAACTCTCAATCCAAGCCTCCGGCGGGAGATCCGCTGTGTAATTGGCACCTTGCGAGGGCCTTTAAAATCCTTGGGTAAGCGCTCGTTTTGCAAAGCCAGTACTAGACACAGCACCCCAATGGTCCTGGAATTTGACCCGGCTCCCACAGAGGCTGCTGATAAGCTCACTGGTTAGCTGCCGCCGCCGCCTCGCGGCGGGCTCTGGCTTCATCCACAATTGCCCAAGCATCAGTCATCAGGTTAAGGGGCGGGTTACGGCGTTGCTCACTGCTGGAGAATGTGGGCGACTCAACATGCCGACTGTAACTACGGCTTGGGAGGGGAGTTGTGTGCACACGGTCACGACTGTATGAGTACTTTTCCTGCTGTGCAATTACCGTTTGAAGGAGCTTAATGGCGTTCCGTGCTTCAACATCAATGGGTGTCGCACCAGTAATAGGGAGCGCATTAAGTCGGGTAGCCACTGCTACCATGTTATCCACCAGGTTAGAGAAGTGACCCGGCGGTGTTGCAAAATGCTGAGGCGGGGTCTGGCCCCTATAGGCCGTCTCTGGCTGAGGAGGCTGAGCCGCCGCCCTATTCCTAGGCGTCTCTGCAGTGGGGGTATAACTGGTGCTCCAGGAGTACTTGGTCCTGCCCCCGGTGTGTTGATCAAGTTCATGGGTTCATAACTTAAGGGCAAACGGGTCTGGTACCTCCTCCGAAGAATTGCATTGGGGGCGTTTTGATCCAGACTTAAACGCCAAGCCTCTACTTTCAGGCGCTCCGACTCAGCATTAATCTCAGCCTACACCGTTGTCATCCGGGTGTTTTCAGTGTTGATATCTTCTTGGGCTTTGGTCATCTGCTCCCTAAGCTTCGCGATCTCTGTGCTATGCTCCGCTTGGTTTTCTGTCGTGATCTTAGTCCCCATTAAGGTTGTCAACTCATTCATTAATTCAAATAAAACTTGAGCCGGCGGCCTGACTGAGCCGAACCCTAAGGGGTTAGTAGCTGTTGTCGCTCCGACTGTCGTGTTATTGAGAGCTGGCGCCGTGCCAGCTATGAAGATGGTGGCTCGTCTCGGCGGCTCGTAGGGGTCCGGAATACTGTCACCATTGGAACAGCCCCCAAGCCCGCCATTTGAAGCAGGTAGGTGGACTCCGTCTCCCCGGTCGAGGACTCATCACCCGAGTAGATGAGAGTCTCTCCTCCAGATGCCGAATTTTCCGCAAGTTCCACACCTTGTGTGAAGCCCACAAAAATGTGCTTCTGCCCGGCTTGGATCCGGGCGGGTTGCGTGCACTGAGTCGGCTCGACGAGGTCGGTGTAGATGTCTGACTCAGGTTTAGATCCGCCGATTTTACCGATGAATACGTGGATTCCGCCGAAGGGGACCCAGTACTCGTACTCGATTGAGTCGGCCTAGGGACCCCAGCCAGCGTCGTCGATGTAGAGCTTGCCGCGGGAACTCATGGTCATCCTGCCAATGGTGTATCCCTCGATGCCTGGGAAAGATCCCTTCAAGAACTCAAAACCACAGTGCGCCGCCCCGCGGTGGGCGCCGACTGTCTGGGTTTTGTCACGGCAGATGTCCTGGTGTGAGGACTTAGTCGTGAGGTCATCACAACTAGGCAGTAGCTTGAACGAGGTTGGTCGGAATCTAGAGACGCGGGATTTTACCCAGATTAGGCCCCTCGCGGTGGAGGTAAAAGTCTACATCCTGCTTGATTGATATTGATGATGATGATGATGATCCCGGTTACAAGGGCGGTATTTCGCTACCTCTATGTCGAGAGCATCTACTTTGATCTTGTCTACGATTTGTCCATTTGTCTAAACTTGTCCCTCTTGGGGTGCCCTGCCCCTCCTTATATAAGTTTGAAGAGGTGACTTACATGTAGAGTCCTAGTAGGATTAGGACTAGTCTATCTTCTATTACAAGTGGAATCCTAGTCCAGATCTTGCTTCCCTTGTAAGGGAAAATATTCCTTATGCCTCCCTCTCAAGCCGTCCCTCCGGATACCATACCATGAGTCGGCCTTCTATGAGCCGCCTTCTGGCCCTTGGGTCTTGTCGTGTGTCTGACCCGCCTACCTGGTCACCAGTGAGCCGCCAAGTCTGGCCGGGTCATCGATGAGTCGCCAAACCCCGGTGGGTCGTACTTCAGGCCGGGTCATACCACGGGGTATATCCCCGACATAAGGGCTTAAGGAAAAACCTCATCTCGGTGGCGCCGCTTACATCATCTCGATGAGACCGAAGTGAAGCAACAAAGCAACAGAGAATCGGTCAAGCCATCTCGATGGACTGAAATAATTGTAGCAAGCAACAGAGAGCCGGCAAGGTCATCTCAGTGGGACCGAGATCCATATCGCTGAATCTAAATTGTTAGGGTTTTGGCAGTGGCTAAGTCGAGATGAACTCGGGGGCTCCGGCTAGGAAATATCGGCGTGGCCGAGTTAGAGTTTAGGGTTTGGACATATTTGGATGGAGAAAGTGGCTGAGGGTTTTTGAGCAATATCACTAAGCACTTGAGCAAATAGATCATTAAGCAACACCTCATCCCCTTTTAATAGTATTGGCTTTTGTTACGTCTCCAACGTATCTATAATTTTTTATTGTTCTAGGCTATTATATTATATATTTTGGATGTTTTATATGCATTAATATGCTATTTTATATTATTTTTGGGACTAACCTATTAACCTAGAGCCCAGTGTGAGTTCCCGTTTTTTCCCTATTTTTGAGTTTCGCAGAAAAGGAATACCAAACGAAGTCCAAACGAAATAAAACCTTTGCGATGATTTTTCGACCAGAAGACAACCAGGAGACTTGGAGATGAAGTCACAAGAGCCACGAGGCGGCCACAAGGACGGAGGCGCGCCCAGGGGGGTAGGAAGTGTCTCCCACCCTTGTGCCCCCCTCCCGTGCACCTCCTGACCTAATTCTTTCGCCTATATATACTCATATATCCCCAAACCAATAGAGGCCTCCACGAAAACACTTTTCCATCGCCGCAACCTTCTGTACCCGTGAAGTCCCTTCTAGGGACATTTTCCGGCGTCCTTCCGGAGGGGGATTCGATCACGGAGGGCTTCTACATCAACTCTATTGCCCTTCTTATGAAGCGTGAGTAGTTTACCACAGACCTACGGATCCATAGCTAGTAGCTAGATGTCTTCTTCTCTCTCTTTAATTCTCAATACCATGTTCTCCTCGATGTTCTTGGAGATCTATTCGATGTAATTTTTTGCGGTGTGTTTGCCGAGATCCGATGTATTGTGGATTTATGATCGGCTTATCTATGAATATTATTTGAATCTCCTCTGAATTCTTTTATCCATGATTTGATATGTTTGTAATTCTCTTTGAACTATCGGTTTGGTTTGGCCAACTAGATTGGTTTTTCTTGCAATGGGAGAAGTGCTTAGCTTTGGGTTCAATCTTGCGGTGTCCTTTCCCAATGATAGTAGGTGCAGCAAGGCACGTATTGTATTGTTGTCATCGAGGATAAAAAGATGGGGTTTTCATCATATTGGTTGAGTTAATTCCTCTACATCATGTCATCTTGCTTAATGCGTTACTCCGTTCTTTATGAACTTAATACTCTAGATGCATGCTGGATAGCGGTCGATGTGTAGGGTAATAGTAGTAGATGTAGAATCATTTTGGTCTACTTGACACGGACGTGATGCCTATATTCATGATCATTGCCTTAGATATCGTCATAACTTTGCGCTTTTATATCAATTGCTCGGTAGTAATATGTTCACCCACCGTATTATTTTTCTATCTTAAGAGAAGCCTCTAGTGAAACCTATGGCCCTCCGGGTCTATTTTCCTTCATATAAGTTTCCGATCTACTACTTTGAAATCTTTTACTTTCCGATCTATAAACCAAAAATACCAAAAATATTTACTTTACCGTTTATCTATCTCTATCAGATCTCACTTTTACAAGTAAGTGTGAAGGGATTGACAACCCCTTTATTGCGTTGGGTGCAAGTTGTTTGATTATTTGTGCAGGTATTCGGTGACTTGTGCGTTGTCTCCTACTGGATTGATACCTTGATTCTCAAGCTGAGGGAAATACTTATCTCTACTTTGTTGCATCACCCTTTCCTCTTCAAGGGAAAAACCAACGGAAGCTCGAGAAGTAGCAGCTTTCCTATGGACTCAATGTGACCTTGGATCACTTAAATAAAAATGTAGAGTCTTGAGCTTTTGCCAATCTTTTTTCCTTAGCATTTTGAGGGTGTTCCACATCTTCTTGTCTATGCCACGCCACTGTTGAATTTATCTGAAATATACTAGGTAAAACTATTAGTCCAACAAAAGATATGTTGACATTAATTACCAAGATCACCAAGGGAGCACTTGTGCTTTGAGATGATTATTTCGTATGCAAGCAGGATCCCCTGGGAAGAGTTGGATCTCCTCTTATCAGAAATGTGTTGCAGCTATTCGGATGCTTACATATGTAATACCCAGTGATCTTATTGATGAGTATGTCCACACGAGTGAGTCACGTGCCTAGAATCCATGTGCATGTTCTAAAAGGCCGTGGTAGCAGTGTTTGGCCCAGATTACTTGAGAGAGCCAACTGCTACAAATACAACCCATTTGTTGGCGATCATTGCAGATAGGGGCATTCTGGGATGCTTGGCAGCATAGCCTATATGCATTGGAGGTGCAAGAATTGTCCATCTCCTTAGCAGGAATAGTATAGGGGCCCTATCAAAGCTTGCACTATCATACTTGAGGTTGTGGCTTCACAAGATATCTGGATTAGGCACTCTTTTTTTTGGCTAGGCCGGCTCTCACAATGACACCAGCGTGCTTAAGCATTATCCGATGCTTCGAATGTTGGAAATGTACCCTAGAGGCAATAATATTGTATTGTTCATTTCCATTTTTATAATTAACAGTTTATATACTGTGCCATAACTGCTATGATCTTGGATAAGCAATTCAGTGGAAAAAAAACTCATATACATGTGTGAAATGATAAACTGTAAAACCTGATTCCTAGTCTCACTTATAGGACTAGCTCAAGTGTTGTATGTGATCATCTTTTCTCGATCTTGGGATATCATTAAGTGTGACGATAGTCCCAAAATAACATTAAGATTATTATGTTGGAAGCACGATCATATTGAATTTACCCAACTTGTTTGTTATACATTGTTATACATTGAAAGTACATAAAAAATATGAAAACATTTATATAGTGCACGAATATTTAACATTATATAAGAATTTATTGACTCTTGTCAAAACATTGTGACATGATATTTAGCTTGGGAAATCTCCATTTTTGACCAATTTGAAAATCTCATTGCAAGGACACCAACTGTGAAAATATATCTGTTAATCGGGTTCGCGAGTGTAGTCCAACGATCAAATAAGCCTAACACGAGGTTTTAGGTTGCCACTCCATCGAAACGACCCAAAGTAATATTAGAAATTAAGTAAACTAGATTGATATGGTTTCTGTGGCGATAAGATAAATGGTGACGTAGCCCGTGCAAGAAAGGGAACGGCGAACGAAGAGCGATGGTGAACCGCTGATGATGCGTACGACCAAGCAAATATGTGAAGTCGTTTTCGGTCACTACTTGCCTATGGCAATTGCTGTATTTTTCTCGTCCCATCTGTTTACTTATAAATTATGTATATATCTGTGTGTGGATGTTGCTTGCCTACTTGCTGATAACAACAAAACGCTAATCTCGTGGCGTGACACTAGTTCACGTTACTTTATCAGCCTTGCTTTGTTTTCTTTAAATCGTACAGACACAGACACTCATATATATATATATATATATATATATATATATATATATATATATATATATATATATATATATATAAGCATCCTTATGAGCACAGTACGCACGTGTTATCACTATAAGCACTTTCAAAAGACTGAGTCGGTCATAATTCTGAGATTGAAGAAGTCATCACAGATACCTTTATAGTCATGAAAACGTCTTCTTCCACCGAACACACATTGCCAGAAGGCCAGAAAAATGCGAGCAAGTCTAAGAGCCCGTTCGGCGGTCATCCGGCAACGTAGAATACAGTAGCGCACGGAGCGCCAGTTTGTCAACTCTGAAAAATTAGGCTGCGGGCCACTCCGCTCCGGCCGCTCCAGGAACGGAGCTGCGGAGCGGAGGGCTGCCAAACAAGGCCTAAGTTGGGGAGTTGGAATCTTGTGTTTCAACTTGCAAATTTCATCCAAAACAAGATTTTGACCGTGTTGACCAGGTTTGACCATGTTGCCCATATTTGATCTATGAATGGTAATTCAAAAAAAAGTAAAAGAATACAAAATCTGAAATTTTGTGGCAACCAAGATGCTTGGGTGAGCTAGGTGCGTGAAAATTTGTGTGGTGTTCCGACATTTGAGGAGCTTGTGGCAAAAAAAAACAAATTTCGGCTCATAAAAAAGCCAAAAATATTTTTTTTCTACTAGAGCTCCTCGAATGTTATTTGACCACAAAAATTTACACGCACATAGCGCACCCAAGCATCTTGGTTGTCACAAAATTTCAGATTTTTTTCTAAATTTATTTGCTATTTTTTCTAAATTTACTGTTCGTTGGTCAAACTTGTTCAACGTGCTCAAAATGTGGTTTTGCAGCAAACTTTTTTTTGAGGAACTGAGACAGTGGCAGAGTCTCCCACTGTTATATATTACCTTCAAAACTGTTTTGCAGCAAACTTATCTGGCTTTGAGACTTGAAGAACCAATATCTACCAAAAATCTTAAGGGACCAAGCCTTTACTTTTTGAGAACTTGATGGTTCAAGAACATACTTTTATCTATTGGGGATTTATAGTATATGTGCAGATTAACAAAACAATTATATATACATTCCTTGGAGCCGTGGAGCGCCTAATATAGGTAGAAAAATAATCCTTACTTGTTGTCAGAATAAAAATCAAAATTTTAAAAATTTCTTTTGTAATTTTTTGATTTGTACTGTTTACGGTAGGATAATTTGGGTTCTTACATAAAATAAAATAGACTTGAAAGTCCTAAATTAGACCAAAGGAATTCCGTGTGCTAGAATAAGAAAAAGCGCTTCCGAATTGATCTCATCGTTTATAATATAATGAAAAAAATTCTTTGTTCAGTAATAACTTAATCTTGAAATAAAACACTTGTTACTTGTTATAGGAATTCAATTAATAAAGGGAAAGAGTTGGGTATTAGTTCATGAGCAATTCTGCATGAATATGGATAGAGGAAGGAAATAATGAATAAAAATCTAGTGCACTCCATATCTTTTTTACTATTCTTCTTTCCCCCAGGAGGGGGTATTAAAAAGAAAAAATGGGATCAAAATGACACTTTCGCTCTAATATTTCTTACTTTCGTGAATATGCTTGAGAGCGCATCATTGCATTGATAGAAGATAGAAAGTACAAGGTAACATCCTAGCCACATTCACCATATGGCGTGGCTGAGACGCTAGATGAGTAGAAGACAGCAACCCATGGTACGCATAAAACCCTATCGAGACCCTTGGCTCCGACAGCAACCCATGAGGAAGCCTCGTCCTTGATCGCAGTAACAAGAGCCAAGGAGGAAGGCATGATTATTGTCGAAGATGACCGTGTCGTGGTGACGCCAAAGCGACCAAACATGAGAATAGCAATGAAAGCCACTCCATGCTGAAGAGGTGTCGGGGAACCGCCAAGCACCACGGATAGCCAAACAAAAAGGCTCGAAGATCCATCCGACGGTGGGATCAAAGGGCAACACCAAGAGAGGATGGTGTGCCAAACAACCCAAGAGAAGATGCAACCATCTAAGATGTGAACCAACATCTTAGGCTCCTGAGAGCAAAGAACACATGTTGCCTCATGCGGCAGGCCTCCGCGTGCAAGGCAATCTGCAGTCCAGCATTTGTCCAGGGATGCTAACCATGCAAAGAACTACACCGAAAGGGGGGCCATGTATGCCAGATCAGTCGCCAATGCTTGGACGCGCTATATCGCAAAAAGAGTGAGTCATAGCAGGAGGTCACAACGTTGATGCCATTGTTATTCTATCCCCAATGAATAGTGTCAGGCTGAGAGCTAAGCTCCGCCAGCTGTAACCGGCTCCAGATGTCCACATACTCGAGGGTGGCGCCCCGGGCTAAGCGAGCCTTGGACGTCCAAGATCCAAACACGACACATTTCGTGATCGCCGCCTCCTGCTAGGCACAAAAGCCATGAGGGAGGGCGTGAGCTCGGAGATCGGGCTGTCGTTCTTTTGAAAATGAGAGTTTATATAACATCCCAAAAAAGAGCTCGGAGTACACACTAGAAGCAACTGCCGTTAAATGAGTATTTTACCAGAAAACCCTACATTTCACAAAAAAGAGAGAATCCTACGAAATTATTTTAAAATTCTCAAGTTAAATAAGGCCTCTAGGGAGGGGTGCCATATTTTTCATTTTATTTTGAGATAGCAAGCCGTGGCATTTCCTCTTATTTTTTTATTTTTTTTAAGTTGAGCCATGGCATTTCCTTTACCGCACCCAAGTCATGGCTCCTGTGTGGACCCAACCGTCATCCCATATACTACTCCCTCCATTTCATAATGTAGTGCTTCCTCTATCCCCGTGCTTCAACTTTGACCGTAAATTTAACTACCAAGACCGATTGCGGCGGGAGCAAAAATTATATCAGCGAATTCATATTCGAAAGAAGTTTTCAATTATATAATTTTTTTCTCCCGCCGCAGTTGGTTTCATTGGTTAAATTTATGATCAAAGTTAGACCTCGGGAAGCGTGGGCGCATTATATTTTGGAATGAAGGAAGTAGTAATAACCTAATAGAAAAAGGCAGGTGGTGGTGGTCCCACCTGGCACTGATTACCGAGAAGCGCCACACACGCGCACCTGCACACGCATCGGCCACTCGATAGGAGAGAAGAATGATCAGAGACGGTGGATCCCACGCACATACTACTATATCGAAAACGAATAGTCACATGATATTGTCGAGTGAGCAGCACCTCCTCCTCCTCGCTTGGCTACACCGTCGTGGTCGCAAGTTGCACGCCTGCCGGGTGCATATCATACTGGAAACGGAACAGCCAAACCAAAGATGTGACGGGAGGGGAAGGAATACGTGTACTTTGTTGTCGTTTCGCGTCGAGGACAAGGAGCGAGCGCGGTGCCGTGCATGTATCGCACTGCGCCTGCTGTAGTTTTCGCGGCGGGTGAGGCGAGCGCTACACCTACTAGTGAACGAATGAATGAAGGCGTACAGATGCCGTCGACAAGCGACGGTCACATGCCTCCACCACATGCTTTGTGCGGTGCATGCATAATTGTGCAAGTAGGAGCGTCCGTGACGCCACGATCTATCTATATCTATACGGACGGAACAATGGCTGGACTGGACACGCTGGTCCACGCCGCTTATCACCTCGTGCCATGCATTGCCCTTTTCTAGAGCTTGCCCAACAAGATGGCCTGGCCTGATGGGTCTTGGATCATGTGATTATTTGCCTACGGATCGATGTGTGCACATGTCGTCCCAGGGATAGAGATGGTAGTATACTAGTCACTGTACGAAGATTAGCATGCGAGAAGATTTTGTATCATCGAGTCAAAGCACCATTGGATGTAATGACAAAGTAAATTGCAGTAAACTACCACTTCAAAAGCTGGGTCAGCGAAAAATACTATGCTACATTTCTTTGCAGTTAGACTGCTAATTAGGGTTTCCAGCCACCCACTCCGAGGTGCGGCGCTTCGGTAGCTCCGTCCGCTCCTTCTCCCCCACCTCCCCTTTCCCGCCCGTTGTGCGCTCCTTTGCCGAGGTGGTGGCGATGGGATCCAAGGAGGATCGACGCGCAGACAAGCGAGCGGTTGCGCCCGCGGAGCCAGATCTATAGGCGGAGCGGCGCTGCAAGCGGGAGCTGCGGGCTCAGACGAAGGCGAGGGTGGCGGAGCGCGCCGGCGAAGAGGGCGACTAGGGGCGTCCGCCTCCCTGGTGGATCAAGGAGCAAGAGCGTAAGAAGAGGGTCTGGAGCTCAAGCGCAAAGACTCGCTGCACCCCCACTGCGGCGACTGCGTCGGCGACCCCTATGCCAAACAGAAGCAGAAGAAGCTCAAGGCTTCGGGGCAGGCGGCCTTCAAGCCTTCCTCTCTGCCGTGGGCGGGGCCCTCCTCCTTCAAGGGCACGGCGGCGGAGCCCATCCCCGTCGAGGAGGCGGATGGCCCGGAATGCTTTAAGTGCGGGCGCTTGGGGCATTACCAGGTCAACTGCACCTTCAAGCAGCTCTATGTGTTGTGCAGCCAGGAGGGCCATGCCTCGGCCTACTACCCACGCGTGGCAAGCCCTTGATGCTTCAACCCATGGGTCATGCGTTTGCCGAGGGGGCTTCTTCTGCCTGCCGTACGCCGAGGAGGCGGATGAGGCGCCGACAGGTCTGCTTGGAGCCAACGCGACCTTCGTTTCTTTGGCGCCCGGTGTACTTTCTAACGAGATCTTGGAGGCAGAGCTGCCTCATCTGTTCGAGGGCGTGTGGGACTGGCAGGTGACCCCGTTCGACACCGACTCCTTCTCGGTGATCTTTCCTGATCCAGTGCTATTGAGGATGGCGACACGCAGTGGCAAGCTGTTTCTCTCCATCAACAATATCATGGCAGATATCCGTGACGCGGTCCTCGACGAGCCCAAGGCCCCGTCCATGCCGGAGGTGTGGGTCAAGATGTGGGGTGTCCCTTCGAAGCAGAGGCGCGTGGATCGACCGATGGTGGCCACTACCATGATCGGCAGGCCCCTGGTGGTGAACGAGCTCTCCCTGATCCGTTCGGGGCCAATGCACATGCACTTTGCATGCCGTGCGCCAGCCAAGCTGCGTGGGACATTGCAGATTTGGTTCAATGGGGTGAGCTACAATCTCAAGCTGGAGCCAGATCTGTACCCCCCTCCCAGGTAGCCCCTGCTCTCCCACCCCTCCTTCTCCTAGCAATGGCAAGGGCTCGGACGACCACGACAAGTTCAAGGACAAGGACATTAAACAAGGACCACGATGCTAGCGTGGACGATGACTCCATCGACACCTTGGCGTGGGACAAGCTGGGCATCTCTGTGCTAGGCCCAATGGCGCTAGTGGCAGGGCTGGCGGAGACGATGGCGGCGGCGGAGGCGGGCTCCGAGGGAGTGGAGCTATCGATCCCAAACCAATATGGATCCAACCAGGGCACGGTGACGTCGCCACCTCTGCGCACTTGTCGTGCCCCTTCCCGCCGATCCGCTGCCACAGGAGGCCACCAAGATGGCGCCAATCTCCAAGGCCAGGTGTACCAAGACGGTACCGGCGGCACCGGTGCGCACCAGTTCCCGTTCCAAGGGGGCCAAGGGGAACATGTTGGGAAACACAGTATTTCAAAAAAATTCCTACGATCACGCAAGATCTATCTAGGAGATGCATAGCAACGAGAGGGGGAAGTGTGTCTACGTACCCTCGTAGATCGAAAGCGGAAGCGTTTAGTAACGCGGTTGATGTAGTTGAACGTCTTCGCGATCCAACCGATCCAAGTATCGAACGTACGACACCTCCGCTATCTGCACACGTTTAGCTCGGTGACGTCCCTCGAACTCTCGATACAGTTGAGGCCGAGGGAGAGTTTCATCAGCACGACTGCGTTGTGACGGTGATGATGAAGTTACCGACGCAGGGCTTCGCCTAAGCACTACAACGATATGACCGAGGTGTGTAACTGTGAAGGGGCACCGCACACGGCTAAAATATCAACTTGTGTGTCTATGGGGTGCCCCCCTTCCAGGTATATAAAGGGGGAGGGAGGATGAGGCCGGCCAAGGTGTGCGCGCCCACGGGGGGGGGGGGGGGGGGCAGTCCTACTCCAAGTAGGATTCAGCCCTCGCCACAGATTTGCCTAGTTTTACATGTTAGCATGGAACTTTGTGTGAGAAGGTTGTGGCATTTGAATCAGCTGATACCGGCAGGAGGTTCCTAACCTGTGCCCAGAAGGTTAGTACAAATTCATTCACACTGTCAAAACTTTAAAAAGCTCAAATTTTAGTTATTTTTCAGTAGTCAATTTGTATGCCATTAAAGTGCTATGTGTAGTTAACTGAATTTTTTGAGTAGTTAACTGAATTTCTTGATTAGTTAACTAAATTTATGTTTGTCTTAAATTCATAGGAAGTACCTTGCTGCAACTATGTGGAGTGGGTTGACCCTGAGTGGCCTGATGCTATGAAGATGAGCCTAGCTAGGATATGGAGCATCTATGAAGAGGAGACAAAACAGAATCTGAGACAAAATGTTTTGAATGCTGAGGAAAACTTGAAGATTATGGAAGAGAAGAAGAAGTTGGAAAAAGAGCTTAGCAATTTCAAACTTGATTTTGCTAATATGGTGGCTGAGAAGGAGCAGGCAATTAGCCAATTAGGAAGCACACAAATTGCTATGGCTGATCTTATGGAAAAGCTTGAGAAGAGGAAGATGAATGACAAAACAGTAACAAGCATTCATCAGGTATTCGGGGCTAAGGCAAAAAAAGAGAGAGATCAAGTGATGTAGGAGAGGGACCAAGTCATTGGAGAGAGGGATAAATTAAAGCAAGAGAAGAGAAAGCTTGAGTACATGATTGGTGAATTGTTCAAATACAAAGAGGACACCAAGGAGAAGATAAGGAAGCTTAAGGGGATGCTGGATGATTTTGATTGAGCAGATGTTGTACTACAGGCTGAATGATTTAACTAAATTCATGTTGTAGTGATGTTGTACTAGATGCTTAATGAATTTGATTGAAGTGATGTTGTACTAGATGCTCAATTTCCAGTTTGATGGTTTTGGTATTCAAGTGAATTTTTTTATGCAGCAGCTAACCACATATGCTTAGATAACAAATTTCCAGTTGGAGATGACTAACTAAATATTGAATGACATATATATTAACTGCAAAATTCATTTAGTTGATGTTTATTTGGTGCTGACAAAAGACAAAAATGCTTAACTGAAATTTGACAATATTTAGTTAAACATCAACACTCAGTTAGCTGACAACATTCAGCATACCTAACAATGACAGCAACATTGAAACAATTGCTGAACATAGTAACTGACAACAACTGAAGATGACAGCAACAATGACAACAACAGTTGCTCAACATAGTAACTGACAACTGAAGATGCATTTCATAGTACTTGTCCAGAAATATAAAGTTCAGCAGTAGCCATAACATCACATTACCAAAAGAAGACCAGTAGACAGTAATAATTAACTTATGTGCTCACATTATACAAGCACACCTAACCAAACATCTCTACTTATAACTTATATGCTGAAAACAGTATACTTTCAGCATACCTAACTAACCAACTTCTTCACTTCTTCAACCCACATTTCAGTTGTTGATCTTCTTCAGGCGCTCTAACCGGCGAACCTCAGCTGCACCTTCTTCAGGCATCTTCCTCTTTTTCTTGTTCTCTGCCACCTCAGCATGTGCTTCAAGTGCCAAGACCACCTCCACCTCCTGCTTGACCATGACTGCAACCTCTACAACCTCCTTCTTGTTGTTCTCTGCCACCTCTGGAAGCAGGTCGACATCGATTGGGCGCTTCTTATCACCCTCCTTCGTGTCGAGGACTAGCGCCACCATCTGGACCTTCGGCTCCTCCGCCTCCTCCGGTACCCCCGTCTCGTCGTCAGAGATGACAACCACCGATATGTCCGGCTCGCCAGTCGACCAAGACGAGTCGGCAGCGTAGCCAGAGTCATCGTCGGAGCCAGAGTCGTACTCCGAGTCCGACGAGATGTAATCGGAGACGTCGTCGCGCCCGAGGAGATCGGGCTGGTAGTGGTCCCAGTAGGCCGTGTTGACATGTGCGGGGACAGCCAGGTCGATGTTGTGGACGTGCTCCGCTCGTGAGCCAATGCGCAACAGATCCGGCTGCCGCGGCGCGGTGGCGGACCGGTGCATCCACCATCGGGCTCGCTGCCCTGGGTCATCGGAGCGCGTCTCCTGCATTGCGAAGCAGAGGACAAGCACATAAGGGATACCGTTGGGGTCGGGGCATGCGTGGTCCAGCTCGTCATCGGGCATCACCTTGAGGAGGCCACGCGTGTGGTGACACATCATGGCAATGCTCGGGAACCACTTCCCGATCTCCGTCAGGTCCGCGCGCATCGCCTGGTCATCACCGGCGAGGTCATCAATGACCCTCTGCTAGGCGGGGCTGTTCTCCATGTCGGCGGCGGCGGTGGTCGGCGACGAGGGTTTCTTGACTAAGCGAGGAGAAATCGAGGCGACGTGGGTGGACTGTGGCCAGTGGGGAGTGGGGAGCGGCGGGTGGGTGGGCTTAAAGATGGAGGAGGAGGAACCGAAATGACATGGAGACAACGCAGTGCACGGTCGCCGTACATAATGTGCAACGAACGCTGGACCTAAGGGCCACCATGAAATAATAAGGGGTGTGTTAAGTAGCATTTGATCAGACTACTAATACTATCCCACTGGCATTGCACGCATCTCTTCATACCAAATGCCTGGGTTCGAGCCCCAGGCCAACCATTTTTTGTTTCTTCGAATCAAATATTCATTTTTACTATAGGTTAGTACTACACCTAGTTACAATCAGGCCAACCATTTTTTAATCTTTTTTTCAATCAAAAATTAATTTTCTTTACAGGTTAGTGTACCACGCCTGGGATGAGTACTAACTTGCATAAATTTCAGTCAAAATATTCAGCTGAGATGAGTACTAACTTGCATAAATTTCAGTAAAAATGCAGTTAACTGAATGAGCCAATGATTGAACTACATTTCAATAGTTTCAAACACTGAATGGCTAGTACATTTGAATAGTTTCAAGCACTCAGATTGAAGTTTTTGACAAAAAATCAGATGACTTCAAGTGCAACAACACTGATTCATCTAAACTCACCAAACATATTGACTCTTTTCTGCTTCTTGGGCACATGTCCAATTGGCCCTGCTTGCTTCTTCTCCCCAGCTCTTCTTCTCTTGGCCTCTTCTTGCCGTTTCCTCTTTGCTTCTTGATCTTCCTTCCTCTTCAGTGCTGCCTCTGCTCTCTTTGCTTCTTGTTCTTCTTTTCTCTTAAGTGCTGCCTCTGCTTTAGCTGCAATTGCTTTTGCTTCCTTCTCTTGTTGCAATGCAGCTTTCCTTGCTGTTGTTGCTTGCTGCTTTGTTGCTGTTTCCTCAGCCTTCTTGTCTTTTGCTGCTCTTCTTCTTCTTGCTGCCTGCTCAGCTTTCCTGAGAGCAATTTCTTGCCTTTTTGCTTCTGCCTCCTCTGCTCTTTTCTCTGCCAACTCATTCATGGCCTCCAGTGCTGCATCTCTTCTGGCTGCCATCTGCCTTTCTTTGTCCTTCTTCATCTTCAACAGCTTCATGGTCAGGCTCCCATCAGTTGTAGCTGTTGTTGTATGTGTTGTAGCTTGAGAATTAGCTGCCATAGAGGCAAATGCTGAATCTAGCATAGTGGTTTCATTGTAATCTCTAGGCACTGGTCTAGCTTGCTGCATCATGTGAAGCATTGTACATCCAAAGTCATGCAGTTCAAAGACAAGAGGTGGACACAACTGATAAGCATCTTAGCATCCTATGAAGCATTCTACATTTTAATTGATTGGACACAACTGATAAGAAGTGGACAAAAGATCTGACACTTGCCTGAAATACAACTGGTGTATCATATTCTTCATCTTCTTGAGCAGCATGGACCTCCTCCCGTGTGAGTTGGCCATCATCTTGTGTTACATTGACCTCCTATTGTGGTACTTGGGCATCATCTTCTGCTAGATTAACCTCATCCTGTGTGTTGGACACCATCTTGTGTTAGATAGACTTCCTGCTGTGGGAGTTGGCCTTCTTCTTGAGCAGCATGTGGTACTTGGCCAGCATCTTGTTGGTCATCATCTGACACATCATCAGGTATAGCCCTTGGCCCCCTTCTCACATGTTTCTTTGGCAAAATGCCAAACTTTCTCACATTGCATCCTTTGATATTATGGCCCTGTTCATGGTAGTAGGAGCATGTTATTTTAACTCCATGTCCGGTCATTACCTTGGTTCCATCTTTCCTTTCAATCTCATAAGGTTGCTTTCTCCTACTCTAGTTTGAAGGCATGCCTACCTTTTCTCATAGACAAGTGGCTTGATTTCACACCCATTCATCTTCTCCCACTCTCTCCTATCTCTGCAAGGCTTGATAATGGGTTGGTATGCTAGCTTGAATGCCTCAATACTGTAGCAGGAGTGCACCAAAGTCTCAGGGTCAATTCTTTCATGTCTGCAGCATGCAATTGTATGGTGACATGGAACTCCACTAAGATCGCACCTCTTGCATGTATAACTCTCTTCCTTGATGTTAATAATGTATGTCATGTTCTTGTTGTCAACCTAGAAAATGCCATCACCAGCCCCTGAAACCATGCATGTAGCTGACAGCTCAATATTCTTTTCAACTCTTTTCCTTATTTTTGGGCATATAGAGCCAGGCCAGTTCTCTGCCTCCTTTCTTTTATTGTAGAATCTGACCATGAGCTGGGTTTTGATCTTGTCAACCATTGATCTGATCAGCATCTCCCTAGCCTCAAGGATATATTTGTTGAAAACCTCACAGTTGTTGTTCAGAAGGATATCACACTTAGGCAATTCTCTTTGGAAACCCCTGACCCAAGTGTTTGGTGGTAGTTGCTCAAGCCATGTGGAGGCTTCCAAGCTCATGGCCTTTAGTTCCTCCATGTTTGCAGCCCATAGCTCAGGTGTTGTGCTCCTTGCACACTTCCATAACTGGTTCTTCAGTACATCTCCTTTGTGTGTTTGCTGAAAACTCTGCCATATATGCCTCACACAATGTATGTGCTCTGAATCAGGAAAGTGCTGCCTCACTCCCTTAATCAGCCCCTTTTGCTTGTCTGACATAATAGTCCATGGCTCTGTATTGAGTATTCCCAAGTCATTCGTCAGGTTTGACAAAAACCATTTCCATGTATCAGTGTTCTCAACCTCCACAACTGCAAATGCCAGAGGGTAAATGCAGTCATTGGGATCCATCCCAACAGCACACAGCATAAAACCTCCATACTTGCTCTTCAGGTGACATCCATCTAAACATATGGCAGGCCTGCAGGCTTGCATGAAACCCCTTTTGTAGGCATCCAGAGAGAAATAGCAACTTCCAAATATGCCATCATTGACACCCACATAGAAAGAGCTACCTGGGTTTGATGTTCTGACTTCTTGTGCATAATCCCACATGCTGCTGTACTACTCTAACTCATCCCCTTCAAGGACCTTCTTCACTAGTCTCTTAGCCCTTCTAAGTTTGCTCCTTGTAGCTGTCATGTTCCAGTCCTTCTGAACCACCCTAGCAAAAAAATCATGTTGATGTTTTCATCTGCTCTGAAAGAATCAATATATTTTCCTGCCATGAATGGAGCAGTGAATGACTTCACAAACCATTTCTTTATGCAGGTATGCTTTGGGTTGTATTTCTTGATCATCAAGAATTTTGTTCTGTAATCAAATGATGCGAACAAAGACCAAGGGAAACCTTATTCACAAATGGCTTGCAGTCTTTTCCTATCATTTCCGGGGCACTTAATAAAGGAAATATGCCCTAGAGGCAATAATAAAGTTATTATTTATTTCCTTATATCATGATAAATGTTTATTATTCATGCTAGAATTGTATTAACCGGAAACATGATACATGTGTGAATACATAGACAAACAGAGTGTCACTAGTATGCCTCTACTTGACTAGCTCGTTGATCAAAGATGGTTATGTTTCCTAGCCATAGACATGAGTTGTCATTTGATTAACGGGATCACATCATTAGGAGAATGATGTGATTGACTTGACCCATTCCATTAGCTTAGCACAATGATCGTTTAGTTTGTTGCTACTGCTTTCTTCATGACTTATACATGTTCCTATGACTATGAGATTATGCAACTCCCGTTTACCGGAGGAACACTTTGTGTGCTACCAAACATCACAACATAACTGGGTGATTATAAAGGTGCTCTACAGGTGTCTCCAAAGGTACTTGTTGAGTTGGCGTATTTCGAGATTAGGATTTGTCACTCCATTGTCGGAGAGGTATCTCTGGGCCCACTCGGTAATGCACATCACTATAAGCCTTGCAAGCATTGTAACTAATGAGTTAGTTGCGGGATGATGTATTACGGAACGAGTAAAGAGACTTGCCGGTAACGAGATTGAACTAGGTATTGAGATACCGACGATCGAATCTCGGGCAAGTAACATACCGATGACAAAGGGAATAACGTATGTTGTTATGTGGTTTGACCGATAAAGATCTTCGTATAATATGTAGGAGCCAATATGAGCATCCAGGTTCCGCTATTGGTTATTGACCGGAGACATGTCTCGGTCATGTCTACATAATTCTCGAACCCGCAGGGTTCGCACGCTTAATGTTCGGTGGCGATTTGTATTATGAGTTTATGTGTTTTGATGTACTGAAGGTAGTTTGGAGTCCTGGATGAGATCGGGGACATGACGAGGAGTCTCGAAATGGTCGAGACGTAAAGATCGATATATTAGACGACTATATTCGGACATCGGAAAGGTTCCGAGTGATTCGAGTATTTTTCGGAGTACCGGAGATTTACGGGAATTCGCCGGGGAGTATATGGGCCTTATTGGGCTTTAGGGGAAAGAGAGAGGAGAGGCTGCGCGCCCCCAATGCTTAGTCCGAATTGGACTAGGGGGAGGGGCGGCACCCCCTCCTTCCTTCTCTTCTCTTTCCCTTTCCTTCTTTCCTACTCCTACTACTTGGTAGGGCTCCTAGTTCTACTAGGAAAGGGGGAATCCTACTCCCGGTGGGAGTAGGACTCCCCTAGGGCGCGCCATAAAGAGGGCCGACCCTCCCCCTCCTCCACTCCTTTATATACGGGGAGGGGGGCACCCCTTGGAGATACAACAATTGATCATTGATCTCTTAGCCGTGTGCGGTGCCCCCCTCCACCATAATCCACCTCGATCATATCGTAGCGGTGCTTAGGTGAAGCCCTACGTCGGCAGCATCATCATCACCGTCACCACGCCGTCGTGCCGACCAAACTCTCCTGTGAAGCTTTGCTCGATCGGAGCTCGCGAGACGTCATCGAGTTGAACGTGTGTAGAACTCGGAGGTGCCGTGCGTTCGGTACTTGGATCGGTCGAATCGGGAAGACGTACGACTACATCAACCGCGTTGTGCTAATGCTTCCGCATTCGGTCCATGAGGGTACATGGACACACTCTCCCCTGTCGTTGCTATGCATCACCATGATCCTGTGTGTGCGTAGGGAATTTTTTTGAAATTACTACGTTCCCCAACAGTGGCATCCGAGCCAGGTTTTATGCGTAGATGTTATATGCACGAGTAGAACACAAGTGAGTTGTGGGCGATACAAGTCATACTGCTTACCGTCATGTCACACTTTGGTTCGGCGGTATTGTTGGATGAAGCGGCCCAGACCGACATTACGCATACGCTTACGCAAGACTGGTTCTACTGACGTGCTTCGCACACAGGTGGCTGGCGGGTGTCAGTTTGTCCAACTTTAGTTGAACCGAGTGTGGCTACACCCGGTCCTTGGGAATGTTAAAATAGCACCAACTTGATGAACTATCGTTGTGGTTTTTGATGCATAGGTAAGAACAGTTCTTGCTCAGCCCGTAGCAGCCACGTAAAAATTGTAACAACAAAGTAGAGGACGTCTAACTTGTTTTTGCAGGGCATGTTGTGATGTGATATGGTCAAGACGTGATGAGATATAAGTTGTTGTATGAGATGATCATGTTTTGTTGAAGTTATCGGCAACTGGCAGAAGCCTTATTGTTGTCTCTTTATTACATAAGATGCAAGTGCCATGTAATTGCTTTACACTACAAAAAAATACACTTCCGTGATGATACGTGTTTGTCACAGTAGGTCGCTTTTTCTGTCATGCATGTACATCCATGACAAATTTATGACAGAATCAAGATAGTCATACCTGTGCTATCGTAGAAGTGTTCCATGACATTACCAAAATTATCATCATGGAAGTGTCCACTTCCATGACAATAAATCGCGCGTCACAGAAGTGCTTTCGTCAAGGGTGACCGACACGTGGCATCCACCGTAACGGAACGCCGTTAAGCTATCGGGTCGGGTTTTGGATCCGATAACCCGTTAACAGCCCCGACCAATGGGGATTTCCCACGTGTAAAATCATCATTGGCTAGAGGAAACACGTGTCGGCTCATCGTTGGGACAGATGTCATCCACTCACTGGACAGAAGGCGCCTATGAGACATCGACACGTGGCGCGACCCAATAGTGGCCCATTCCTGTGAAAAGGCCGGCCCATTTGACTTGGTCAAAAGCTGGCGGGCCGGCCCATGGAAAGCCTGTTAACGGCCTGTTCACATATAGCCCATTTACAGCCCGCTAACCCAAGGCCCGTTACGCCCTATCCGAATTAGGCCCAGTAGCGTCATCTGGGCGTCCAATAGATTCCAGCCCGTTTTCACTTCTGGCCCATGTATAGCCCATGACGTCTTTCGGCCCATATGAGGCCCTTTGTAACTCTTGGCCCATTAGCGACCCGTGCTGAAACTGGCCCGTAATGAACAGTGTATCACTTTACACCCATTAACGACCCGTGGTGAAACTGGCCCGTAATGAACAGTGTATCACTTTATACCCATTAACGGCCCGTTATTCCATTGGGCCGTCTCCAGCCCATGTTATCTTTCGGCCTTCTCAGAGCCCATTTATTCTTGGGCTCATTTCCAGCATTCGTTTACTTACGGCCCGTTACTATCATTTTCTGCTTGTGGGCCAAATTCAGCCTGTGGTTACAGTCAGCCCATTTGTGGTCCGTTAATACGTTGGGCCATTTTCATAGCGTCATCAAATACGGCCTATTAACGATGGCCCGTTATGGTCGGCCCATGAACGGACGATTCCAACTCTAGCCCGTTTACGGCCAGAATGCGGCCTGTTTGGCCCATGTTTGGCCAATCGATCATACGACCCGTATAAGGCCCATTGATGATACGGCCTGTAGAAGGCCCATTGATGATATGGCCCATAGAAGGCCCATTGTTTCTACGGCCCGTAGAAGGCCCACTATTTCTACGGCCCGTAGAAGGCCCACTGTTTCTACGGCCCATAGAAGGCCCACTGTTTCTACAGCCCGTAGGAGGCCAAGTGTCACTACACTAAATATTAGCCCATGGTTATTGTGGCCTAGTTTTAAAAAATAGGTTATTGCAGCCACTAGCAAATCGCAGAAAAAGAACTGCACTGACTACAAGCAAACAAATAAACAAGACAACAAGGAAATAAATAAGCAAGCAACTTCCACTAGGCTATCACGGCTATTACGCATATTACATCCACTGGGCATCAAAGTTCGCCACCAGTGCAAATATAGGGAACACAGCAGCATATAAATGCCGCAGCAAAACAAGTCCAGAACTGAAACCACTTCAGAAGAGCTCAAGAAATAATATCCTAGGTACCCATAATGCTGGAAAGATGCTTAGCAAGCTTATTAAGTTTCTCTTGTTTGGCGCTTAAGTCCTCCAGTGCTTGCTGTTGCACCAGAAAGTATGCATCTGAATTCTGCAGGGACTTCCTCAGTCCTTTGGCTTCCTGTCGCATAACATTTGATCGATGTCTTTCAACTTGAAGTTGAGACTCAAGAAGCCGAACTGATTCAGGCAATGAGTTCGAAGAGCTGGTGCCAGCAGTGGTAGACAGTAACTCGAACACTACATCAAGACAGGACTTTGGGGTTGTCTGAGTGTCTACAATATAGTTTTTATCAGCTTTCTTGGAGACCAACAGGGATGTCTCACTATCTTGAACCTTATCTGCATTACTTCCTTTACCATTGCATAACAGGGTACTCTTCTCCAATATTTTATCCGCGTTCTAAAAGAGAAACAAACAAACACATCTCAGGTTTACAATGTAGTATATGAAACTCATTTCGGTAAACCAGTTCAGTAGTAAGGTGGACAGGATAATAGCATGAAACAAACATATATCTATGTAGTATGGTCACTGTATGGTCTATATCATTCTAGTTTATGTTGCCAAATCAAGAGAGATACAGTTCGAATCATATCTATTTAAGACAAAGCAGCATAGACAGAATATAAGTGTGGGAAACTACACAGCAATAACAACACTTGTAATGTGCATGGCATGAGAACATAACTGTTTATTCAATTGAAACTGAAATCAACATAGAGCAAGTTACAACAGCAAACATCCAAACACGTTGAAGAAACAGGTTTAAAACATACCTGTTGTGCCATTGGAGTTTCAATTGCATCCTTAAAATTTGAAATTAGTTGGTATCAGTAAATACAATGATGCAAGAGCAAAGTAGTATGAACCATAGCTACGGAACCTGACTTGAGAACAATTCTTCTTCTGCTTTAAGCGTTGACTTCGGGTTCGGAGTGGTGGTCCTTGTGATTTGGGCACTGCAGTTGCCTTACTAACTGCTCGTGTTTGGGTGCTCTGTGGTGGAGACGGTGCTGTGTCAACGGGAACTGGGTGTCTATCTGCTGGGGTTGGGGTTAGAAGGGGTGTAGCTGGTTCTCTGTCCAACTGGGTAGGGGTACAATCTGCATGAGTGTGGGTTATGTGTGGTGGGGCTGGTTCTTGGGCAAGTACAACCATGGTTCTATCTGCATCAACAGGTAGCACGATCTTTTCTGAAGACCGTGTTTTTACTCCCACAGATACTGCCATCACTCCCTTCAATTGAAATGGCGGATAAACAAGAAAAGTAATTGAATGTACAGACATTGTAAGATAGACAGGTGCAATGGATAGTAGGGAAGAAAACAGGGCATGAAATAATTCACATTTATGTTGTCTAAGCAAACAGAATAGCAGGACATAATTTCACATATATGATGGCTAATTAAATAGGATAGCATGACACAATTTCACATGTATGATGGCTAACTAAACAGGATAGAATGACACACTTCAAAATATGATGACTATGTAAACAGGATGACATGATATAACTATACCATGTGTCTATTAAAGTGGTTGGCATGCCATAAATCACAAACATGTCGTCGATGGAAACATGATGGCATGATATAATTCATGGAGAGAATGACATAATTTAAACATGATGACTATGTAAACATGATGAGATGATGTAACTATATTATGTCTTTAGAAAATGGGTTGGCATGCCATAATTCAGATACATGCTGTCTATGTAAACATCATGGCATGACATAATTCAAATATATGATTTATAAACTAAGGAAGTGAGCAGAGGGCAATCACATATGATGTGTCAACTAAGGAGATGGCATTCAATATTGTGTATATGATGTAAAAACTAAGCATTGCAATACAACATATGCATTATATGTGTAATATAACCCTGCCAAGTTTGAGCATACACCTCAGGGGGATAATAGGATTGGTCATCTGCCTCTGAATCCTCCTCTAAAGAGCTATCTGTAACCAGCAAGATATCTGCTTCAGCAGGTAGCATTGTCTGCTCTAAAGACCTTGTTTTCACTCCAGATTTCTCCATCACCAATTCAAATGGCTGATGCACAGGAAGAGCAGTTGAATATACAAACATTGTCAACAAAAGCAATGAGAAATACAAAAAAAAGGACGACATGATATAATTCACATATATGACGCTTGCCTAAATAGCATGGCATTGCATAATTCACATACATAATGCCTTGCAACAAGATAACATTGCATAATTCATATAATGTCTTGCAACAAGATGGCATTGCATAATTCACATATATGGTAATTAGACACTAAACAGGTGGCATTCACACAAAGCATGTCTAAACTAAGCAAATGACATAGCAATGCAAGATACCATACGCACGATATGAGCAACATAACCCTGCCAAGTTAGGGCATGCACCTCGGGGGGGGGGATATGACTGGTCATCTGTCTCTGAATCCTCCTTGAGGAGCTATCAGTAACCAGCAAGACATGCGCTTCGTCAGATAGCATTGTATGCTCTAAAGACCTTGTTTCCACTCCAGATTTTTCCATGACCGTGCCAAATGGCTGATGCACAGGAAGAGTAATTGAATGTATTAAAATTGTTGACAAATTTAACACGTAATAAAAAGATGATGGCATGATATAATTCACATATAAGATGACTGGCTAACCAGGGTGGCATTGCAAAATTCACATATATGATGCCTGGCTAGACAAGTTGGCATTGCATGATTCACATATACGATAAAGAAACTAAACAGATGGCATTGACACAAAGCATGTCTAAACTAAGTAGATGACATCTTTAATGTATACAGTAAGCAATGCAAGGCACCATATGCATGATATTACCAACATCAGCATGCCAAGTTAGAGCAAAGTCCTCATGGGGTAAATAGGAGTGGTCTTCTCCTTCTGAATCCCCCTCATAACAGTTATCTTCCTCTTGATTACGATCCGAAATGGGTGGAGGGGGGGCTGCCTTTGCGCCCACCATGGAACGACGTCTGCATGAAATTTTATTGCCACGCAAGGCTCGTCTCTTTTTCTCTACATGATCAGTTCCATTATGTACAATAACTGGCATGCATAGGAATAAAACATAGTGAGATTATGTAAGGAGTGCATGCACAAATCCAGAGTGATGGTAGCAAACTGTGGATAGACCCAAAACCAATGATAGCAGGCAGATAATAGCTTTAGTTACAAACTACAGATAATGGCTCCTTTAATGTTTGTTTGCACCCAACATGAAACTCATAGTAGACACCGAAGATTAACCAGATAGTAGACAGATAGTACTGATTGCTGCCCCAATATGCACCCCACAACCATTTAAAAACTCAAGTTTCAGCATTAGTTTGGACCTGACTCGGAGTCTAATAGGTGAACACGATGATAATGTAGCATGTCATCATATTAAGCGACGCATAACGTAAGCAGACACGGAAGAGTGCGACCTCTCTTGTGGACCCGTGTAGTCCTCAAGGTCATCTATTCAGTTGATGATGGTAATGCAGTTGCCATGGCCGCCGGCGACGGGGAAGAAGATCTGTGGTGGCGAAAGACCGTCTGGAGAGCGGATCCCTGCTGTGGTGAACCCTTCCGTCGTTGGAGCAGCTGAGCTGGGGTGGAACACAGCGCCGCAGGAGCAGGACAAAGCACACAAGGTTTTCTTTGACACATATCTGTAACAAAAGTAATTGAGTAAGGGCTTGTTTGAATTTGAGGATTCTAACAATGCAGGGACAGGAAATAGACAAGAATAGGATAGGAATGCACGTGCAAAATAGAGAATTTAAAAACACATGATTTCTGCCAATCTGGGTGTTTGATTTACAACAATTGGAAGATCACAAGATGCAAAAAAGCATGGTGAGATTAAGTCAAACCACAAGAAAATGTACGGTTATAATGCTATTATGCTACTACCTCTTAGTCTTGTGCTTGATGAATAGGAATATGAAAAGGAGAAGTGGAAATTAGAATTCCTACGGTTTTTCTTTCAAGGAGACACTGAAGGAACAAATCCTACAGTTTTCCTTTGCTCCATTCCTTTGCACCAAATTCATGAAAAGTAGTACCATAGGAAACTTGCCAATTCCGATGTTTTTCATTCACTTTTCCTTTGAAGCACTGGCGATTCTAGTAGGCAGGCTTGAGCAAGGAAAATCCTACACTAAAAAAATGTTTTTGTGCTACTTCTATTACTTTGGACCCAGGCCACTGCCATACTAGCTCAACTCCCTGGCCCATCAACAAATGCACAACTCAAACGCGCAGAGATAAATAATGATGGCGTTCAAGAGAGTCCATCACCGATAGCTAAGTTGCCTGGTACCTCACTGCTTGTCATATAGTAGGATAAAATAATCGTATTTCCTGTTACTACGAGTGCTCAGTGGACAATATATATATAACATGTAGAGTAAAAAAGAGATGCAACAAGTGTACAACCTCTTTGGCGAAGCCATGTCGATCTCAGGGTGATTGGGTTGGCCGGTGAGGATGCTCCGGCTGACTTGGCTGTCGGAGGAGGGGAAGAAGATCTTAGGCATCTGGAGATTGAGCCCGAGGTACTACTCCGCTATGATGGAGGGTTTTGTCGTTGGAGCAGCTCCGGTGAGTTGTACGACGCCAAGGCCGAAGCAGGACAAGAGAGACAATGAACAACGTTAACCTGAGTGGAATTCTAATAGCATCTCCAATACATGACGTAAAATACATAAACACAAAGTGCTAGATGTAAAATACATCAGCCGCTCATCTCTGAACTTAACTGTCGAAACTGAACTTAACTGTCGAAACTGAATTTTGCTGTCGAAACTGAACGCACTAGTAAGGTGAGGCTACACGTTGGTCGACTGACTTTTTCATCTCTGGTCAGTCGATTTTGCAGCCGTTGGATACGAAATCAAGGGCCTGCGGTTCATCTTCAACCTCCACCCCCCTGAGCCGGCCAAACAGCAGCCCCCGCCGCCCGCGGCCGGCGGTGCACCGCCCCGCCCGCCCCGAAAACACTCCCAACCGCCGGTCCGCCACCGCCCCGGCCATCCTTCTAGCCCCCCCCATGCCGAGCTTTTTCTCCAGCGATCCCCACGCCACCGCCCCGCCAACGCCGGCGACCACCGCCCCCATCCTGAACCCTAAGATAGATAGTGGGGTACCTCTCCGGCGAGCCCCCCTACGCGCTGCGGCTGGTTCTTCCTTCACCCCAGCGGCATCGAAGTGAAGTGTAGCTAAATTGGAGCAGCATCGCAAGCAAGAGTAAGAGCGAGAGCAGCAGCGCGAGCAAGAGCAATAGCAAGAGCAGACTAGGCAGGGGACCGAGAACAAGAGCAGAGCAGCAGCGCGAGCGAGAGCTAAAGCAGTAGCAGGTCCTACTGATGTGCACGTCGCCGCTGAGGGAGCGACACCATGGAGGAAGTGGCCGGCGACACCGCCGTGGATGGAGTCGCGCCGTGTCGGCTCGGGACCGAGCGCCGGCAACACCGTGAGATCGAATCAAGAAGAAAATGCGGCGATTAGTGTACAACCTCTTTGGTGGCGCTGACTAGGCCGCTGCTTCATCCAAGGAAACGGTGGTGATGATGCTCTTCCGGTGGTGCAGGTGAAGACGGCGGTGTGGGAATGTAGGTGGCACAAAAGACGAGGGGAATGTCGGGGCAGCTCCTTGGAGGTGAAGGACGGTGTGGCTGAACCGGCGGGACGATGAGATCGACGACGGATCCTCATCCGGTACGGTAGATGAGGGACGTCGAGGTGTTGCCGTGGACGACGTCGTCGGGGAAGAGGCTCCGGCTGGGTAGTGGATGGAGCAGGATGTGGGGTTTCATCGCAGGTTTTCACGGCCTCGGTGTACGAATGAGTGGGCGGATGGGATGTCAGTGGGGAACCATGGCTTAGAGACGCGCTTGTCCGAAATGTGGGGTAAGTTACGGAAGTACCCCCACCGATTTGAGGCAGTTCTTTCGGTTCAGGGGTACCGCGGGCATTTCGTGTGTCGGGATTTCACAGGAGGTGGGAGTTTCCGTGCGTGTTGTAATTTCGGAATAGCAAGGCGCGGGTTGAGATGGAGGGAGTTGTCGGAGCACAATGAGACAAAGATATATCTTAAATATTTCGGACTAACAAGGCGCGGGTTGAAGAGGCGGGAGTTTCCCAGCACGATAGACAGAGACGCTAGCTTGAATTTTCGGCATAACAAGGCGCGGCTTGAAATTTCGGAAGAACAAGCTTAACATGTACCAAAAAAAGACAATTTGCACCTGAACACGCACAACACACACACAAACACCATTTAGACTAGAGTAAGGTACACGTGCATTGCATGCATGAGATTTGGAACCAAATTATGAATAAATAACACATTATAGCATGCAAGATTTGAGTCATATATGCATGATGTAGATGTTCGTTTAATTCTTATAGTTCATTTCATTCAAAATCATCTAGTTTTCATAAGAAAGTTAATCTATTTTAAGATTCATTGAATTGTGCGTCGTAAGACATAAAGTAAAAACAAATAATGGCAAATCATGTAGAAAAACATTTGGGCAATTCTGATACGGAAGATTCTAGAACAAATAAGAAGTGCTTGTGTTTTGATGTTCGTGCATTATGCTTAAGTTCAACCATTGAGTCTTCTAGATTATACATATGGTAAAATCTGGTGGAATCTAGATGATATCCAACGGCCAGTAGTGCTCAAATTTGCCATCTTTGGACCATCGGATTCGCCTCATCCAACGACCATCTTTCAAAGTTAAAGTTACCCGCACACAATATAAAATATATATATAATATATATATATAGGGGTATAGATATAGATATGTGATGCAAAAGCCGCCCATCATCTCCAATTAGAATAGTGTGTCCATGCACGGATGCGACGTGGCCAAATGATGTCTGCCATCGGTATCTCAAATTCAAATCAGTCTGACCTTGTTCAATGTGTATACATTACAACATGCTCGTTCCCAAACCACACGGCGCAAATCTCCGTTATATTCATGCATGCATGGGTTTCAAACATGAGGATCTCTTATTCAAATATTTGAATTCAACTTTACATTGATTGTGACCTCACCTATTCAGCTATTCTTTTACACCCACACAGTAATCTTGTCTTTATAATTGTACCACTAACCTTCTCTCGTGCATGCATGCACACACACTACCAGTCGGTATTGTCCATCGCACGCATGCAATCTTTTTCTTCAGGCCGGTCTCCCATGAAGGCACACACCAACACACATCCCCCTCTCCATCATATCGGGCATTGTTTATCTCTCACGCGTGCATGCGCAACGATCGATGTTCCTCTATGTATGTGTGTATATAGCTAGGTTTTTCATAGTTTTCCACACAAACCGATCAATCGATATATCCAGTGAGGTCTCACCCTCTTTCCCACGTCCACATCGATCAATCTATACCTCTCTATATAGGATTAACATATATAGCTAATACACCCACATTAATTATGTATCCAACATCCCCCTCTCATCATCCATGCCTTCCGCTTCATCTCTCAGACGCGTGCACAATGGCGAAGACAGGGCGCAATAAGGGCCCTGCCCCCTCCCCCCTAACATCACTATATATCAAGGCTAATATGAATGTGATCATTAGACAATTGCTGCTAAAAATGGTTTAAGTTCATGAATTAACCCTCATCGTAAAGGATTAGCAATGCTTGGCCCCCTAGCTCATTTATTTTTCATGACTCCGCCACTGCGCGCATCAGCGCACGTGTTCTCCCTCTCTCTCTAAATATCGATCTCGCACTTGTGCATTCCTTCATAGTCTCCCTCCACTCGGCCCCTCGCACCATCTTCTAGCCCCCACCGGATTTTGCCACATGTACAATCTAGCAGACTCCATGGTTGAACTTAAGCATAATGCACAAACCTCAAAACAACAATGGTTCTCTTTTGTTCTAGAATCTTCTGTATCATAACTGCCCAAACTTTTTTCTAGTTGAATTGCCATTATTTGTTTTTACTTTATGCTTTACAACGCACAATTCCATGAATCATAAAATAGATTAAGGGCTTCTTTGATTCAAAGGATTCTCAAAGGAATTTTGGAGGATTCTAATCATTAGGAATTTTTCCTATCTTGGTTGTTTGATTCATAGGATTGTAAACCATAGGAATTTTTCCATATGATTCATTTGCACTAGATTTCATATGAAACATCCCATCCACTCAAACCTCTTTGAAAGAATTCTGCATTTTTTCTATGCACAATCGAACACTCGTACAATCCTGTAGGATTCAAGACGACATTCTACTATAATCCCATGTTTTTCCTATTCGCGTGTTCTTAGCTTTTTTATAAAAACTAACTAATTTTGAATGAGATGAACTATAAGAATTAAACGAAGGGCTGCATCAGGCATATATGACTCAGAGCTTACATGTTATAGTGTGGTATTTATTCATAATTTGGTTGCAAAATCTGATGCGTGCAATGCACGTGTACCTTACTAGTACTCCGAGTATGTGCAAAATACGTAAATTAGAATACCAATGGCACGCTACACAGTGTCTCTCTTAAAGTTCATGAAGCCACGTGGCACATGTGTAGGCATTGTCGCGACCTCCTTGCATGGATTGATCACAGTGACGTGCTGCTGGTACCAGAAGAATGTACTCGTCCTCCCTGAGCCATACTGGCGGTACATGCACGAAGCGAAGATGTGCACGCACGCCATGCACGCACTCATTCCTCGCACGCACACGCGGGTACACGGGCGGACGCAATTTTGTACCAAGATCGACCCCATGTGACAATTTGACGCGTGTAAAGTCGTTCACTTCATTGATGGTCAATTAATACAGCGCATGCAAATTGAGTGGACGTGAGGGTGGAAGAAAGACATTATTACTCCACTGCGCGCATGCGAGTAGTTAAATCGTGGGTTGCTAGTAGTACTTCCATTGGTCTCCTTCGTATTTTGTGCCAATTTTTGACAGTAACATAATATTTACGCATTTGAGCAGTGTAGTAGTACTTGAAATTTATGTTCCGCTAAACTCATCGGGAGCCGTTTCGGGCCTCGAAACCAAAGCCATCAATTAATCTTTACCTTGTTCCCATCACATTCGAAAGCCCGCTCACACCTACTAGTAGTACGTACCAAACCTGAACGTGTTCCCACTATGCAGGTATTAGTACTAGTGCTAGTACTTAGGTTATAAAAAGGGGAACTACCTAACCGAAAATCACTCTACCTTTCCTCCTCATAAGTGCTTCTTCTTCGTCCGCCGTTGCCATGGCCGGTGAGCAGAGCTCTAGGTCGAGAACTACTCGTAACAACGGAGTGGCAGCCAAGGCTGCGGAAAAAAAGAGAGGGCTTGCCGCCACGCAGAGACCTCGAAAGATCTCTCACGGGCAGGCGATGGCTCCCAGGAGCGCCCTAGCCACGAAGGCGAACATGCCGAGCCGGCGGAGCTGGAGTCGTTATCCCTCGACGGCATGCCCGATCAGCTCAATAAGCAGAAGGAGTTCATCCAAGGCTTGATGGAGTTGCTGAAGGAGAGCCTCGATGACATGCCCGCTGAGCTCAATCAGCAGGGGGAGTTGACCGCCGGGTTGGTGATGCTGCTGAAGAAGAGCACTGCCTCGGAGAAGAAGGCGACCGACGAAATCCTGCGACTTTGAGAGGACAATGCGAAGCTCTGCCACGAGATCGACCTGTTGAAGGAGAAGAACACCGACTGAAAGAAGTTGCATGAGAATAGTAGTTCCTCGATGAAGATGCTGTAGGCCCTCGTCATGGAACAGAAGGAAGACTTGGCGAAGCTCCGCATCGAGCACCCGGCTGCTGTCAAGGTACGTAATATGGCCGTGGAACAGATGATGAAGGCTCGCGTCGAGAAATGTCGTGTCATGGACACAATGATGAAGATGGCGGATGAGACGCGCAAGGAGATGGAGGTCGTGGAGGCGATGAAGAAGCAGTTACGACTCCGTGGCGAATTAGATCATTTGGGGTGATAATCTTACTTCTTCTTTTGCTCCTGTGTTTCATCTTTTGCTTCGGGTGTTTTGCCGCACGTGTCACGTTCTCTGCGAGGCATGAATAGAACAATGTTTTTTTTGAGGGAATGAATAGAACAATGCTAACAATGAGATGACTAGCAAATTAGATCATTTTTTATCGCCATATGGCACTGGGCTGCCGTGTTTTGTGCTCCTTCGTCACAGTACTACTCTAGTGGAAAACTTGAGTATACTGCATGGTTCTTTGCTCCTCCTCGATCAGGTCGTCCGTGCATTTATACGAGCAGTCAAATCACAAGGCCCCGCCTTCCAGTAGTAATGAGCCATCAAATCACAAAGGCCCTCGCATCTCGTGAAACCGACCAAGCTAGACTACCCCGCCCTCTAGCCTTTTAAAAAATGTATACTTTTGTACAGCAATAGTATCGATGGATTGCGCCATGGAGCAAAACTTGAAATTAAAAAAAGGTGGTACATATAGAGAGCGCTCGTCGCCAAATTATGCATATAGTAATATTAAAAAGGCTAGTCACAATAATGGTGTCCAGCACAACCCACCCCTCAAATAAAACTAAGAGGGTGCTTGGATACGTTTTAGTCCCATGACTAAAAGTAGTGGGACTAAAACATGCTAGCCTCATCCATGCTTGGATCCAAATACTAAAAAGGCTAAAATCAAGTTAATGAGCATTTATTATCCTCCAAACCCTCCAATCCAGAACTCGCCTGTGTTAAAGGAGAGGAGTTAAATGAGTAGAGAGAGGACTAATCCACATTTTAGTAGGGGTACCCCTGGCTTAAAATTTTTAGTCTCAAGACTAGTTTTAGCCCCTCTTTAGTCAGGGGTGCTTGGAACTTTAGCCTCTTACAGAGACTATTTTTAGTCAGACTAAAATAAGTCCCTTGGATCCAAGCACCCTCTAAGTATTCTGGAATTCTTTGACAAAACTAAGCACCCTGAAATTTTTTGACAACTAAACTGCTGGCTATATGATGTTGGCCATATATATTGTACGTATATAATGTGAAGAAACGAGTGGTAGTACTATACCAACTAAAAGATGAAATGTAAGAAATACCAGTGTGTACGTACTAAAGAGTTAAAGTAACGAGAAGAAACATAACATAGTTTTGTTGGGGGCTCAGCACAACACACCCCTCAAATTAAATTAGGCACACCTGAAATTAAACTTTGCAACTATTCCGGTAGACACTACATTAGAACCACCATGAGCAACGACACTGCCACCTTATTCGGAGTCCTCGTCCATGTCCTCGACTTCGTCCTTGTCCATGTTCCTCTTGGCCGATACTTCTTTGCTTGAACCACACACTTGGTTGTTTCTCTTCATCCAACCCTTGTAGATACTGAAGCAAAGGTAGCCATCCATTGCAGTGTAGTGGATGTTGTCTATATCTAGTACATTCCGCTGCCATCCATGACGATGAAACGTGTATGGAGGTTTCTCCAGTTTACCGTACGAAGGATGAACCATGGCTCTTGCCAGGGTCAGCATTGAAGGCTGACGAGCAGACACCAGCCGATTCTTCTGGAGGTCGAAGGTGTTGCCTACAACGAGGCCTATCCGATGCAGGACTTCTTTGTCGTCACCAAAGTCTATAGTAACGAATTTGACCAGGTTGCTCTCGAGGAAGTCCTTAAAATCCTGGCACTCAACGTCGACATGGCATATGTGGTAGACCAAGCATAAGTCATGCACGCAAACCTGGATCACGGCGGGCTTCTTCCTCTCTTCGTCCTTTAGATCCTTCTCTCGTCCCAAGACTATGGTGTACTCAACATCTAGCCCAGCGACCCACTCATCATCTGAGTCTTCGAACATGCGTCTGAAGCGAGAAAGGCATCCTTTCACCATCGTGGAAGAACGGGTGTAGATGACGTCGAACTCATCGCCGGTGATGGTTCTAACCTTGTACTCATCGCCGATCGTGGATATTTGGATGCCATGGATTTGGGAGGAGGGTTAGGATTAGTGGAACTGCCGTAATGTGAATGGACGGGACGACTAGGAGCGAACCGCCATAGTATTGAAGGACGTGCGTGGACGAGTAGGAGCGAACTGCCAGCGTGTGAACGGCAGGGTAGTGGCTTTCCATTCTCCCATGATATGGGTTTCTGAGAGCCCTTGGATTTGAGATCAAACGGTTGCATGGCGTGATTCTAGACCTATGGGTGAATATCCTATCCTGGAGGGTTATTCTGCAAATTTTCAGCAACTTAGCATGCGACCATTTGATCTCAGATCCAAGGGCTGCCAGCAGCCCGTATCATGGTCGCGCCTACCACGAACGTCGCATCGCTCGCGCGGTCGCGCCCTTGGAGATTTAACACGGTGCGTTAGGCTATCTGATGTTGTCATGTCATACATAGTCATCACTTAGTCACTCATACTACAACAAGGTTGGCTATAAGTGTATTTTTTTACTCCTCTCTATCTCTTTCTTCGTACTCAAGGAAGAAACGGTGCTAAGCGTGTGTATTTATTGCATTTGCCAAGGTGTGACCTCTTCCAATGAAATGGTGTTGCTAAGTTTGCTTCATTTAATTAGCTATAGACTCAAAATTGTCTTTTCACCTAGGTACACGCGCTTAGCACCGTTTCTTCCTTGGGTCACCAAACTACTCTCTCTCTTCTTGATTAACTTGCCACATCAGACTTTATGCTTATGTGGCAAGCTTAAGCACCTGTAGGAGCAAGTAAAAGTAAGTACAATAGTGCGCTTTACATGGCATTTTTGCATATGTGGAGGGAAGAGAGGCAAGGAAAAAAATGGAGAAGTGGGCTCTCATGCAAGAGCTAGCCTCTACTACATGGTGGAGCATTGGGAGAGGCATCTGTATGGAGGTGGTCAGGAATCTGGGAGACTCACGCCGGTCGTAGCGCCGCAGTTAAAATGATAATGGCAAGTAAAATCACGGGGCCCCACCTGTCCAGCAGTAACTCGCTGTCAAATCACACATCCCTACGTTTGCAGCAGCCTACTCCCTCGTCTTCTCGCGTCTCTGTCGAACCGACTAGGCGGAACTGCCCCGCCGCCTACCGCGCAGGAAAAGCCCTGCCCTCGACTTTTAGATAGTATACAATATACTAATTTTGTATCCATGGATTGCGCCCGCACCATGGAGCAAAGCGTCTAGAAAATGGACGAGAGACCGCGGTCTTGTAATAGAGAAGAGGGAGAGGCGAGACGGTGGTTTTGGAATGGAGATGATGGAGATGAGAGGAGGTGGTTTTGCAATGGAGAAGGGGGGGGAGGAGCGTGTGGCAGCGATTTAGGATTGGACGAGAGGGCCGACGCTGTCAATATCCCGATTCCAAGTCACATCGATCTAGCCGGTAACACCTCATATCACATTACGGCCTCACGCATGGTATCCCCACGGGTGTCGCCTTACCATGGCCCGGGACCGTTTGGGCCTTTTGGCTCACGTATATGATAGTATCGCTAGCATCCATATGACAGAGAACCCGGGCCGACATGGCTAGTCGTGAACCCAAAGCGGCACAGACCTATGGAGACAGGCATACATGAATCACATCGAGCATGTCGGTCATCAGCGTGTGGATCCGGGCTGTAGCACTGGGCTAACAGGACTCCGGGGAACCCGGGCTGTAGCAGGCTAGGCAGGACTCCGGATGTCACCGCGTGACATTTCCCCGAAGGGACAGACATAGGAACGAAGTGAAACACATGCCGGCCAGTCAAGTGTCCTGAGCAGTAGTGCTGGGCTAGCAGGACTCCGGTGAACCGGGCTGTAGCGGACTACTATGGCTCGAGGAGCACTAGACTACATTTCCCCATAAGAAAGGCTGCCAAGGATAAACAACTAGATTGTCGGATCCCACACATACCAAGCATTTCAATCATACACACAATATGCTTGATATGTGCAAATACAACATGGCATCACAACAAAACTCTACAACTCAAGTACTTTATTTAAAGGCTATAGAGAGCCATACATAACATGTTCATACAGGTAGGGGTCACATCACCCGACACTCAAGTCATACAAGCATACAAGCACATGCGGAAGCAAATAGTCTGAGTACAGACACTAGAAAGAAAGAAGGCTTCTCGAAGCCTGTCTATCTACATAGGGCCCTCCATGGCCAGGATCACCACCTGGGTGGCAAGTCACTCATCGACGTCGAGATCTACATAAAACCCATCGGAGGGGGCGGTGTTATCGTCTGAAAACAGTAATTAAAGTAAACATGAGTACAAAGGTACTCAGCAAGTCTTACATCAGAACCTACTATACATGCTCATTCTCAAGAAGGTGGTGGAGTTATTGCAGCAAGCCAGCTTTGACTCTTGGCTAAGCTATCCTACGAGACACCACTAGTAAAATAGTTTTCGCACACGAGTCCACTAATCACTAACACAATACTCCACCGGGGATCCTCCCTCGTCATCCTATGAGAGGGCCATCCTCGGTACTCACACTTATCTTGAGTCTTTTAGTGGTAATCATTAACTTGTCTATGAACTGTATAGGCAACCAAGCAGTCCTTTACTGCGGACGCGGCTATTCGAATAGATGATGTTAACCCTACAGGGGTGTACTTCTTCATATACGCTCTCACCACTTACCGTCGTTTACACGACATGTACTCGGCAACCTTCAAGCGGAAGCCCAACGAGGGTGTCGGCCACGGCCTACCTAAACACTCAAGTCTCTAGTCTAGGTTTATCGCCTATCCAGGTTCCATCCACAGGGAGTCCGGCCGAGGTTTCCACATACGGCCCCGAACGATGTGAACAGGGTTCCCGAGACACCAAATGGGTGACTCGGTACACCGTGCCACGGTGTATCTACCGCAACATAGCCCACCCCTAGGGTCAGCGCTACGCACGGCCGCTAACACATAACCTACAAACACCAGAAACTATTTGCAACTCCTGGACAGAGTACTAGGGTGATTAAGAAGCCGAGAGGGTCAATTAAGGATCCCAATGCATGGTAGTAGCTGATTCTTAAAATCACACATACAGATCTCAGTTCTTAGGGACGGCCTCAATGAAACAACCCACCATGTACTCCTACATGGCCTCTCATCGATACCTTTACCAAATCATGTTCAACACATCTCTCACATTACCGACATAATCATTTCACTCTAGCCCATCGCCCAGATGAACCAGAACTGACACAACTCTAAGGATAGCAGGCATTGCAAGGTAGGAAACACATACATGGCTCAATCAACTCCTACGCATGCTAGTGGGTTTCATCTAGTTACTGTGGCAATGACAGGTCATGCAGAGGATAAGGGTTCAACTACCGCAACACACAACAGTTTGAAACGTTGTTGTCTTAATGTAGTAAATGAGAGCAGAGGCGAGAACATGGGATTGTATCGGTATGATCGATGGGGCTGCTTGCCTGATGGAGTGGTAGTAGGGTACTGCCCTTCAGTTGGATACTCGGAGATATCCTCGGAGGCAGAACCTACCACGGAAGACACACAGAATATAATCAACACATGGCAATATGCAACAATATGATGCATGCTATGACATGGCAAAATGATGTGTCCTGCCTAATGCAATGTGAAAGAAATTGAAATGGGTCCATTTGAATCAAAGATTCAAATGAAAGCTAAAGTTCTTATGCATAATAAGTGTATTAGCTTGTTTCACCTAAACAGCAAGGTTAGAGTGTTTGGTCATGCATGAAACCATTACAGATGGAAATATTGAATTTTTCTGATCATTTTTCATATATAATTTGTTTGATTTGGAGCTATGGTTGATTTTCTATGATTTTTAGAAGTTTTGGCTATTTTCTGGAATTTCCTATATAAAAATAAATCTAGAAATTAAATAACTACGTCAGCACTGCGTCACTGTGACGTCAGCGAGTCAAAGGCGCTAGCCCAAGTCAAACCTGACTGGTGGGCCCCATCTGTCAGTGTCTCAGCTAACTAACAGAGTTTAGTTAATACTAACTAACTGTCAGTGGGGCCTGGGCCCGCATGTCAGTGACTTAAACTAACTAAAATTGGTTAGCACTAATCCTAACCTAATTAACAGGCCGGCCCCACCTGTCATAGGCTCAGGGGGGAAGTTAACCTGGGCCCACACGGGTCAAACGTGGTCAACTCACCGGCGGCTCGACGCCGGCGATGATAGACGCGGCAGAGGGGCTCGGGTTTTGCCCACAGTCGACCAAATCGACTGCGGTTTGGTCCTATGGGTAGCTGGGAGCAAGCCGCATCGTTTGGTGGTGGTAGTGGAGCTCAGGGAGGCCGGGAACGACACCGGCGATGACCTTGGCGGTCGCCGGAGCTCGGGTGAAGATGAACCCGAGGCTACGGGGCACGGCGAGGCGCGTGGAGTGGTGCGTTGGGCTCCTGGGGACGTGGTGAGTGCGGTGATGCGCTCGGATTCGAGCTTACGCGTCTGTGGCCACGGCGGTGACATGGCCGGCGGAGCCGAGCTCTCGGCCGTGATGGCCAATGGGGTTAGAGGGCAGCTCGAGCGGCGTGGCTAGGGGGAGAAGAGAGAGGAGCTCACGGCGAGTGCAGCGGTCGTCGAAGCGGGCTCGGGGAAGCTCGGGAGGCGGCGAATCGTCGGTGACGATCTCCGGTGGCCGACGAGGGGAACGACAGCGGTGGCGGCGTTGCAGCGCGTCCGAGGCCTTGTGGCTCGTCGAGGAGGTCGAGGGAGATGCGGCGGAGCTCGTGGACAGGGTGGGGTGGCACGGGGACGACGGTGGCGACGACTACGGCGGCAAGATGGCGGCGTCTGCGTCGGCCATGGCTTCGGGGGAGTGAGGAAGAGAGCAGGGGGGAGGAATGAGGTGTCGGCGAGGTCGGGGCGACGACCAGTAGACGATCCACGCGGCACATAGGCGGCCAGGGCGAAGCAGAGAGGTTGGGTGGTGCGTGGCGAGCTCGGGCGCGCCATGCTCACCTCCCTGCCTGCTTTGGTAAAGGGAAGCAGTTGGCTGGCACAGGCCAGCACAGTGCTGGGCCGGCCAGTGGGCTGCCAGGTAAGTCTCTCTCCCTCTCTTTTTCTGATTTGTTTTCTTTTTCTATTTTTCTGCAACTGCTCGGCTTTATTAAAAATACTAAAACGTTTCCAGAAATCCTGAAAATAATTGTGGGCTCTGTTGGGATTATTCCTAACAGCCCTCACTTAAATCCAGGATTATTTGGGCATTCAAAATATTTTATAGAATTTAAATGCCCAAATTCAAATACTTATGACTTAATTAAAAAAACCAGAATGTCCTAGATAAGAGTGCACCATTTTTGCGAGGGGTTTTAGCCCAATCCACAAATGATGAACATTTTGTGAAGGACATTTTGGGTTCATTGAAAATAATTTTAGTAAACCCTAGTTGTTTCCAGGGGGGTGCTGGGGGTTCTGTCATCCCCATTTCAAGTTTCTGTAAAAGTAAACATCATGCAACACTCTAATGCATGAACTAGCTAGGATGTGACAACTCACCCCCACTCAAAAGAATCTCGTCCTGAGATTCATGATCTGTTGGGAAGAAGGTGGGGTACTCGAGTCGAAGACGATCCTCCCTTTCCCAAGTGGCTTCTTTCTCGGAATGGTGTGACCATTGAACCTTGAGAAACTTGATGTTATGGCGTCGAGTGGTACGCTCGGCTTGATTAAGGATACTAATGGGATATTCCCGATATGAGAGGTTATCTTGTAGATCAAGCCTTTCGTGGTCCACTCCACGGATAGGATCCACGAAGCAACGCCTGAGTTGAGAAACGTGGAAGACATCGTGAACTCTGGAAAGATGCGGAGGTAGTTCCAATTGGTAGGCAACTTCTCCTCGTTTGGCAAGAATGCGAAAGGGTCCTATGTAACGAGGAGCCAATTTGCTTTTGATACCGAAGCGATGGGTTCCCTTTAATGGAGTAACCCGAAGGTAAGCCTTCTCACCGACTTCATAAGTCATGAGCTTATGTTTACGATCATATTGGCTCTTTTGACGAGATTGGGATGTTTTCAATTTCTCACGAATAACGCGAACCCGCTCTTCTGCTTCCTGAATCATATCCGGGCCAAAGAGTTGTCTTTCCCCAGTTTCTGACCAGTTAAGAGGCGTTCGACATTTTCGTCCATAGAGAACTTCGAAAGGAGCTTTTCCCAAGCTAGCTTGATAACTATTGTTATAAGCAAGCTTCGCGAATGGAAGACATTTCTCCCAACCAATTCCGAATGAGATGACAGAAGCTCGGAGCATATCTTCCAGAATTTGATTTACTCGCTCTACTTGACCACTTGATTGAGGGTGGAAGGCGGTGCTAAAAGAGAGACGAGATCCCATAGCATTTTGGAAACTTTCCCAAAATCGAGAGGTGAAGAGACTCCCACGGTCTGAGTTAATTTCCAATGGGACACCATGAAGAGACACTATTCGGGAGATGTATAAATCAGCTAGCTGGCTAGCGGTGATACTCTCACGAACAGGTAGAAAGTGGGCCAGCTTGGAAAGACGATCGATTACGACGAAGATGGCGTTATTCCCTCTCTTGGTCCCGGGAAACCCAGTAATGAAATCCATACTGATTTTATCCCATTTCCACTCAGGAATAGCCAAAGGTTGAAGGGTGCCAGCAGGCCGTTGGTGCTCTGCTTTAACACGACGACAGACGTCGCAACTAGTAATATATTGAGCAATTTCTCTCTTCATCCTAGTCCACCAAAACCTCTAGCGTAGGTCTTGATACATTTCAGTCCTACCGGGATGAATGGTGAGAGGGGATTCATGAGCTTCCTTAAGAATCAGCTAACGTAGATGTTGTTTCTTGGGAACCACCAAGCGGTTCTCGAAGAATACAACACCTCACTCATCCATGGAAAAACATTTTGCTACTCCGCTAGCGATGTTTTCCTTGATCCGGGATATGCCCTTATCATACCGCTGAACGGTTATGATCTGATCCACAAGGTTAGGCTTCGCCACTAGGGTGGATAGGAATCCTCGAGGAACTATGTGAAGGTTAAGCTTACGAAATTCCTCGTGGAGAAGTGGTTGACTTTGTTGTAACATCAGGTTGTTACAATAAGATTTACGACTTAGCGCATCAGCCATGACATTGGCTTTTCCCGGGGTGTAAGTTATTCCTAAGTCGTAATCCGAGATCAACTCGACCCAACGTATTTGCCTGAGATTCAAATCCGGTTGGGTGAAGATATATTTCAAACTTTGCTGATCGGTGAAGATCTCGCAAAGATTATCGAGAAGGTAATGTCGCCAAGTTTTGAGTGCATGGACTATAGCTGCAAGCTCTAGATCATGTGTGGGATAATTTTCCTCATGGGGGTGTAATTGCCGTGAAGCATAGGAAATTACCTGACGATCTTGCATGAGTATGCAACCTAGTCCTTGTCGTGAGGCGTCGCAATAGATAATAAAGTCCTTGGAGAAATCTGGTGGTACCAGTACGGGAGCAGATGTCAGGCGTCTTTTCAGTTCCTGAAAGCTGAACTCGCACTGTGGGGTCCACTCGAACTTTTTATCTTTCTTGAGGAGTTCAGTTAGAGGTTTAGCAACCTTGGAGAAACTCTCGACGAAGCGACGTCAATAACTCGCTAAGCCAAGGAAGCTCCGAACTTTCTTGACCGTCTCAGGTGGAGTCCAATCAACGACGGCTTGAACTCGCTCGGGATTGACAGCAATACCCTTACCAGAGATTACATGGCCTAGATAGGTCACTTCTGGCAACCAAAATTCACACTTGGAGAATTTGGCATAAAGGCGATGCTCTCGAAGTTTCGTCAATACCAACCTTAGATGTTCGGCATGTTCCTCTTCATTCTTGGAACAGATGAGTATATCATCGAGGTATACTACGACGAATTTATCCAAATACTCCATGAAGACCGAGTTCATTAACCGAGAGAAGGTGGCTGGGGCATTGGTTAAACCGAAGGACATAACGGTGTACTCGTATTGGCCATAACGAGTAACAAAGGCCGTTTTGGGAATGTCCCCGTTTTTGATTTTGATTTGATGGTAGCCCAACCTCAAATCCATCTTGGAAAAGACTGAGGATCCAGCGAGCTGATCATACAGATCGTTGATCCTGGGAAGTGGATACTTGTTCTTGATAGTGACCAAGTTGGCAGGTCGGTAATCTACAACCATCTGATCCGTTCCATCCTTCTTCTTGACGAAGAGGACGGGGCAAGCCCAAGGAGAGGAACTAGGACGGATGAAACCCTTTTTCAAGGACTCATCGAGTTGGTTCTTAAGCTCGGCTAGTTCTAAGGGTGCCATCTTATAGGGTCTTCTAGAAATTGGAACGGTTCCTGGAACAAGGTCTATCACAAACTCGACATCCCTGTCAGGTGGAACACCTGGCAGTTCTTCTAGAAAGACATCCGGAAAGTCTCGGACTACCGGAATATCTTCAAGGTCTGGAAGGGGGTTGGCATTTAGGGAGTAAAGCTGGCGCTTGGCCACTCAAGTTAAGACATTGACTGTCTTGCCCGATGGGTGAGTAAGTTGAACGGTTCTACTGGCACAATCAATCTTAGCATAATGAGCTGACATCCAGTCCATACCCAAGATGATGTTTATGTTCGAGGACTTGAGAGCTATTAAGGATGCAAGGAAGACAAGTCTATTGACAAGAATTTCATTCCCATGGCTTACTCTAGAAGTTTGCCATCTAGAGCCAGGCGTTTGAATTTCCATGGTAGTGGGCATGTCACAGAATGTTGTGTTATGCAATCGAGCATAGCTCTCAGATATGAATGAATGAGATGCTCAAGTATCAAAAAGAACAGATGCCGGATGGCAATTAACAAGGAGCGTACCAAGGACGACGTTAGGATCATCATGAGCCTCCTGAGCTGAGACATAGATGACATGGCCACATGCAGTGGTGGCTGGCTTGGCGTAGAATGTCTTTCCCGCTGGCTTACCACGACCAACGGACTTTCCAGACTGATTGGGGTTGTTGTTCTGGGGACACTCTCGACTATAGTGACCCGGCTGTCCACACTTGAAACATGTCACAACTTTGGGGCGTGGAGCAGCATTAGCAGCGGGGCCACCATAGGGCTTGGACGGTGCAAACTGCTGGTTGGGGCGAGGCGCCTCAAAGGATGGCCTCGGAATGAACCTGGGTGGCAGTGCCGTGCTTGGAATCCACACCCGGCGCTTCTGAGATCCACAGTCGGATGAAGAACCAAAATCACGCGAGTGCTTGCGTGAAGCGTCATAGTCAGACTGGCCTGTCTCAGCACTGATGGCTTTATTGACCAACTTCTGAAAGGAGGTGCACTCGTGCAGACGAAGATCGCGGCGAAGCTCAGGGCTAAGTCCCTTGCGGAACCTTGCCTGCTTCTTACCGTCGGTGGATACCTCTTCTGGAGCATATCGTGCCAGATTCCCAAATTCACGACTATATGCATCCACAGTCAGTCTTCCTTGGGTGAAATTGCAGAACTCTTCCCTCTTGCGATCTATGAGACCTTCCGGGATGTGATGCTCACGGAAAGCCTCATTGAATTCAGCCAAGTAGTGATTTGGCCGACCGGGAGCATAGCCTCAAAGTTTTCCCACCAAAGGCTAGCAGGGCCTTCGAGGTGATAGGCAGCATAGGTAACCTTATCAGCTTCGGCTACGTTGGCAGAACGTAGCTTGTGAGTGATGCTGCGGAGCTAGTCATCCGCGTCGAGGGGCTCGACGGAATGATTAAACTTTGGTGGGTACAACTTGATAAAGATATTGATTGACACAAAGTCATTTCGCAGATGGCGTGCAGTGTTCTGCTCAATCCGCTCCAGCAAGCGGTTAGTCTCACGCTTGTTTCTTTCCGCCTCCAGCATAACTTCGGCCAAAGAAGGCGGGTGAGGCAGATTTTCACCCCTAGCTGCACTGGCTTCCCCCTGCTCCGGGGCAGCAGGGTTGCTGCGGGTGTTGACCATCCTAGGAGAAAACAAGGCAACCGTTTAGATAAGGATGGCACAAACTTGGCAAGGAAGTGCAGAATGTAATGGATAACATGGAATGCTAGGATGTTCATTGCACGACATGGTAATATAGAAACTGCCATATATATACCATTGGTCATACACACCGTACATAGTTTAGTACAAGCCCATGCTAGAGTACAACTATGGTGAAAGACATTACATCTCATCGGAGGCATTCTAAGCTCCTATACATTATTTTTCTACACCTCCGGAGCGTGATACACACCAAGTCGTGTCCCACGGGTCACGTAGGACTGTGGAGAATACAACTATTACAGTACTAGTGAAACTACTACTAGCTCAGACGGCTCCATAGTAATCCTCATAGAAGTCGCCACCAAAGCCTGGAAGTGGAACATGATCATCTGGGAACAGACGGTCCTGCGGAGCCTGCGGACCATAGGGACTCAGATGTGGCCTCGGTCCCACAGGTGGTGGTAGACGGGGACCTCGAGGAGGGGTGATGCCTCCTACATCACGCCACTCCATACAATCTGGCAATCCAGACCATACAGGGTACAAGTCCCTCATGTCCATGTATCCTGCCTGCACCACAGGTGCAAACCGAGTCAAAGTGGCCGAATGATCAGAACGAGTGTGGAGAAGCTCCATACGCAAGGCCCAATTTTCGCGGTCCTTATCCTCGAGCATCTCGGCATTGGTGCAGAGTAGTGACTCCTCATGTGAAGAGTCATAGTACAAAGCCTGATAGTACCCCTGTGCTCCAGGAAGTGAGGCTGGCATGTAACAGAAATCGGTGTTCTGAAGCAAGGCAGTTCTGGCTCGAATGATAGTCATCATTGAATAGGCTGCATCCTGCACAGACATCTCAATAGTGACCCCAAGGCCATAGGAACAGTGAAGGGGCTCAGTGGCTCCAGGATAAGAGGGATATATCCTGACGGTACAGAGGTACTGGCTCTGGTTGAAGTCTCTGAACTGCTCCTCGACGGTATATTTCGGATACCACCGATAACCTGACTCGACCATCACTCGAACCAACATGGCCGTGTGGCCGGGCACATCAAGGCACCGGGTCAGACGAACCACTTGGTTCTGTGAACGGGTGGCCATCTGAAAGCACAGAATAATGCAAAGGCATTAGAATTTTCTAGGGGAAATCGGACAACATAACGGCTGTAAATGCTAAGAAAAGATTTGAGACATCCACAACAGTTTGCAATACCACTCAACAACATCATATCAAGGTTCTGATTCAACTGGCAACATACTAAAAGTAGTAGGAACTGTACTGTGGCTGGTAACAACAATCCTATAAGCTACTACGGATTAGTAACATGTGAACCTGATAGAAGAAGAGAGCCTAGTCCTTAACCCACGTTGAATGAGAAGAGAATGACTCAGATCAGAGGCATAAGGTAAAGGAGTAAAAGAGCCTTACGTTCCCTCCCACAATCAATTCCCCTACATATAACTAAAGCATTTCTAGACTCGACATTGACTAGTTTGGCTCAGCGAACCAACAGGCAGTCCGGCTCTGATGCCAACGCTGTCAGGACCCCGATTCCAAGTCACATCGATCTAGCCGGTAACACCTCATATCACATTGCGGCCTCACGCATGGTATCCCCACGGGTGTCGCCTTACCATGGCCCGGGACCGTTTGCGCCTTTTGGCTCACGTATATGATAGTGTCGCTAGCATCCATATGACAGAGAACCCGAGCCGACATGGCTAGTCGTGAACCCAAAGCGGCACAGACCTATGGAGACATGCATACATGAATCACATCGAGCATGTCGGTCATCAGCGTGTGGATCCGGGCTGTAGCACTGGGCTAACAGGACTCCGGGGAACCCGGGCTGTAGCAGGCTAGGCAGGACTCCGGATGTCACCGCGTGACATTTCCCCGAAGGGACAGACATAGGAACAAAGTGAAACACATGCCAGCCAGTCAAGTGTCCTGAGCAGTAGTGCTGGGCTAGCAGGACTCCGGTGAACCGGGCTGTAACGGACTACTATGGCTCGAGGAGCACTAGACTACATTTCCCCATAAGAAAGGCTGCCAAGGATAAACAACTAGATTGTCGGATCCCACACATACCAAGCATTTCAATCATACACACAATATGCTCGATATGTGCAAATACAACATGGCATCACAACAAAACTCTACAACTCAAGTACTTTATTTAAAGGCTCCAGAGAGCCATACATAACATGTTCATATAGGTAGGGGTCACATGACCCAACACTCAAGTCATACAAGCATACAAGCACATGCGGAAGCAAATAGTCTGAGTATAGACACTAGAAAGAAAGAAGGCTTCTCGAAGCCTGTCTATCTACATAGGGCCCTCCATGGCCAGGATCACCACCTGGGTGGCAAGTCACTCATCAACGTCGAGATCTACATAAAACCCATCGGAGGGGGTGGTGTTGTCGTCTGAAAACAGTAATTAAAGTAAACATGAGTACAAAGGTACTCAGCAAGTCTTACATTAGAACCTACTATACATGCTCATTCTCAAGAAGGTGGTGGAATTATTGCAGCAAGCCAGCTTTGACTCTTGGCTAAGCTATCCTACGAGACACCACTAGTAAAATAGTTTTCGCACACGAGTCCACTAATCACCAACACAATACTCCACCTGGGATCCTCCCTCGTCATCCTACGAGAGGGCCATCCTTGGTACTCACACTTATCTTGAGTCTTTTAGTGGTAACCATTAATTTGTCTATGAACTATATAGGCAACCAAGCAGTCCTTTACCGCGGACGCGGCTATTCAAATAGATGATGTTAACCCTGCAGGGGTGTACTTCTTCATACACGCTCTCACCACTTACCGTCCTTTACACGACATGTACTCGGCAACCTTCAAGCGGAAGCCCAACGAGGGTGTCAGACACGGCCTACCTAAACACTCAAGTCTCTAGTCCAGGTTTATCACCTATCCAGGTTCCATCCGCTGGGAGTCTGGCCGAGGTTTCCACATACGGCCTTGAACGATGTGAACAGGGTTCCCGAGACACCAAACGGGTGACTCGGTACACCGTGCCACGGTGTATCTACCGCAACATAGCCCACACCTAGGGTCAGCGCTACGCACGGCCGCCAACACATAACCTACAAACACCAGAAACTATTTGCAACTCCTGGACAGAGTACTAGGGTGATTAAGAAGCCGAGAGGGTCAATTAAGGGTCCCAATGCATGGTAGTAGCTGATTCTTAAAATCACACATATAGATCTCAGTTCTTAGGGACGGCCTCAATGAAACAACCCACCATGTACTCCTACATGGCCTCTCATCGATACCTTTACCAAATCATGTTCAACACATCTCTCACATTACCGACATAATCATTTCACTCTAGCCCATCGCCCAGATGAACCAGACCTGACACAACTCTATGCATAGAAGGCATAGCAAGGTAGCAAACACATACATGGCTCAATCAACTCCTACACATGCTAGTGGGTTTCATCTAGTTACTGTGGCAACGACAGGTCATGCAGAGGATAAGGGTTCAACTACCGCAGCAAACAGCAGTTTGAAACGTTGTTGTCTTAATGTAGTAAATGAGAGCAGAGGCGAGAACGTGGGATTGTATCGATATGATCAATGGGGCTGCTTGCCTAATGGAGTGGTAGTAGGGTACTGCCCTTCAGTTGGATACTCGGAGATATCCTCGGAGGCAAAATCTACCACGGAAGACACACAGAATATAATCAACACATGGCAATATGCAACAATATGATGCACGCTATGACATGGCAAAATGATGTGTCCTGCCTAATGCAATGTGGAACAAGTTGAAATGGGTCCATTTGAATCAAAGATTCAAATGAAAGCTAAAGTTCTTATGCATAATAAGTGTATTAGCTTGTTTCACCTAAACAGCAAGCTTAGAGTGTTTTGTCATGCATGAAACCATTACAGATGGAAAGATTGAATTTTTCTGATCATTTTTCATATATAATTTGTTTGATTTGGAGCTATGGTTGATTTTCTATGATTTTTAGAAGTTTTGGCTATTTTCTGGAATTTCCTATATGAAAATAAATCCAGAAATTAAATAACTGCGTCAGCACTGCGTCACTGTGACGTCAGTGAGTCAAAGGCGCCAGCCCAGGCTAAACCTGACAGGTGGGCCCCATCTGTCAGTGTCTCAGCTAACTAACAGAGTTTAGTTAATACTAACTAACTGTCAGTGGGGCCTGGGCCCGCATGTCAGTGACTTAAACTAACTAAAATTGGTTAGCACTAATCCTAACCTAATTAACAGGCCGGCCCCACCTGTCATAGGCTCAGGGGGGAAGTCAGCCTGGGCCCACACAGGTCAAACGTGGTCAACTCGCCAGCGGCTTGACGCCGGCGACGACAGACGCGGCGGAGGGGCTCGGCTTTTGCCCACAGTCGACCAAATCGACTGCGGTTTGGTCCTATGGGTAGCTGGGAGCAAGACGCATCGTTTGGTGGTGGTAGTGGAGCTCAGGGAGGCCGGGAACGACACCGGCGATGACCTTGGCGGTCGCCGGAGCTCGGGTGAAGATGAACCCGAGGCTACGGGGCACGGCGAGGCGCGTGGAGTGGTGCGTTGGGCTCCTGGGGACGTGGTTAGTGCGGTGACGCGCTCGGATTCGAGCTTACGCGTCTGTGGCCACGGCGGCGACATGGCCGGCGGAGCCGAGCTCTCGGCCGTGATGGCCAATGGGGTTAGAGGGCAGCTCGAGCGGCGTGGCTAGGGGGAGAAGAGAGAGGAGCTCACGGCGAGTGCAGCGGTCGTCGAAGCGGGCTCGGGGAAGCTCGGGAGGCGGCGAATCGTCGGTGACGATCTCCGGTGGCCGACGAGGGGAACGACAATGGTGGCGGCGTTGCAGCGCGTCCGAGGCCTTGTGGCTCGTCGAGGAGGTCGAGGGAGATGCGGCGGAGCTCGTGGACAGGGTGGGGTGGCACGGGGACGACGGTGGCGACGGCTACGGCGGCAAGACGGCGGCGTCTCCGTCGGCCATGGCTTCGGGGGAGCGAGGAAGAGAGCAGGGGGGAGGAATGAGGTGTCGGCGAGGTTGGGGCGATGACCAGGAGACGATCCACGCGGCGCAAAGGCGACCAGGGCGAAGCAGAGAGGCTGGGTGGTGCGTGGCGAGCTCGGGCGCGCTATGCTCACCTCCCTTCCTGCTCTGGCAAAGGGAAGCAGCTCGCTGGCATGGGCCAGCACAGTGCTGGGCCGAGCAGTGGGCTGCCAGGTAAGATTCTCTCCCTCTCTTTTTCTGATTTGTTTTCTTTTTCTATTTTTCTGCAACTGTGGGGCTTTATTAAAAATACTAAAACGTTTCCAGAAATCCTGAAAATAATTGTGGGCTCTGTTGGGATTATTCCTAACAGCCCTCACTTAAATCCAGGATTATTTGGGCATTCAAAATATTTTATAGAATTCAAATGCCCAAATTCAAATACTTATGACTTAATTAAAAAAGCCAGAATGTCCTAGATAAGAGTGCACCATTTTTGCCAGGGGTTTTAGCCCAATCCAGAAATGATGAACATTTTGTGAAGGGCATTTTGGGTTCATTGAAAATAATTTTAGTAAACCCTAGTTGTTTCCAGGGGGGTGCTGGGGTTCTGTCATCCCCATTTCAAGTTTCTATAAAAGTAAACATGATGCAACACTCTAATGCATGAACTAGCTAGGATGTGACACGCGCGCTCTGACTGGATCAAAATCAAAATCAATTTGGTGACATGCATTCACATTTTTCTTGTCAAATACAGTACGTGGTCAAACTTTGACCCAAAATATGCGAAACAACAAAAAAATACTTCCAAGACTAGCGCCGCTCTTCCTCTCTTCTCCTCTTAAACCACCGCCGCTCCTCTCCTGTTCCAATCTAAATGCAGCGCCGCTCCTCTCCTCTTCCATTTCAAAACCACCGCCCCTCCTCTCCTGTTCCAGTCCAAAACCAGCGTCGCTCCTCTCCCGTTCTAATCCAAAACCAGCGCTGCTCCTCTCCTCTTCCATTCAAAAACCATGGCCGGCGAGTGAAGGTGTTGTGGAGAAGTAGATCGATGGAGGAGTACAACCGATACGTGAGGATCGCAGCCGGCGACCCTGTGAAGCTAGCTAGGATGTTGGAGATACAGTATTGGTTTGACAACAAGGACCAACTAGCGGCGACGATGACATCCATGGACAAATATCTGCAACAGAGCGAAAAGGCGGTGATACTCCTGGAGGGAGTCGCACCGGAGTACATAGAGCTGCTCCTCTGGGCCATGGAGCAAACAGATTCACTGAATCCGATCGTGAGGGAGCGGTGGTGGGAGTATCGATCCCAGATGAAGCATCCACCAGAGATTGAAGGATCGAGCATCTACAGGGTGCTGTTTGTGAGGGTGTCCTGCCAGAGCGAGCCGGTGGAGTCATCGTCGACCGAACCCAACTGCAAGAGGAGAAAAGCAGTTGGCCCGATGACGCTTCCCCACCATCGTCTACCTCGCAGTTCAGATCGTCTCACGGGGCGGCTGTCTGCCGCCAAGGAACAGGAGGGGGCTGCCCCCCAGCCTAATAGTCGGGCAGGTTGTGAATTGTCAGGAGGAGCTTAGGGTTGTCAGTATTTGCAGGTTGTGAATTCTGTTTTGTGTTGTGTATTTTGAGAGTACTTTCAGATAGGAATGTCTTTTGAATTTCAGATTTGCAGTATTGAGCATATGAAGTATTTTATGAATTCTAGATATCTATTTTTCGCACTTAAAAAATGTAGTTTCATAGGAGTATAAAAGTGCAGACAATGTGATTCTCAGAGAAGAAACTGCAAGTTTCAGTTTCAGATAAGAAACTGCAAGTTCAGTTTCAGATAAGAAACTGCAACTTTCAGAGGCAGAGCATTTATATTAACACGGCCTTTTCAAACAGGGTTAACATCATGTTGGAAGTTTTATTCATGGTCGAAAATGGAACTACCAGCCAGTTAACATCATGCTGATCAACATTCATGCATAGCACATCTTCATATTAGCACAGTCAAAATGCCCACACAATGTCGAGTGTGCGAAACACAGAGAAAACGAGGGACGAAGTTTTGGCAAGTGTTGGACGTGGTTTTGGGCTGCCCCGTCTAGGCTTTCATTTTTAACATGCGCAGCCCACGTCCTCGGATGGGAGGTCCATAGGCCTGTTTGTATTTTCTTAAGGCCCTCATGTATCGACCGGCCTATGGATCTCCCATCCGAGGTTTTATTTTTGGTAGCCCAATTTATGTATTTTTTTTGAAGAAAACGCAGAGGTCTGTTCTATTTTTATATAAGAATAGGAACACCAGGTCCAACTTATGTTTCCCTTCTAACTATATTGTATATATTTAAATTATTTTATATGTTGACTGTTTAGTTCACATAATTGGCAATAGATGACCGTTCTCGCGATCCCCTTCGCCCCCGCCACCAACTCCACCCTCGCCGCCGCCCCCGCCACTATCTCCACCCTCGCCGCCACCATAGATCTCGCCGCCACCCCCCGCCTCCTGACTCCGGGCGCGCATGCCCCCCTCAGCAAGTCCGCTCGCGCGCCCCATGGAGTCTCCGGCCATATCCACGGGGGAATGGATGGAAGACAGGCAGATGTACAAGATGCATCTCCCACATGTCTACAAAGCCTTCCCGCGGATGCTCCAGCCGCTCGACTCCGTCACGCCGGCGGTGCTACGGGAGACTCGAGGGAGGAGATGGAGGGAGCGGGCGATGCGGATCCATGACGACGCTCTCTCCTAGACCCAGTGCATGCGCGAATGGAGGGAAGCAGAGGAGGAAGCTGCGAGGGAGGAAGCCAAGGAGGGACCGCATCCGTTCTCTCACTCGCGCAGGTATGCTCGGATGTGCAAGGATCATGTGGATTGGGAGCTGCCGAATCTAGCCCTGCGGATCTACTTCGAAGGAGATTTATCGGAGAAGCACAGGATGCCCCACCCAGTGAGCTGCCGATTGCGTTCGTTCGATGAGCGAAAGGAGAAGTGAATTCAGGAGATCCACGCCGTGCTGCGAAATGGGAATGCTTGACTGGACTCCTGCCCACCAGCACGCCACCGGAGCCGGAGCAGGTGGATCCCCTACCTTACCTCTCCCCCAAACCTGCAGAAGATTGAAATTAGGCTTGCAATCTGCTTCAATTGAGCTGTCTGGTGATTATTTCTACTTCCAAAAAGACAACATCTGGCTGGAGGATGAGAAGGAACCAGGAACTCCGATGAATTTTCCCCTATCACAATGGGGGGGGGGAGCACCGGTTGGGCAGTGGTACGGCCCACCCCTGCCCCAAATGGGGGCACAATCTGGGCAGACTCCTGTAATTTCCCAAGATCAATCTGCTGGTGGTTCTGACTCTCAGATCAGTGGGAAATCTCAAGGCAAGAATCAGCAAAAAAAGAGACAGGACATCCAGAAAACTGCTCCTGCCCCTGGTTCGGGCCTTATGGCATACTCTGAGGTGATCTGCTACAACTGTGGGGAACCAGGGCATCATTTGGATAAATGTGTCAAGCCCAAGAGTTGTTTTATCTGCAAAATGGTTACCCATAAAGTTGAGAATTGCCCTGTCAGAAGGAAAACCCACAGTTCTGCTAGATATGTTGGAAGTGCTGCTCTAGGATTATGTCCACCATTGACAGAATTTTCTGTGACACATAATTAGATAGTTTTTTCCCCTTTCTAGTTGTAGGGCTCTGCCCAGATGTGGTAGTGACCACACTCCTTTGCTCTGGGACTCTGGTCTTAACCAAACTCCAAAGAGCAATAGTTTTAAATTTGAAAAGTGGTGGTTGCTTAAAGAAGATTTTACTGAGCTAGTCAGGAAAATCTGGAATGAGCCTACTGGGAGCAGCTGCCCCCTAGAAAATTGGCAGATCAAAATCAGGAGATTTAGTAGAACTACCAAAGGGTGGAACTCCAATGAGAAAGCTAATCTTAGAAGATACAAAAGGCTTTTCCTCATCGAGTTTGATTCTCTAGATATTAAGGCAGAAACCACTGACCTCTCTGAGGCTGAGACTAATAGATTAAACTTTGTCCATGGAGAGCTCAAGAAAATTTGGCTTCAAGAAGAAATCAAAGCCAAACAAAGGTCTAGAGATAGGAACATTAAGGAGGGTGATAGAAATACTGCTTACTTCCATGCAGTAGCTAACCAGAGGAGGAGGAAAACCCTCATTCACTCCCTTGATGGCCCTAATGGCCCTGTTACTGAGGTAGATGAGATGCTGAAAGTGGCTAGTGACTTCTACAAAGACCTGTTTAAGAAAGAAAACCCTTCTGGGTTCTCTCTACAATTTTTTTTCTCTGCTTCTGAAAAAGTCTCTCCTACTGAAAATGAGCTGCTAGAAGCCCTTTTTTCAGAAATAGAGGTGAAGGAAGCCATTTTTAGCTCTTATCCTGATGGGGCTCCTGGTCCTGATGGGATTCCCTTCTTGTTTTACCAGCATTTTTGGGACTTAGTGAAAAATGATCTCTTAGATCTTTTCCAAGCCTTTCAGAGAGGAGAGTTGGATCCAGCAACTTACTCATGGGGGGTCTGTTGGGGTCAAGTTAAATAACTATGAAAGTGATTTTTTCCTTGCTGGTAAAGGCCTTAGGTAAGGTGACCCCATCTCCCCGCTTTTGTTTAATTTAGTAGTGGACGTTCTTACTAAAATGCTGAGCAAAGCTGCTGATCATAGTCTAATTGCAGGGCTCTGTCCCGAGGTCTGCCCTGGTGGCATCATCTACCTTCAATATGCAGATGATACCATCCTTTTCTTAGACAATGACTCCACACATGCTAGCAATCTGAAAGTTGTTCTAACCTGGTTTGAACAAGTCTCAGGCATGAGAATCAACTACTCTAAAAGTGAACTCATCCCTATCAACATGGATGATCAGGAGTTAGCTGACTTCCTCTCTATTCTAGTATGTAATAAAGCTAACTTCCCCATTAAGTACCTAGGTATCCCTCTCCACTATGATAAACTGAGGAGAGAGGATATCCAACCCCTTCTGGATAAAATCATTAAAAGGATTGCTGGGTGGAGGGGCAAACTTCTCTCGTACAGAGGTAGATTGATCCTCATACAAGCTTGTTTGGCTAGCATTCCAGTGTATTTCCTCTCCTTCTTCAAGTTCCCTAAATGGGTAGTGAACCTCATCAATATTCAGATGTCTCATTGCTTGTGGAATGATTTTGAGGGAAATAGGAAGCTACACCTTGCTAATTGGGCCCTAGTCTCTATGAAAAAAGATTTTGGAGGCCTAGGCATACCTAACCTCCAAGAAATTAACATCTGTCTTCTAGGGTCTTGGATTAAAAGATTCTATGAGGAAGACCTGAAACCCTGGAAGCTTCTTATTGCCCATAAATACTTAGGAAATAAACCTAATATTTTTGTCCCTTCCTCCAACCCTAAGACCTCTAGATTTTGGAAAGATTAAAATCTATTATGCATCCTGTGAAATTTGGCTACAGATGGAACATAGGGGATAGGAGCAGAACCGGGTTCTGGGAAGATACTTGGTCTGGCACATCCCCCCTAGCAGTCCAATTTTGGCCTATTTACTCTGTCCGTAATGAGCTTAACAAAAGTGTCAATGAAGTTTGGGACGGTCAATGCCTAAAACTCTCTTTTAGAAGGAACTTTAGTGATAGTCTCATGGAACAATGGTTCCAGTTGGAGGAAATTGCCAAAAGCATTACCTTTACTGCCGAGCCGAATGCCCTAATTTGGCAGCTGGACAATAAGGGGAAATATTCCTCCAGCTCCCTCTATCATGTTATCAACTTTAGAGGGGTTCAACCCGTGTTTATCCCTACTGTCTGGAAATTGAGAGTTCCCCCTAAAATTCATGTATTTCTCTGGCTTCTCTCCAAAAACAAATTGAAGACTAGGGATAACCTTAGGAAGAGACACATCATCAAACCCCTTGATTGTGTTTACTGCTTGGAACAAGAGTCTTGTTCTCACCTATTTTTTGAATGTATAGTGGCTAAACATATCTGGGCCCACATTGAGAAATATTTCTCTAGTCAGATTGGCTCATCCTTTGAATCTGTCGCCAGATTCTGGATTGCTACCGAAAAGTGCTCAGTTTTAAACACTGTTAGCTCATCTGTCCTTTGGTGCCTCTGGAAATATAGAAATGCTATGATTTTCAGTAACACCTCCTGGATTTCCATTCCGCAGGTCTTGAGGTTGATCAGGAACATGGTGAGGAACTGGGCGATTCTCTCCTCCGGATCGGACAAGGACAAGTTGATGAGCTTCGTGGAAACGCTAACAAGATCTCTCCAGAAACCATTGGCGATCACTTGTGGCTGAACAAGGGTCGACCTGCTCTGGGGCAGGACCCGTGGGCTCGTCTCAAGATCTCTGATGAAGATGATGGGCACCTGGTGCCGAAAAAGAGGGACATCCACCATGCTACGCCTTCCAGCCCGGTGTCTCCGCTCGCTTACTGGTCGCCGCAGGCTGACACGGCCCCTCGGCTGAAGACCATGAAGGCTTCGCTGGACCCTCCTTGTATCATTTGAGTGCTCTATCCGCTCTGCCTTTGGCACCGTTCGGGTGATTTGTGTTATTCAGAGAACTTGTTCATCCACCCCCCTAGTTTGTAGCTTTTCTACCTTTGCTTTCGAACTGCTCTTTGAGCTGCTATATCAGAATATGTTGTGGTTTTGTTCTCAGCAATGGAACCGGGGAGATGCTCCCTGTTTTTCTAAAAAAAATTATTTTATATGTTATTATATAAAGCTTGGTAAGACTGTAAATTTATGGACGAATGTAATACTATCACTTATTATTTAAATATATTTATAACAAAATGCTCAGCTCCTTTTTATTTTTTGACAACATTGCTGGCCCAACCCAACATTATAATTAGAATCAGCCCAGCAAAATCGTGTATTTCGAGAAAGTGCAAATGGGCTGTAATTTTTTAGGAAATAAAATAAACGGGCCGCATGGACGCTACATTATTTGTTCACCCAGCCCAGCTAATGGCTGTAATTCAAAAAAGAAGAAGTTGAAATTGACTGTAAATTCTACGCGCAAAAAAGACTGTATATTCTGAAAAAATGGGTTGAATACGTGCCATATTTTTGGAGGCTGAAATGTGGGCCAATAGGTCGAAGCCAATGCAAGTCGTTGTCAATTTACTCAACAAATGATTCTGACATGTTAGCCGTTGGATTTACATCCAACGACCAGCATCCATCTTCAATCTCTCATCTTCTTCCTCTAGCGTCACCGGGACCACCTCCCGCCTCCTGCTGCTAGCAGCTTTGCTTAGCACGCTTCGCTATGAAGCACTACTCCACCGTTGGCCAGGCCACCCCTCCACCCCTCCACACCTCCTGTTCTTCTCCACGGACTGCCGAACCACACCGCACTAGAACCAGTTAACCCTCGTATACCTCTCTGTCTGCGACTCTACTCCCTCGTCTTCCCATCTCCGGCTTGTTGCTATCCGGGGCCTCACCGTCGTCCACCACCTTGGATGCGCTCGGCGTGGCGTGGTCAACGTGGTCAACGAACGACACCATCGGAAGTAGACTGTGCGTGGAGAGGCTGACAGCTGGGTCCATGGCCGCACACAAGGAAATGCCTCCTTATTACGCGCAAAATAATGATTCCTCCACCTGACATCTGGGACCCACCGGAAGGGCCTCTGTATTTCGCAAAATAAAGTGCCCCCCGCTGACATTTCGGACCCACCAGCTATCTTCACACGCAAGGAAGTGCCTCCTTATTACGCACAAAAAAAATGAATATTCCCCCTGCCAGCTGGAACCCAACATAGTGGGAGGCTGACTTGTGGGCCTACCAAGTTGACGGGGACGGAGGGCTTTGTCAACTTAGTCAATATGAACGATTCTAGCTCCTGTTACCGTACGATATTCATCCAACGACCATAGTGCTTCTTCAACCTCTGGTCTTCTTGCTCCAGCCGCCCAAACCAGCGCCGGTCGTGCCGCGTGCTCCTGCCTCCCGTGGCCGGTCGTGATGCCGCGGAGGCCTCACCACCCCCTACTACTCCCACCGCTGGCCAGGCCATCCCTCTACTCACCCACACCCCCTGTTATTCTGCGGAGACAGTAGCCTCACACCGCAGCTGAACCAGTGAACCCTCGTACTCCTATTCGCATGGGCATTCACTACCGCGTCTTCCCCGGCTCCGAGTCGTCCCCTTCCTAGTCCTCACTGTTGTCCACCGCCCTAGTGCTCTCGGCGCGGCGTGGTCAACATGGTCAACGACCGACTTCCATCGGAAGAGTACTGTATGTGGAGAGGCTGACAGCTGGGTCCACGGCAGCCGCAAGGAAGTGCCTCCTTATTACGCGAAAAATAATTGTTCCTCCACCTGACAGCGGGGACCCACCGGATGGGCCACCAGTATTTTGCGAAAAAATCGTTTCCCCCTGACTGCTGGGACCCACCGTATGGGCCATTGTATTTCGCGAAAAAACGTTCCCCCGGCTGTCAGCTCGGACCCACCGGAAGTGCCTCCTTATTACGCACAAAAAAATGAATACTCCCCCGGCTAGCTGGGACCCACCTTGCAGGGAGACTGACTTGTGGGCCTACTAAGTTGACGGGGAAGAAGGGCTTTGTCAACTTAGTCAATATGAACGATTCTAGCTCCAGTGACCGTACGATGTCCATCCAACGGCCGTAGTGCTTCTTCAACCTCTGGTTTTCTTGCTCCAACCGCCCAAAGCAGCGTCGGTCATGCCGCATGCTCCTGCCTCCCGTGGCCGGCTGTGCTGCCGCAGAGGCCTCACCGCCCCCTACTATTCCCACCGCTGGCCAGGCCCTACGGCGACGGCAGCCTCACACCGCAGCCGAACCAGTGAACCCTCGTAGTCCTCTCCGCGCGGGCTTCCACTCCCGCGTCGTCCCCTTCCTAGGCCTCACCGTCGTCCACCGCCGTGGTGCTCTCCGCGCAGCGTGGTCAACGTGGTCAAGGAACGACTTCCATCGTAAGAGTACTGTACATGGAGAGGCTGACAGCTGGGTCCACGGCCACAGCCCAATTTTTTGTGATTTGCCAAGTAAGTCGCTTTGTCAGGCCTGTAGGGCTGCAAATCTTTCAAGACGAGGAGAGTTTTCATTCGACTGGCCGAGAAATAGCCCATCAGTAATGAGCAATGGGTTGTACATTTTTAAAACACATCAAACCGGCAATTAGTTTCAAATATCTTTTTTTTCATTTGAAGATTTTAAATTACATTAATTTTTATGCATGGAGAATTTGTTGGATTTTATATTGATATACATTTATTTTTAAAATCAGTTTGAATGTGAGTCGAAATTCCTGGATTAAAAACAGTTCGGACCGCACCGAAATATGCAAAATTTCGTATAATTTTTTAACCGTTGCCACAATATGGGCTGTAATGCTAACAAAAAGAATATGGGCTCCAAAAAAACCTTAAGAATTAGCAAATGGGCTGTAAATTATTAGAAATAATGGCAGATGGGCTGTATGCTGTTTTCCACAGATTTGAGGCTTTCGTAAAAAAAAGTTGACGCACAAGCACTGTCTGTTGGATGTCCATCCAACGGCCGTTGTGCTTCTTCAATCTCTGCTCTTCCTGCTCCAGCCGCTCAAACAAGCGCCGCCAGGACTGCCTGCTCCCTCCTCATCACGGCCGGCTGTGCTGCCGCGCAGGCCTCACCGCCTGACCGTACTCCCATCGCTGGCCTAGCCATCCCTCTACTCACTCACACCTACTGTTATTCTCCGGCGACGGTAGACGAACCAGTAAACCCTCATACAGTCGTACTCCCCTCCGCGTGGGAAACAACTGCCGAGTCTTCCCTACCTCCGTGTCGTCCCCTTCCTAGGCCTCGTCGTCGTCCACCGCCCTGGTGCTCTCGGCGCGGCGTGGTCAACATGGTCAAGGAACGACTTCCATCGGACGTGGACTATACGTGGAGAGGCTGACAGCTGGGTCCACGGCCGCAGCAAGGAAGTGCCTCCTTATTACGTGGAAAATAATGATTCCTCCACCTGACAGCTGGGACCCGCCGGACGGGCCACTGTATTTCGCAAAATAATGTTTCCCCTGACTGCTGGGACCCACCAGCTACATCTTCGCACGCAAGGAAGTGCGTCCGGGCAAAAAAAACGATTCGCCCCCTGATTACTGGGACCCACCAGCTACATCTTCGCAGGCAAGGAAGTGTCTGACAGTCGGGACCCACCTGGTCGAAGCGTACGTAGCGTTGTCATTCTGGTCGCGAACATGTACGTACATACTGGTCGATGTAGAGGCGCGCACATGTCGTAGTAGAGGCGTGCACGTGTCGTAGTAGAGGCGCGCATGTAGCATTTACACGTACGTACAACGGCCAGGGTGCAAGAAATAAAATACAGCCACGTATGTGTACATATGGGCGGGGTCTCGAACGCCTACTCGCGCATACGTACGGCTAGGGCTCGTGTACATGGCTGGGTCGGAACGGAGAAACAGCGTCGTCGTGGTGTTCATGGGGAGGCAATGGAATGCATCGTGTTCATGGGGAGGCAACGGAATGCGTCGTGTTCATCGGGAGGGCTTGGACGGAACAGGCGATGGAAACAAGGCCCGGTGTACCGCAAAACGGAGGAAACGGCCTTTTGATCGACCGGCCACGTACGAAACGGGATCCTGTTCATCGGGAGGGGTCTGGCGTACCGCAATTGGGAGGAAACGGACCTCCTATGGTCAAAACGGGGGTCCTATTGATCAGGAGGGGTGTGGCGTACCGCAAAACGGACGAAACGAACTTGTGCTGGAGCGCTACGGTCGAAACGAGGGTCCTGTTCATCGGGGGGGTGTTGCGTACCGCAAAACGGGACTCCATGGGATACTGTTCATCTCCACCGTCGACCCCCTCCAGCCTCCACAAGCTACTGTTCATCCACCGTCGACTTCCTCCAGCCTCCACCTGCGACTGTTCATCCACGAGCTCATGTTCATCCAGCCTCCACCGCGCGCTACTCCACCGGCTACTGTTCAACCACCCCTCCACCGTCTACTGTTCATCCAGCCCTCCACACCACGGGGTCCTGTTCAACCACCCCTCCACGGGCACCCTCCACCGTCTACTGTTCATCCAGCCCTCCACACCACGGGGTCCTGTTTAACCATCCCTCCACCGTCTACTGTTCATCCAGCCATCCACACCATGGGGTCCTGTTCATCCACCCCTCCACGGGCACCCCTCCACCGTCTACTGTTCATCCAGCCCTCCGACACACCACGGGGTCCTGTTCATCCAGAGGCAACGCCACCGCTCACTGTTCATCCAACCCCCCCGCAACGCTCACTGTTCATCCCATCGATCGGCTTCAGTTAGCAGCAGTAGCGAAGGAATCGCTCGATCGGGTTCAGTTAACAGCCATCGATCGATCGCTCGGGTTCAGTAACGCGTAGCCTGCAGTGCAATCTCTCGGGTTCAGTTAGAGGCCAACGCCTCGCTCGGGTGTAGTTAGAGCCAACGCCTCGCACACACGTGCGTACATGTACGAGAGAAACGCGCATCGCTCGGCCCCCGACCTCCCACCATAACCGGGAACTCCCCGAAATCCCCCCCCCTCGCTTCTACCACGGCTTTTTCCGTCATGGACGACCCAAAGAATGTCATGCAGCTGCGTCTCCGGCCCGCCCAGGACGAAAAGCCCATTTTTTGTCATGATTTTTTGTCATAGAAGTAGGAGCCCACCACATCTATGATGATACCGGGTTTTGTCACAATTATCATCATAGAAGTGTCCTATGTATGACAGAATTTTTTTGCGTTCGACAGAAAATGCCACGGATGTATCTTTTTTTGTAGTATTACTTTATCGCTATGCGATAGCAATAGTTGCAAAAGCAATAGCTGGTGAGATGACCATGTGATGACACGTTGATAAAAGATCAAGATGATGGAGATCATGGTGTCATGCCGGTAACAATGGAGATCATGACAGTACTTTGGAGATGGAGATCAAAAGCACAAGATGATGAAGGCCATATCATGTCACATATTTGGATTGCATGTGATGTTTATCTTTTATTCATCTTATTTTGCTTTGATTGATGGTAACATTATAAGATGATATCTCACTAAATTTCAAGATAAAAGTGTTCTCCCTGAGTATGCACCGTTGCCAAAGTTCGTCGTCCCGAGACACCACGTGATGATCGGGTGTGATAAGCTCTACGTTCATCTACAACGGGTGCAAGCCAGTTTTGCACACGCAGAATACTCGGGTTAAACTTGATGAGCCTAGCATATGCAGATATGGCCTCAGAACACTGGGACCGAAAGGTCGAGCATGAATCATATAGTGGATATGATCAACATAATGATGTTCACCATTGAAAACTACTCGATCTCACGTGATGATCGGACATGGTTTAGTTTATTTGGATCACATGATCATTTAGATGACTGGAGGGATGTCTATCTAAGTGGGAGTTCTTAAGTAATATGATTAATTGAACTTTAATTTATCATGAACTTAGTCCTGATAGTATTTGCATATCTATTTTGTAGATCAATAGCTTGCGATTTAGCTCCCCGTTTATTTTTGATATGTTCCTAGAGAAAAATAAGTTGAAAGATGTTAGTAGCAATGATGCAGACTAGCTCCATGATCTGAGGGTTATCCTCATTGCTGCACCGAAGTATTATGTCCTTGATGCACCGCTAGGTGACGGACCTATTGCAGGACAGATACAGACGTTATGAACGTTTGACAAAGCTCGGTACGATGACTACTTGATAGTTTAGTGCACCATGCTTTACGGCTTAGAACTGGGACGTCAAAAACATTTTGAACGCCATTGAACATATAAGATGTTCTAAGAGTTGAAATTGGTATTTCAAACTCATGCCCGAGTCGAGAGGTATGAGACCTCTGACAAGTACTTTGCCTACAAGATGGAGGAGAATAGCTCAGCTAGTGAGCATGTGCTTAGAATGTCTGAGTACTACAATCACTTGAATCAAGTGGGAGTTAATTTTCCAAATAAGATAGTGATTGATATAGTTCTCCAGTCCCTATCACCAAGTTACTGGAACTTAGTGATAAACTATAATATGCAAGGGATATAGGAAACGATTCCCAAGCTCTTCGTGATGCTAAAATCGATGAAGGTAGAAATCAAGAAAAGCATCAAGTGTTGATGGTTGACAAGACCACTAGTTTCAATAAAAGGGCAAAGGGAATAAAGGGAACTTCAAGAAGAACAGCAAGCAAGTTGCTGCTCAAGTGAAGAAGCCCAAGTCTAGACCTAAACCTGAGACTAAGTGCTTCTACTGCAAAGGGATTGGTCACTGGAAGCAGAACTGCCCCAAGTATTTGGCGGATAAGAAGGATGGCAAAGTGAACAAAGGTATATTTGATATACATGTTATTGATGTGTACTTTACTAGTGTTTATAGCAACCCCTCAGTATTTGATACTAGTTCAGTTGCTGAGATTAATAACTCAAAACGGGAGTTGCAGAATGAACAGAGACTAGTTAAGGGTGAAGTGACGATGTGTGTTGGAAGTGGTTCCAAGATTGATATGATCATCATCACACACTCCTTATACTTTCGGGATTAGTGTTGAACCTAAAATAAATGTTATTTGCTGTTTGCGTTGAGCATAATATGATTGGATCATGTTTATTGCAATGCAGTTATTCACTTAAGTTAGAGAATAATTGTTATTATGTTTAAATGAATAAAACCTTATGTGGTCATACACCCAAGGTGAATGGTTTATTGAATCTTGATCGTAGTGATACACATATTTATAATATTGAAGCCAAAACATGCAAAGTTAATAATGATAGTGTAACTTATTTGTGGCACTGCCGTTTAGGTCATATTGGTGTAAATCGCATGAAGAAAATCCATGCTGATGGGCTTTTGGAATCACTTGATGGTTGCGAACCATGCCTCATGGGCAAGATGATTAAGACTACGTTCTCCCGAACAATGGAGCGAGCAACAGACTTGTTGGAAATAATACATACTGATGTATGCAGTCCGATGAGTGTTGAGGCTCGCGGCGGGTATCGTTATTTTCTCACCTTCATAGATGATTTGAGAAGATATGGGTATATCTACTTAATCAAACACAAGTATGAAACGTTTGAAAAGTTCAAAGAATATCAGAGTGAAGTGGAAAATCATCGTAACAAGAAAATAAAGTTTCTACGATCTGATCGTGGAGGAGAATATTTGAGTTATGAGGTTTGTCTTCATTTGAAACAATGCAGAATAGTTTCGCAACTCACGCCACCTGGAACACCACAACATAATGGTGTGTCCGAACGTCATAAGCACACTTTATTAGATATGGTGCGATCTATGATGTCTCTTACCGATTTATCACTATCATGTTGGGGTTATGCATTAGAGACAGCTGCATTCACGTTAAATAGGGAACCATCTAAATCCGTTGAGACGATGCCATATGAACTATGGTTTGGCAAGAAACCAAAGTTGTCGTTTCTTAAAGTTTGGGGTTGCGATGCTTATGTGAAAAAGTTTCATCCTGATAAGCTCAAACCCAGATTGGAGAAATGTGTCTTCATAGGATACCCAAAGGAGACTCTTGGGTACACCTTCTATCAGAGATCCGAAGGCAAGACATTCGTTGCTAAGAATGGATCCTTTCCAGAGAAGGAGTTTCTTTTGAAAGAAGTGAGTGGGAGGAAAGTAGAACTTAATGAGGTAATTGTACCTGCTCCCTTATTGGAAAGTAGTTAATCACAGAAATCTGTTCCTGTGACTCCTACACCAATTAGTGAGGAAGCTAATGATGATGATCATGTAACTTCAGATCAAGTTACTACCGAACCTCGTACGTCAACCAGAGTGAGATCCACACCAGAGTGGTATGGTAATCCTGTTCTAGATGTCATGTTACTTGACCATGACAAACCTACGAACTATGAGGAAGCGATGATGAGCCCATATTCCGCAAAATGGCTTGAGGCCATGAAATATGAGATGGGATCCATGTATCAGAACAAAGTATGGACTTTTATTGACTTGCGCGATGATTAGTGAGTCATTAAGAATAAATGGATCCTCAAGAGGAAGACGGACGCTGATAGTAGTGTTACCATCTACAAAGCTCTAATTGTCGCAAAATGTTTTTGACAAGTTCAAGGTGTTGTCTATGATGAGATTTTCTCACTCGTATCGATGCTTAAAAGTCTGTCTGAATCATGTTAGCAGTTGCTGCATTTTATGAAATCTGGCAAATGGATGTCAAAACTATATCCCTTCATAGATTTCTTAAAAGAAGAGTTGTATATGATGCAACCAGAAGGTTTTGTTGATCCTAAAGGTGCTAACAAAGTGAGCAAGCTTCAGCGATCCATCTATGGACTGGTGCAAGCATCTCAGAGTTGGAATATATGCTTTGATAAAGTGATCAAAGCATATGGTTTTATACATACTTCCAGTGAAGCCTGTATTTACAAGAAAGTGAGTGGGAGCATTACAGCATTTCTGATAAGTATATGTGAATGACATATTGTTGATCGGAAATAATGTAGAATTTTCTGAAAGCATAAAGGAGTGTTTGAAAAGAGTTTTTCAAAGAAAGACCTCGATGAAGCTGCTTACACATTGAACATCAAGATCTATAGAGATAGATCAAGGTGCTTGATAAGTTTTTTCAACGAGTACATACCTTGACAAGATTTTGAAGTAGTTCAAAATGGAATAGTGAAAGAAGGAGTTCTTGCCTGTGTTGCAAGGTGTGAAGTTGAGTGAAGACTCAAAACCCGACCACATCAGAAAATAGAAAGAGAATGAAAAGTCATTCCCTACGCCTCACTCATAGGTTCTATAAAGTATGCTATGTTGTTTACCAGTCCCATTGTATACCTTAGCATGATTCTGGCAAGGGAGTACAATAGTGATCTAGGAGTAGATCACTTGACAGCGGTCAAAATTATCCTTAGAGGACTAAGGAAACATTTCTCGGTTATGGAGGTGATAAAAAGAGTTCGTCGTAAAGAGTTACATCGATGCAAGCTTTTTACATCGATCTAGATGACTCTATGTCTCGATCTGGATACATATTGAAAGTGGGAGCAATTTGCTTGACTAGCTCCGTGCAGAGCATTGTCGACATAGAAATTTGCAAAATACACACGGCTCTGAATGCGGCAGACCCGTTGACTAAATTTCTCTCACAACCAAAACATGATCACTCTTTGGGTGTTAACCAAAACATGAAAACCAGGCCACGGTAGAAAATAGAAAGAGAATGAAAAGTCATTCCCTATGCCTCAGTCATAGGTTCTATAAAGTATGCTATGCTGTGTACCAGACCTATTGTATACATTAGCATGATTTTGGAAAGGGAGTACAATAGTGATCTAGGAGTAGATCATTTGACAGCGGTCAAAATTATCCTTAGAGGACTAAGAAAATATTTCTCGGTTATGGAGGTGATAAAAGAGTTCACCGTAAAGAGTTACATCGATGCAAGCTTTTGACACCGATCTAGATGACTCTAAGTCTTGATCTAGATACATATTGAAAGTGGGAGCAATTAGCTAGAGTATCTCCGTGCAGAGTATTGTAGACATAGAAATTTGCAAAATACATACAGATCTGAATGTTGCAGACCCATAAACTAAACTTCTCTCACAAGCAAAACATGATCACTCTTTGGGTGTTAATCACATAGCGATGTGAACTAGATTATTGACTCTAGTAAACCCTTTGGGGGTTAGTCAGATGGAGATGTGAACTAATCACATAAAGATGTGAACTATTGGTGTGAAATCACATGACGATGTGAACTAGATTATTGACTCTAGTGCAAGTGGGAGACTGAAGGAAATATACCCTGGAGGCAATAATAAAGTTATTATTTATTTCCTTATATCATGATAAATGTTTATTATTCATGCTAGAATTGTATTAACTAGAAACATGATACATGTGTGAATACATAGACAAACAGTGTCACTAGTATGCCTCTACTTGACTAGCTCGTTGATCAAAGATGGATATGTTTCCTATCCATAGACATGAGTTGTCATTTGATTAACGGGATCATATCATTAGGAGAATGATGTGATTGACTTGACCCATTCCATTATCTTAGCACAATGATCGTTTAGTTTGTTGCTACTTTGTTCTTCATGACTTATACACGTTCCTATGACTATGAGATTATGCAACTCCTGTTTACCGGAGGAACACTTTGTGTGCTACCAAATGTCACAACGTAACTGGGTGATTATAAAGGTGCTCTACTGGTGTCTCCAAAGGTACTTATTGAGTTGGTGTATTTCGAGATTATGATTTGTCACTCTATTGTCGGAGAGGTATGTCTTGGCCCACTCGGTAATGCACATCACTATAAGCTTTGCAAGCATTGTAACTAATGAGTTAGTTGCGGGATGATGTATTATGGAACGAGTAAAGAGACTTGCCGGTAATGAGATTAAACTAGGTATTGAGATACCGACGATCGAATCTCGGGCAAGTAACATACCGATGACGAAGGGAACAACGTATGTTGTTATGCGGTTTGACCGATAAAGATCTTCGTAGAATATGTACGAGCCAATATGAGCATCCAGGTTCCGCTATTGGTTATTGACCGGAGACGTGTCTCAGTCATGTCTACTATGTTCGGACATCGGAAAGGTTCCGAGTGATTCGGGTATTTTTCGGAGTACTGGAGAGTTACGGAAATTCGCCGGGGACTATATGGGCCTTATTGGGCGTTAGGGGAAAGTGAGAGGAGAGGCTGAGCGCCCCCCAATGCTTACTCCGCAAGTGCTTCAAGACCCCTGACCGCACCGTCAACTTCGAAGACATTGATCTCCAAGAAGACCTGTCCTATCGTGAGCACCCCGTTGCTATTCTTGAAGAAACTGAGCGCAAGACTCGCAACAAGTCAATCAAATTCCTCAAAGTCAAGTGGTCACATCATTCCGACCATGAAGCCACCTGGGAACGCGAGGATCACCTCCGTTCTGAGTACCCGAAGTTTTTCCTGTCCTAGATCTCGGGACGAGATCCTTTCGTAGTGGTGGAGTGTTGTAACACCCCGGATGTAATTTACCTTATATGTATCCCAACTCTTGCCGTTTCCGGCACTAAGTTATTCTATTTCCTCGTTGTTGGGTTTTTTTGTCTCCGTGTGTTTTGTCTTTCTCATGCATCTCATATCATGTCATCATGTGCATTGCATTTGCATACGTGTTCGTCTCATGCATCCGAGCATTTTCCCCGTTGTCCGTTTTGCATTCCGGCGCTCCTATGTCCTCCGGTGGTCCTTTCTACCTCTTTTCGTGTGCGGGTGTTAAACGTTTTCGGTTTGGACCGAGACTTGTCATGCAGCCTTGGTTTACCACCGGTAGACCGCCTGTCAAGTTTCGTGCCATTTGGACTTCGTTTGATACTCCAACGGTTAACCGAGGGACCGAAAAAGCCTCGTGTGTGTTGCAGCCCAACACCCTTCCAAAGTGGCCCAAAACTCACCTAAACCTCTCCCATCATCTAGAGCGTTCGATCACGGTCGCGTGGCCGCAAACCGCACCTCATTTGGAGCTTCCTAGCTCCCTCTACCCCTATAAATAGACCCCTCATTCCAAATTTCCGGATCAAAACACCCCTAACCCTAGAAAACCCGCTCCCCTCGCCGCCGGACGTGTCCGATTTGGGCCGGACACGTCCGCCCGCTCCGCCGGACCTACCAGCGATCGACACGTGTCCCGGGCGGGAGCCCCACTTCGCCGCGCCTCCGCCCGGCCCGCTCGGTCCGCGGGAGGCCCCCGCGGCCCATCCGCCTTCCCCGCCGCGTGGGAGAGCCGCGCCGCCCCGTGCTTCTCTCCTCCGCCGCAGGCCACCGCGCCGGCCGCCGCGCGCCATTGCCGGCCGCCAGCTCCGGCGGACTTCGCCGCCCGCACCGACGCCGCGGCCGCGCCACCACACTTGCCGGCGAGCCTCTCCGACGTCCACCTACTCTGGCCGCCTCAACCTCCTCTCCGGCGACCCCCATCTCCAGCCGTCTCTCCCACTCTGGCAAACAGGGACAACTCCGGCGAACCTCGGGAAGCTACAGTACCGCTGCAGTGCGATCTGGATCTCAGATCCAAAATCCCCTCCGTTGACTTTTTCCTCCCGAAACCCTAACTTTGTGCATACTTTGACATGCCATAAGTCTGCATCCGTAGCTCCGATTCGTGCGTGTAGCATATCAAAATGTTCGACTCGACGAGTACATCATTTCATCTCATTGTATCATTTTCATTTGAGCTCATATTGTTGCCCGAAATGCTGTTGTAAGAGGGCTATGTGATGATTATGTCAGATCTGTTTCAGCAAATGACCTTTTGTCATTTTTGCCATGATTAATGTGTGCATGCTATGATCCTGAGCTCTACATGTGTTTTGTAGAATGCCATGCCATCTTTACAGGGGTGTATGCCATGTATTTTTTTGATCTTCGTGGTGACTAACACAAGAATGCAAAGTAGCTTACTCAATGATGCTGATTTCAGGGACTTAGAATTTCACTAAGCCCTTGTCCTGATTTTATTTTTATGCCATATGTTCATGTTGGTTCCTAGTGATCCGTGCCTCTTTCGAGGATGATCAGTAAGGATGTTTTGTTAATATTGTTGTGCTCTATCCATCCATTTCTTTGTTTGCAATTATGGAGCAGCCTAGCTTGAGTCAATCGAGCTCTACTTTTTCTATAAAATGTTCCTGGCAGATTGTTAACATGTTTAGCAATTTTGCCGAGGTGATTGCTATTGATCCGTGCATGCTATGATGTTGTTCTTGCCATTTCTAGCTTCTATGCCATGTCTTCTTGATGGGTGTATGCTTAGTTTGTCATGCCATGCTTTTAGTGAGTGCATCGAGCTCGTAAACATGCCTACTTGTTAATCTGTTTTGCATGCTCCAGTTTTTCACAAAGTCTGAATCTGTTTATGGTTTTTGCTATGTTCACATGCTTGCAATTGTATTTTCTGATCCCTTTTGGCTTATGGTCACAAAGGGACTTTTGTTATATGCTTAGAGTAGCTTCATGCCATGCCTTGCTTTGCCATGATATGTTCCTATAGCATGTTGTTTCATTGCTCTAAAGATTGCTTCCTGATGATAAATTCCTGACATGCTGTTAATTTCACAAAGTCTGAAACATGTTATCTTTTGCACTTTTGCCATGCTTGTTTGAGCTTGCTATTGAGTGAATTAGCCATAGCTCAGTGTTCATCTTTTGTCAAGCATCATGAGTGGATCCCTGCCATGTATTTTTTTGCCATGTTGGAGTGTTGTAGCATATTGTTCTTGATGCATTTAGATGGCTACTTGCTGTTTATCGCAGACCGGTGTCATATTTCTTTTGCTTGCCATTTCCAAACCGTGCATCCAATTCCGGTGATCTTTATATCGGTTTCAACTGAAATCATCTCATCTTTCCAGTGGCACTCTTGGATTTCCAAGTTGAGGCCAGGTTCAATCATTCCTTTGCAAATCATGCATATGCATCACATATCGCTTCCCGCATATCATACCATGTTTGCATCATGTTGCTTGAGCATTGCACGTGGTTGATTGTGTTCCTTTTTGCTTATTGTTTTTGTTTGGGTAGAGCCGGGAGACGAGTTCATGAACGAGGAGCTCGTTGAGTTCGCTTACGAGGATCAAGGCAACTCTGAGAACTTTGCAGGCAAGATGACCATACCCTCGAAATCACTTCTATCTTTGTTTGCTAGATGCTCGCTCTTTTGTTATGCCTATGCTACGATACCTACCACTTGCTTATCATGCCTCCCCAATTGCCATGTCAAACCTCTAACCCACCATGTCCTAGAAAACCGTTGTTTGGCTATGTTACCGCTTTGCTCAGCCCCTCTTATAGCGTTGCTAGTTGCAGATGAAGATTGGAGATCATTCCTTGTTGGAACATTGTTTATTGTTGGGATATCATAATATTATCTTGTTTATCTTAATGCACCTATATACTTGGTAAAGGGTGGAAGGCTCGGCATTATGCCTGGTGTTTTGTTCCACTCTTGCTGCCCTAGTTTCCGTCATATCGGTGTTATGTTCCCGGATTTTGCGTTCCTTACACGGTTGGGTTATAATGGGAACCCCTTGACAGTTCGCCTTGAATAAAAATCCTCCAGCAATGCCCAACCTTGGTTTTACCATTTGCCACCTAGCCTCTTTTTCCCTTGGGTTTCCGGAGCCCAAGGGTCATCTTTATTTAAACCCCCCCTGGGCCAGTGCTCCTCTGAGTGTTGGTCCGACCGAGTAGACTGCGGGGCCACCTCGGGGCAATTGAGGGTTGGTTTTACTTGTAGGATGTCTCATCTGAGTGTGCCCTAAGAACGAGATATGTGCAGCTCCTATCAGGATTTGTCGGCACATTCGGGCGGTGTTGCTGGACTTGTTTTACCATTGTCAAGGATGTCTTGTAACCGGGATGCCGAGTCTGATCGGATTGTCTTGGGAGAAGGAGTATCCTTCATTGACCGTGAGAGCTTGTGATGGGCTAAGTTGGGACTCCCCTGCAGGGATTTGAACTTTCGGAAGCCGTGCCCGCGGTTATGGGCAGATGGGAATTTGTTAATGTCCGGTTGTAGATAACCTGAAACTTTACTTAATTAAAATGCACCAACCATGTGTGTTACCGTGATGGTCTCTTCTCGGCGGAGTCCGGGAAGTGAACACAGTGTTGGAGTAATGTTTGACGTAGGTTGTTCTAGGATCACTTCTTGATCATAGTTGTTCGACCGTGCTTTTGCCTTCTCTTCCCGCTTTCTTTTGCGTATGTTAGCCACCAAATATGCTAGTCGCTTGCTGCAGCTCCACCTCATACTTTACCCTTACCTATAAGCTTAAATAGTCTTGATCGCGAGGGTGTGAGATTGCTGAGTCCCCGTGACTCACAGATTACTTCCAAAACCAGATGCAGGGACCGATGATGCCGCTCCAGATGATATGACCGAGCTCAAGTGGGAGTTCGATGAAGACTCTCGTCGCTACTACGTGTCTTTCCTAGATGATCAGTAGTGGTGCCCAGTTGGGGCGATAGGGGACTTTGTCGCATTTGGGGGTTGATCTTTATTTTGGTTCCGTAGTCGGACCCTAAGTGTATTGGATGAATATAATGACTTATTTATGTATTTGTGTGACGTGGCGAATGTAAGCCAACTATGTACCTTTCCCCTTTATTTATTTATATGGGTTGTTGTGAAGATTACCTCACTTGCGACATTGCTTTCAATGCGGTTATGCCTCTAAGTCGTGCTTCGACACGTGGGAGATATAGCCGCATCGAGGGCGTTACAAGTTGGTAATCAGAGCCTTCCCCGACCTTAGGAGCCCCCTGCTTGATCGAATCACTGGCGTTGTTGAGTCTAGAAAAATGTTTTGAGTCATTTAGGATTATATATATCTGAGAGTCAGGAATTCTTTTTACTCCTCAGTCCCTGCGTCGCTCTGGTGAGGCATCCTGACATAGAGTTTTGACTCATCTCTTCTCAAATTTCCCAAAAAAAAATTAGGATCACGTGGGTATCTTGGAATCGTTCCGATCGATTTGTGACGGGAACATTGTTCTTGGTGCCTCATGACATTTAGGGGTTGTGGCAGTGTCCCGGGGAGTTGAGCTCCGAGGTGTTGTCGTCACAATTTTATCGTTGAGATTCCGGAATACCTGAGTTTCGCCGACATCGAAAATCTCTTTTATGCAGTTGTTGGTGAGATAACCTCGACGCCACCCAGTACTGGGGCGGGAGTTCGGGAGTATTGCCATAACTTGTATAACTGATGCTTTTCTAAGGTTGAGGTAAATGATTTTCGAAGGTTTCTTGGTTATGTGTTGAAGGATGGATACAGCTGGATGTAGGATTTGCTAGATTTGGGTGAGATATTATGCTCCCCCTGTATCCCCAACACCTGATTGCATAACCGGAAAGGTTCGGGAGTTTCATAGGTGGGAATTCTTGTAGCTCTAGTTCTTCTTCCGCGGATATTTGGTTTGGGATTGGGCAATCCTCGCCAAGTATTCGTTCTTGTCCGTACCTTGTTGGTTTACTCTTCTACCTCTTTCTAAGTGGCTTCTCAATTTATGGAAATGTGACCATTTCAATTGGAATGCATTCGTTCATTTTGTTCGGATGTGAAGACTATATGTTGCAATTTCAACCCGTTTGATTCAGCTTAAATATTTGTGTGTCAATATGCTAACAGATGTCACCCTCTCCAGGATGGCTCCTGCTAAGGGTCAAAATCAGAATCAGGATCCGCCACCACCACCTCCACCTTCGGAGGCATGGCAAGCTGTGATGGCCGCTACCAATGCAAACACGCAGCTGATCATGCAAAATCTGGAAGAGCGCAACCAAGGGAATCATGGCCGTGGCAACAATCAGAATCAGTTTGCTACACTCAACCAGTTCCTCGCTAACCAGCCAAAGACCTTCAGCAATTGTGTTGAGGCAACAGACGCTGATGATTGGCTCGTGGATATATGCAAGCATTTCGAGTGCAGCAATGTCAGGCCTGAAGACTTTGTCAAGTTTGCCTCCTTCCAACTCAAAGACCAAGCTGCAGAATGGTTTCAGCAATACAAAGATTCCAGAGGAGGCCGTGTGATTACCTGGGATGAATTCCATCAAGACTTCAGAGCTCATCACATTCCTCAGAGTGTTGTTGAAAGAAAGCGCGAGGAATTCCGCAACCTGAAGCAAGGCAGCTTGTCTGTTTACCAGTATAACATTCTGTTCCAGAGGCTCGCTCGTTTCGCCAAGCAAGACGTCCCTGACGAGAAGAGCATGATTTATCAGTTCAGGGGTGGCCTCAGAGTAGATCTCCAACTAGCTCTCGTCCTCTTTGATCCTAAGATGTACGTTGAGTTTTACAACATGGCACTGAAACAAGAGACTGCTCAACTCAAGTGCGATGCTCCCAAGAAGCGAGTCAGAGATGCAACTCCTTCTCCCTCAACTCAAGTGGCTAAGCAACAAAAGTATTGGCTGCCTCCTCCTCTGTTCCATCAGCCTTATCAGCAGAAGAGCAAAGGTGGCAATGTATCTTCCCACCCACCCAACCCTGGCTTTCAGAACAAGACTTCGTCTCAAGCTCCAAGATCAAGTGCTCCGTATCACCGTCCGCTCTCGGAGGTCACGTGCAACAAGTGCCAACAGAAGGGTCACTATGCCAAGAAATGCTTCAATCAGAGGCGTCTCCCTCCTCCTCCTCCTGTGAGATCTGCTAGCAATGCATTGGTCAAGCATAACCCCAAGTACGCCAAGGTCAACTTGCTGAACGCAGCTCAGGCAGAGGACTCGTCAGATGTCATCATGGGTAACCTTCCTGTTAACGATGTTCCTGCAAAAGTACTTTTTGACACTGGTGCATCGCATTCTTTCTTGTCATTCCCATTTGCATCGAAGCACAATGTTGATACTGAGGTTATGCCCAAAGTCATGCAAGTTGTTTCTCCCGGCAAGCTTTTGACTTCTAGTTTTGTTGGGGATATTACTACTGGGCGTAAACCGGCCAGGAAAGGCCGGGTTAACTTCATCCGTAGTTAATTATGCTTGAAGCCCATGTAGACAGAAGAGGAAAGGTCCAGGGCCCAGAACCGGTTTAAGGCCTGTAGTCGTGAACCGGTATTTGTATGAAACTTGTATTGTAAGATAGAAAGAGTAGAGACTGAACCGGACACGTTTATGAGCCGGTCTCGGGACTCTGTAAACCAACGGGCGCCGCCCATGTATATAAGGGGATGACCCGGCAGCGGTTCAGAAGGACAGATAACAACTCGAGATCCAGACAAAGCGGATTCGCTCCCTGGCCTTCGAAACCCTAGCAATACCAATCACAACTAGACGTAGGCTTTTACCTTCCTCGAAGGGGCCGAACTAGTATAAAATTCCCCGTGTCCCTTTGTCCGGTTTAACCCCTTAAAGCTAACCCGTAGCGATGGCTCCACGACTAAGTCCTTTCACAAGGACATCTGCCGTGACAAACCCACGACAGTTGGCGTCCACCGTGGGGCTATCGTACGATGGTTTTGAGTTCTTGAAGGGTAGCTTCGATGGACTTAAGGGATACGCTGTGGGCCGGATGATGAAGAGTCTTCGCGGCAAGCTCTACATCGACAATGCGGGATGGGGTCCCGAGGCCGATTCAATCGAATACAGGTACCGGGTCCCCTTTGGTGGGATTCATGTCTTCATCGGCAAGATCGGCGAACCGGCCCCTGAGCCGGACATCTACACTGACATCATCAAAACGGCTCGGCGTGCAAGTTCTTCGTCGGTTCAGCCCGAGGCAAGGCATGTTTTTGTGGGTGTCATCCATGGATCGAGGTACGAGGACGGACCGGTGTCCGATGGAGAGACTGTGGTCTGTTCTGATGACGAGTCTTCTGGAGAGACCAAATCACTTTACCAGTTGCAGGACGGCCGAATTGAGGGAGGATCCGAGGGCAGCAGTATTCCGGATTCCCCCGATCTACCAAACCGGGCCGCCATCTTCATGGTCGGCACACAATCGGCGCCTCATTCATCTACCGCCGCAGCAATGCTCTCCGGTTCAACTACGGCCACACCAGCAGGGGCAGGAAGCTCGGCGCCGCCTCCGGCCCAAGTCCTGTCTGATTTATTCGACGCTTTGGCAGCGTTGATGGCCACGGAGGTGGATGCAGCAGCCAGGGATCAGCACAATGCGGAGATTGCAAAGGTGAAAGATCAGATAGCCCATGCTAAAGCGGACCTAGCAAACAGAGAATGCTAGGATGGCTACAGAGCGGGCTGAATTGGAAGCACAGGCCTACCGGATTAGACTGGATCAGAATGCTTCAGAGGAAGTCATGAGAAGAAGGTATCGATCACGTCTCCCGTCAGTTTATGAGCCGCAGAATCTTTTTAACACACCAGGAGTAGGAGCTGGTAGCCAACCCACACTAAACCAGGCAGGGGCGTCGGGAACAGGAGCGCCGGTTCAACCACGCACGACGGACCCGCCTCGCCAGAACAACATTGTGCCACAGCATGTATCAACGCCGCCCGTGCATTATTCCAACCCGTTGGATAACATTGTGGCCGCCGCTTCACGCCTGGTGGCCCTCCCAACCGACGGCGAGTCACCAGTTGCAGTGGAAGCACGTCGGGCCAGGGATCTCCTTCAAACAGCACTAAATCAACAACAGGCGTATTCACACAGTCGTGAGAGGATTCATTCCACTCCCCGCCCAAGCCGGAGTTATAGCAGACACATGGAGGATGAACCGGCCGTGTCCAGTAGTGCACGTCGCCGAAATTGACCACGAGGGAACAACCCGGCCGGGGGAGGCGCTAATGCGCAAGATGTTGTGGACCATGGCCGCGCACGTCGGGAGGCCGAGTTGGCAGCTCGACACGGAGCACGACAGCATACTCCGGTTCACCCCACGGCCTCCGTGGAGCCAGGAGTGATGTTCAGTTCCTTAGGGGTGTCGTGTTTAACCCCCGCTTTGCGTAATGTGAGACTGCCCAAGGATTTCAAGGCACCTCGTAAGGTACCAAATTACACCGCCGATTTGCAGCCAGAGGCATGGGTGGAGAGCTATGAGATGGCAATGGAGATGTTAGATGTGGATGAGGCAGTGTGTGCTAAATATTTCACCATGATGTTGGAGGGAACAACTCGCACTTGGTTGAAGAGCTTGCCGACCAACTCTGTCGGATCATGGGCCGAATTGAAGCACCGGTTTATCTAGAACTTCAAGGATACGTGTAAGCAGCCGATGTCAATCATAGATCTGGCCGCTTGTGTCCAAGAGGAAGGGGAGTCCACGACCCATTGGGTCAAATGGGTCTCAGCGATTTTGCATTCATCAGATCGTATCAATGCAGACACTGCAGTGTTAACATTAGAGGGCAATTGTTGTTTCAAACCGTTAAAATAGAAGTTGGGAAGGCTCAAACGTCACTGCAATGACATGTCAACACTCATGGCCGCTTTGGTTAAATACGCCGATTCAGATAATACCAAGGATCCGGATTCAGAGGAGGACAAAACGGAGAAAGGTAAGAAGAACGACAATGCCAAAGGTCAATAACATAATCTGGCAGGCCATGGAAACGATGGTAAGCGCAAGGCCGACAACTTGGACTTTGTTGCAAATACCAACACGCAGGAGAATGGCCAGCGCCGTAAGGGCAAGCAGCCCCAGAGGGGTGGAGGTTTAGGAAACAATTTGGAGCGCTTATTAAATCAGCCCTGTCCAAAGCATGGATCGAAGGAGAAGCCGACATCACATCTTTGGAAGGACTGTTATATCATGCGGGATTTCAAGAATTCCAATATGTTCCAATATGACAACGGACTGCCCGGCGGTTCAGGAGGAGGTTTCCACGGGCCGGGTTACGGAAGTGGTGGTTCCGGTTCAGGGTTTCCAGGCAACCAAACCGGACACGTCAATCAAGGGCACCAAGGCAACCAGGGAGGTTACAACCATCTAGGGAGTCAGCAGCAGCAGCGGTCGGGTTATCAAAGCAATCCCAAACAGCTGAACAGCGGGCAATATCATGTCTTCACTACTAGTTTGTGCAAACGTGATTAGAAGCTTCACAAAAGGGCAGTGAACTCTGTTGAGCCAGCAGTACCTCAGTATTTACGCTGGTCTGAGCAACCTATTTTGTGGAGTAGAGATGATCACCCACCCCGGGTTGATAATCCGGGTCACATGGCCCTGGTGGTAGCCCCTCAAGTTGGGGGATACAAACTTACTGAAGTGCTCATGGATGGGGGAAGTAGTATCAATATTTTGTATTATGATACATTTCGCCGTATGGGGTTGACAGATAAGGATCTTAAACCGTCAAATACGGTCTTTCATGGAGTGGTAACTGGTAAGTCTGCATATCCTGTTGGCAAGATAGCTTTGGAGGTAGATTTCGGAGATGACTATGATTCAAGGTCAGAAACATTGACATTTGAGGTGGTAAAGATCAAAAGTCCGTACCACGCTTTGTTTGGGCGGCCGGCTTACGCTAAGTTTATAGCAAGGCCATGTTATGTTTATCTACAGCTTAAAATGCCAGGTCATAAAGGGACCATCACGGTACATGGAAGTCGAAAGATTGCTTTGGAGTGTGAGGAAGGTGATGCGGCTTACGCCGAGTCGGTTTGTGCCACGGAAGAGTTGAAATTCTATAAGGAACAAGTTGATCCGGCAGACATGACCTCTTTGAAAAAGCCAACTACAGAGCATGATCCGGCGTTGAAGTTCAAATCGGCCACAGACACTAAGATGGTTGACTTTGTTCCTGGCGATTCATCCAAACAGTTCAGCATCAGCGCTAACCTGGATCCCAAATAGGAAAGCGCGCTCATCGAGTTCATCTGTTAGAATCGGGACATCTTTGCATGGATACCTTCTGACATGCCAGGTGTACCGAGGGAACTCGCTGAGAACACACTCAACATTGATCCTAAGTTCAAACCGGTCCGGCAGTTCCTCCGCAGTTTCAATGAGGAGAGACGTAAGGCTATAGGTGAAGAGGTAGCCCGTCTGTTGGCTGCTGGGTTTATTGTCGAAGTTTTTCATCCAGAGTGGTTAGCCAGTCCGGTGCTGGTTCTTAAGAAAAATGGAACTTGGCGCACGTGTGTGGACTACACAGATTTAAACAAGGCTTGCCCTGCAGACCCCTTTGCTCTCCCTCGCATTGATCAGATAATTGATGCTACGACGGGTTGTGACCGTTTGTGTTTTCTGGATTCTTACTCTGGTTATCATCAGATCAAAATGGCGGTTAAGGACTAGGAGAAGACAGCCTTCATAACTCCCTTTGGAGCCTTCTGCTATGTTTCCATGCCCTTTGGACTCAAGAGTGCCCAGGCGACTTACCAGCGATGTGTTCAGAATTGCCTTCATAAACAAATTGGGCGCAATGTTCATGCGTATTTGGATGATATTATGGTCAAGTCCGGATAGGAGGAGACATTGATAGATGATCTACGAGAAACCTTTGACAATCTCCGGGTTTACAAGATGATGCTCAATCCGGAGAAGTGTGTCTTCGGTGTCCCGGAAGGCAAGCTCTTAGGCTCTCTGGTATCAAACAGAGGCATTGAAGCTAATCCGGAAAAGATTGCAGCAATTACATCCTTGGCTAAACCGGCGTGTATTAACAATGTTCAACGTGTGGCCTGCCGGATTACAGCCTTGAGACGGTTTATCAGTCGCCTTGGAGAGAAGGCCATCCCTTTATATCAGATGCTCAAGAAAACAGATAATTTTGTCTGGAGCGAGACAGCTGATAAGGCGTTCGAGGATCTGAAGAGGCAGCTAGCTGGACTGCCCGTGCTTGCAGCGCCGATCGATAAAGAGCCATTATTATTATATGTGGCTGCTAATGCCCGGGTTGTTAGCGTAGCCATCATGGTAGAGCGCAAGGAGCTTGGCAAGGAATATCCGGTTCAACGGCCGGTTTATTATATCATCGAGGTGCTCATTGAGTCAAAGCAGAGGTATCCGCATTGGCAGAAGCTGGTGTATGGGGTGTTTATGGCAAGCCGGAAGCTTTAACATTATTTTCATGGCCATCCTATCACAGTGGTCAGTTCAGCTCCTCTGGGCGACATCATTCAAAACGGAGAAGCAACTGGCCGGATTGCCAAGTGGGGTATCGAGCTTGGGCCTCATGGGCTCAAATATATACCCCGCACAGCGATCAAATCCCAGGCACTCGTGGATTTCATCAATGATTGGACGGAGTTACAGGCACCTAAAGAGAAACTAGATAATACATATTGGACTATTCATTTTGATGGATCCAGACAGTTGGAGGGCTTGGGGGCTGGAGTCATACTAACTTCCCCACGAGGTGAAAAGTTTTGTTATGTCCTCTATTTAATGTTCCCTTGTACTAACAATGCAGCTGAATATGAGGCTTTGCTCCATGGTCTTCGGATGGCTAAGGAGATGAATTTGAGCCGGGTTAAGTGCTTCGACGATTCAGATCTAGTGGCTCGGCAGGTATCTGGCACTTGGGATTCTAAGGACCCACTCATGGCTGCACATCGGCGAGAGGTGGACGCCGTGGCTGGTCACTTTAAAGGTTATCAGGTGGACCATATAGACCGGCGGAAGAATGAAGCGGCGGACGCTTTAAGTCGTCTTGGTTCCCAGCGTAAACCGGTCCCGCCCAATGTCTTTCTTGATGTGTTGCATAATCCGTCAGTCAAAGTACCAACCGAAGAAGATTTGGCTATTCCTGATCCGAAGGCTCAGTTGGTGGCAGCTCTGCATGCCATACCGGATTGGACGATCCCTTATCTGGCTTACATGAACCGGGGCGAGTTACCAGATGATGAAACATTGGCTCGACAGATAATCTGGCGTTCCAAGTCCATGACCATACTCAACGGGGAGTTACATCGTTACAGTGTTTCAGGAGAAATTCAGCGTTGTGTTTCTCCTCAAGAAGGTTGTGAGATTTTGCGAGAAATCCATGAAGGGGATTGCGGTCACCATGCCGGTTCAAAGTCGTTGGTTTCCAAAGCTTTTTGCCACGGTTTTTACTGGTTGACGGCACATGCTGATGTGGAGGATTTAGTCAAGAGATGTGATGGATGTCAAAAATTTGCCCGCCGTGCGCACGTTCCGACTCAAGAGTTGTGGATGATTCCAATTACGTGGCCGTTTGCAACTTGGGGGCTTGATATGGTTGGACCCTTCAAGCGTTCTAAGGACAAAAAGACCCACCTATTAGTAGCAGTTGATAAATTCACTAAATGGGTGGAGGCAGAGCCAGTCAGCAAGTGTGATGCAGCCACGGCGGTTCAATTCATCAACAAGGTGATATTCCGGTTTGGTTTTCCACACAGCATTATAACAGATAATGGTACTAATCTGTCAAAAGGGGAGATGGAAGAATTTTGTCAATGTGAACACATCCGGCTTGATATAGCGTCGGTGGCTCACCCCCAATCTAATGGTCAAGCGGAAAGGGCAAATCAAGAAATTTTCTGGGGTATCAAACCAAGGCTTATGGTTCCCTTACAGCGGACGCCGGGTTGTTAGGTTGAGGAGCTACCTTCTGTGTTATGGAGCATCAACACCACACCCAATAGGTCTATGGGTTACACACCTTTCTTCATGGTTTATGGAGCGGAGGCGGTTCTTCCTAATGACATCCGTCACGATTCTCCCCGTGTGGCAGCTTATGTTGAAGCTGATAATGAGAAAGCACGTCAGGATTCACTGGACCTGTTGGATGAAGAGCGTGATCTTGCAGTAACACGATCGGTGATTTATCAACAAGATCTCCGACGTTATCACAGCCGCCGGGTTAAAACCAGAACCTTTCAAGAAGGTGATTTGGTGCTCCGCCTCATCCAGGATCAGACTGATATGCATAAGTTATCCCCACCTTGGGAAGGACCCTTTGTGGTCAAAAATCTGTACAACGGATCTTACTACCTCATTGATGTTCAAGAGAATAAAGACTCACATCAATCGGAGGAAGAGATCAAGCGGCCATGGAACATAGCTCTCCTTCGGCCTTACTATACTTGAAGCCATAGGCTCTTCATCTATACATATTTATGATAGTGTATATATCATATAATAAACCGGAGCCTCCGTTTTAAGCGGGGTATCTATTCTTTTTATATCCTGTGTGTGCTTTTACAAGTTAACTGACAAAGCGGAGTTTTTGTTAATCCGGCTTTAGCAGCTGCATAGATACAAAGAAAATCACTAGGGGGCTTGGTCATATTTGAACTACAGCTACACCTCTTGATCGGTTTTTAAACCACTAAGGGATATCACTAGGGGGCTTGGTTGTCCTCACACCATAGCTACACCTCTTGATAGGCATTTAAGACACAAAGGGAAAAAATTGTGGAGCCAAAGAGAGTGTTGTACACAGTACAGACTCAAACATGGGCACACACAGAGCATCGCTCACAAAGTTACTTGGGGGCTCTTTTTGCAAAGCAACAAAGAGTTTAAAAGGAACCTCGTAATTGGCTATCAAGCCATGGCTTGGAAGCCTGGTGTATTCACCTAAAAACCCGGGTTAACCTGCCTTCATCAAGTAAGCCACTCCTGTCCAGGTAATCCTGGTATGACCCATCGAACGTTTGACAAGTCAATCTTTTACAGAACCTGAACTTGTCACAGTTAAAACGATGATTGGTTAATTGGACGCCCATCTTAAAAGGCTTTGTTAAATGGTTTAACTCAGAGGCCTGACAGCCCATGAAAAGCCTCGATTTGGAGCCTGGCAGCTCGTAAAAACCTTGCATATTTTCCTGTTTGACTTTTGTTTGTTGAAAATCATAAGTATTTTTTGATAAACCGGCGTCCTTGACCCGGCTTGCTTCTCAACTACAAGTTGTGGGCACATGATCAATTATAAATCGGTGTTCATTGACCCAGTCTGGTTTGACTAAATCGCTAGTGTTATAAAGAAAATCTGGTGGTTATCCCGGCCTGGTTTAATATATAGACCGGTATTATGAAGATGGAGTTATCAACGTTCCGGATTGGTATTAACACCTTTTTCGTATACACGTTTGGTCAACCAATGAGGTATGTTCTGTACATTACTTTTTGTACAAACACTTGATTATTTATCTAAGTACTATATACTTCTTGGACATCATGACACGTCTAGCGGTAAACCACTAGATACTTTTAAGTTGTTGTACCCAGGAACGCAATTCATCATGGGTTATGCATAAATATATCCCAAAGGGCGGCACAGACTTTCACAAAGTATTATGAAACATGCTCAATGGCATGGCAGATAAACGGAGTTTCAGCTATCCTATTACATGAAGCTTCAAAGCGGCTCAAATAGTATCATCGTTTTTCATACTAGCCATATAAATCGGCGACTGGATCAGGACTCTTCATTGCGACGGTTTGACGGTTGAGGGTCAGTTGGTGTAGGCACTTCTTCATCCCTCCCCAGACGCTGGAAATCAGCCGTTGACCAATCAATTCCAGTTAATGCTTGAACACTGCTTCCTCATGGATAAGATTGGAAGGGTTAATATCAGGAGTGTAAGTGTGCTTACGAATCGGAGGCACAAGTTCTTCGACTTCATGGATGTCGGCCGGCTGTCTTTCCCCTTATGCATCATAAAACGGTTGAGAATGGGACAAATCGGTATCATCAGCCAACTTGCTGGTTGCTGGCCACATCTGTTTGGTCAGGCGCCGAAGATCATCATTGTCAAAGTTTGAACCGTCGTCTTTGACGCCTGGGTATCCTTTGATGATATCCTCCGCTTCAAGGTCTGGAATCCAGGCTTTGGCTCAAATAAGGGCGGTTAAAGCTCCTGCTCAGGCAGCTGCTCTCTTCAACTCGGCAATACGGGCTGGTAACATGCCCAGCTTCTCAAGGGTTTCCTTAATCAAAGTTGGAGCCGGTTTGTTATAAGCCGCCGTGCTAATAACCCGTTGAGACCCAGAGTATAGTTGTTCAACCAACGTATATGCCGCTTTGAGCTTCATCCGCATATCTGTACCAAGATAAGCGATCCGAGTGCCTGCCAAAGATTTTATCAACATTTTGGTCAGTTATAAGATTCATCGACTCACGCAACATACATAGGCAGACACTTACCAAAGATAGCAAAGGTCATAGCATTGATTTGGCGTTTCAAACTGGCTAGTTCTTCAACCACTGGCTTCAGGGATGCCTCGGTTTCTACAGCTCTTTTGGTTAAACCGGATTTCTCGGTTTCCCATTCAGCACGTTCTTGGTTGAAGGTTTCTTTCAGCTTTTCCATTCCGGCTAGGGCCTGGGTCAGCTCCTCTTTGGCTTTTGCAGCCTCGGCTTGTTGTGACTTCACATTTTCTTGCAAGTCAGAATTTCAGGCATCTTTGTTTCTCAGTTCAGCCTGCAAAGTTGAAGGTATGTTAAACAAACAGCATATATCTGTGCTAAAGTACAAAGCATATAACAAAGTTATGCACTTCACACTTGGGGGCTAATGCCTATTTGCTCTCAAGTACTACACTTTATACAAGTCTCCAGAACAATGCAAGCATTATCCTTGACACTTGGGGGCTAATGTGCGTCTGTTCTAAAACGGATGTGTGGATTAAAAACCGGATTAACTTGCCAAGTTAAACCGGCCTTTGGGGGCTATGCTGCAGAAAGTTATCACAGTTTTTCAAGATGAGTCTTATCTATTATTAGCGACCTGCCATTGCAAGGATCAATGATGAGATGCTTAAAGTGTTACAAAGACCCGGTTTGTGATTAACAATCATAAAACGGCCCTTGGGGGCTACTTGGGATAGTGTTTCATCTATAAATCAATATACAAAGGGAGAGGAATTTACCTCATATCGCTCTTTCATCAAGTTCACCAAACCGGCTTCATAATCCCGGTTTGAGTGCAGATGGTTCAAGAAGCCAGAATGAAGCTCATCAGCGTTAAGATGAGCATAGTTTGATAAGTCGTGGCTCCATTTACCTTTATCCCAGGAAGCTTGCTCTTGTTTGGCACTATGCTGAGCTAAAACGACGGGATGGCCAGGAGAGCTATGGCCTATTCCAGTAATAATAACATCGTCACCTTGGCATTCAGGATTTTTGGTGGATGATGCTCGAATTTCAGTGTCTTTCACCAGACTAGCCCGGATTGGCTCTGCCGGTTCAATATCGGGCACGGCAGGCTCAACATCTGTTGGTTCATCAGTATGTTGGACTTCAAGGGGCGGATCATCAAAAGTTGCTTCAGGATGGGGGTTTTCCGGTTCACCAGTCTGTTCCGGTTCACCTCTTGGTTCTTCTTCTTCGGCAACAGGGTCTTCTGGCGGATTGGTGACCCGAGCTTTCTTGCTGGGTCTGGCTTTGGCCCTGCAAATAGAATAAAAAGGATTAACATCCTATTCAAAGGATTTATGGCGCATTGAAAGGAAAAGGTTTTTACAACTCACCCGGCCACAGTTCTCAAAGGGGGGAGTTGAGTTACTGTCGATTCACCAGAAGATGAAGGAGGTGTCACCTGATAATTTGAATCAGACGGATTAAGAGGATGTCTGAAATAACCTGCCTTGGGGTAAGAATGGTCAGAAGTAGGAGAGACCTCAGACCGGCACTTCCGAACCGGAGTGTCAGGTAAACCGGCTGAAGTGACCTGTTGGCCACTATGCCGGGTTGTCCGGCGAGCTTCATGTTGTTGAGTCTTCAAAATAAATGTTGGATCCAAGTGAGCAAGAGGATGAGAAAAGCTTACTTTCCGGACTGCTTGGCAAGTTTTTTGTGTTGGCATAGAGTCTGAACCGGAGGAAAGGGTAATTACCTCTACGTCATCAGCTTGACTAGCTTCTGCGTCCTCCCGAGGAAGATCATTGTTAATGAGATGCATGAAAAGAGAGCCAAGTGAGTCAAGTTCTACCTCAACTTCTGCATCATCAGTATCATCATGAAGCTCCATATTAATCCGGTCAGCCGTTTTCCGTTTTGACATCCGTTTTACGGCTTTGGTCTTTGGGCGGGATGGCTTGACAGCTTTATCTCCAGTCGGTTTTGCCGCTTTCTCTACGGTTTCCCTTTTCCAGAAGGGGTCATCACCCTACATATAAATAAGAAGGGTTACAGGTTGCATAAGTTAAAGATATTAGAGATGAAAAGGAAGTATAATGCTTACAGCAGGCGGTTTGTTCTTGGCATAGAAGGGACTCAGACCGGTTTGACTACAGATCAGTTCTGACTCATTCAGAATCTTCTTTACACCGTCAGTGACTTCTTCCTTAGATAATTGGATGTTGCAATGGCGTTGAGGGCGTCAACCTCACCGGTATATTCACGCATTAAACCGGGACGCCAGCTTAGCGGCAAGATACTCCAGGATATCCAACAGCGCACAAAGTCCACACCTGTTAAATCGTTTGCCATAAAGGCCCGGAGTTTGGCGAGTTGAGGAGCGTATTTCCCCCTTTCTGAAGAGCTCAGGCGTTGACGCATGGGGTGAGTATTGGATAGTCTGTGGTCACGAAAGCCAGGCAGGGGATTTTCATCTTCAGGGGAAGTGTCTCTGCAATAAAACCATGTTTGGTTCCATTCCTTTGGGTGGCTATGATGTTTGGCATGAGGAAATTCAACTTATTTCCGCTTGTGAATCGAGACACCACCAAGTTCTGTGTTCGGGCCATATACAAACTCTGTGCGCCGGTTTGAGTGAAGAAATCCCGGAACAGTTCTGCAGTTGGTTCTTCTTGTAAATATACTTCACAGAAGACCTGGAAGTTGCATAAGTTGGAAACCGAGTTGGGACCAATATCTTGTGGATGAAGTTGGAAGCTGGCAAGCACATCTCAATAAAACTTTGACCCTGGCGGTTTGAAGCCACGGCCTATATGGTCAACAAAGACCACCACCTCGCCCTACCTTGGGGTTGGAGGATTTTCTGTTCCTGGAACTCGCCATTTGATCTCAGTTTTCTTAGGCAGGGAGCCGATGCTAACCATCTGATTCAACTGAGTCTCAGTAACCCGGGAACAAGCCCAGTTGCAGGCAGTGAATTGTTTGGCCATTGCGAAGCAAACAAGCTGAAAATGAAAGGCCGGTTTTTAAATTACGCATGATTACATGCAAGAGACAAGGGAGTAAGAAACATACTGATATGTGAAATGGTATAAACCGGAGACTAATGCAATAAGAGAAAAAGGTAATACTAGCACAGGATTAGTCAGACACTGTTAAACCGGAGCATAATTATGAAGGTAAAATGCTCCTCCGGTTTATCAGAGGGCTAATGGCCTAGACTGCTTATACAAGGTTAAACCGCCTATAATGGTGCAAGGAGAAACAGATCTCACAGGGACATAGAAACAGATCTCACAGTGACATATAAAATGTTCGGATCTAAGATAAGACAGAAAAGCAAAAATAATTGGATCTAGAAGGGGTGCAGAAATGAAGCAATTTATGAAGGACTAGATCAGTTCTTTGCGCATAAGGGTTTGTGATGACAATGGAAGGTTAGCTACGGCAAGGGATACGTCAAGCACGAAGTGTCCAGCTACAGACTAAAGGCGGAACAGGGAAGAACAACACTAATGAACTTCAGAAGAACTGCGAAGAATGTCGAAACCCTAGAACAGATCTGTGGCGAAAAAAGCAGAGAACTTACCAGAGCTGGTGAGGAAGCGGAAAGGCATGAAACCAGTTTGCATCCGTGGGGTTGTGGAGTTCTTTTTGTGAAGAAGAAGGATGGAACGGACCGACTCTATGTCGACTACCGTCCATTGAACAAAAAGACCATAAAGAACAAGTACCCACTTCCCAACATCAACGAGCTGTTTGAACAACTCAAAGGTGCTCAAGTATTCTCCAAGCTTGATCTCCGTATGGGCTATCATCAGATTCGCATTCATGAGCAAGATATCCCCAAGACAGCGTTCAGAACAAGCAATGGTTCATATGAATACACTGTCATGTCTTTCGGCCTCGTCAACGCTCTACCAACATTCTCTCGCATGATGAATTTCATCTTCAACCCCTACACAAATGAGTTCGTCTTGGTCTACCTCGATGACATTTTGGTCTTTTCCAAGAACAAGGAAGATCATGCCAAGCACTTGCGTTTGATGCTGGATAAGCTCAGAGAACATCAGTTCTACGCCAAGTTTTCAAAGTGCGAGTTTTCGCTCGATGAGGTTCTCTATCTTGGGCATATCATCTCTGCCAAGGGCATAGCGGTTAATCCTGAGAAGGTGTCTGCAATTGTCAATTAGGAACCACCTCAGAACGTGAAGCAACTCCGCAGCTTCCTTGGGCTCGCAAGCTATTGTCGAAAGTTCGTTGAGAATTTCTCTAAGATCGCGAAGCCTCTTTCCAACCTTCTCCAGAAGAATGTCATGTACGTTTGGTCTCCTGAATGTGACATCGCTCTCAACACCCTGAAAGAGAAGTTAGTCACTGCTCCAGTTCTGACTCCTCCTGATGAATCCAAACCGTTCGAGGTCTTCTCTGATGCCTCTCTTCAAGGTCTTGGTGCAGTGTTGATGCAAGAGAAGAAAGTTGTGGCCTATACTTCTCGCCAGTTGAAGCCTAATGAAAAGAACTACCCCACTCATGACCTCGAGTTGGCGGCAGTTGTGCATGCTCTTTTGGCTTGGAGACATCTCTTATTGGGAAGAAAAGTGGACATCTTAACTAATAATAAGAGTCTCAAGTACATCTTCACTCAGCCTAATCTCAACCTCAGGCAGACTCGTTGGGTCGAAATGATTCAAGAGTATAATCCGAGTATCGAATATACTCCAAGCAAGGCCAATGTAATTGCTGACGCATTGAGCAGGAAGGCTTACTACAACAGTTTGATTCTCAAGCCTTACCAACCCAAGCTTTGTGAAGCTTTCCGCAAACTCAATCTGCAAGTTGTTCCTCAAGGATTTCTCGCCAACCTCCAAGTCTCTCCTACTTTGGAAGATCAGATTCGCGAGGCCCAACTTCTTGATGCTATGGTGAAGAAGGTGAAGAGTGGGATTGCTAAGAGTCAACCCAAATACAAGTGCTATCGCCTTGATGACAAGGATACTCTTTTCTTCGAGGATCGCATTGTTGTGCCTAAAGGTGACCTTCGTCAAGTCATTATGAACGAGGCTCGCAATCCACTCCTCTCTATACACCCTGGAAATACAAAGATGTACCATGACCTCAAGCAGTGGTATTGGTGGACTCGAAGGAAGCGTGAGATTGCTTAGTTCGTGAATGAATGTGATGTCTGCAGAAGAGTGAAGGCAGAACACCAACGATCAGCTGGTCTCCTCCAACCTCTTGCCATTCCAGAATGGAAGTTTGACCACATTGAGATGGACTTCGTGACTGGATTTCCAAAGTCCAAGCGTGGCAATGATGCTATCTTCGTTGTCATCGACAAACTCACTAAGGTGGCTCATTTCCTTCCTATCAAAGAGTCCATCACAGCAGCTCAATTGGCAGAGCTATATACCTCTCGGATTGTCTCTCTGCACGGCATTCCGCGGTTGATATCTTCAGATCGTGGCAACATCTTCACCTCCAAGTTTTGGGATTCTTTTCAGAAGGCCATGGGCACCAACATCCGTTTCAGCACATCTTTTCATCCTCAAACTAGTGGCCAAGTCGAATGTGTCAATCAGATTCTTGAAGATATGCTCAGAGCTTGCATCATCTCTTTCGATATGAAGTGGGAAGATTGTCTTCCATATGCTGAGTTCTCCTACAACAACAGCTTCCAAGCGAGTTCGGGCAAGGCCGCATTTGAAATCCTCTATGGCAGGAAGTGTCGTAATCCTCTTAACTGGTCAGAGACTGGTGAACGTCAACTTCTTGGCAATGACTTGATCACAAAGGCAGAAGAGATGTGCAAAGTCATTCTGATAATCTCAAAGCCACGCAATCGCGTGAGAAGAGTTACTATGATAGTGAGCATCGTGACTTGGCTTTCGAGATCGGAGACCATGTCTACCTCTGCGTCTCTCCAATGAAAGGTACTCGTCGCTTCGGTATCAAAGGGAAGCTTGCCCCTAGATACGTGGGTCCTTTCAGGATCGTCAGCAAAAGAGGCGATCTCGCCTATCAACTTGAGCTTCCCTCCAACTTTGCAAACGTGCACGACGTGTTCCACGTGTCTCAACTCCGCAAGTGCTTCAAGACCCCTGACCGCACCATCAACTTTGAAGACATTGATCTCCAAGAAGACCTGTCCTATCGTGAGCACCCCATTGCTATTCTTGAAGAAACTGAGCGCAAGACTCGCAACAAGTCAATCAAATTCCTCAAAGTCAAGCGGTCACATCATTCCGACCGTGAAGCCACCTGGGAATGCGAGGATCACCTCCGTTCTGAGTACCCGGAGTTTTTCCAGTCCTCGATCTCGGGACAAGATCCTCTCATAGTGGTGGAGTGTTGAAACACCCCGGATGTAATTTACCTTATATGTATCCTAACTCTTGCCGTTTCCGGCACTAAGTTATTCTATTTCCTCGTTGTTGGGTTTTTTGTCTTCGTGTGTTTTGTCTTTGTCATGCATCTCATATCATGTCATCATGTGCATTGCATTTGCATACGTGTTCGTCTCATGCATCCAAGCATTTTCCCCATTGTCCGTTTTGCATTCCGGCGCTCCTATGTCCTCTGGTGGTCCTTTCTACCTCTTTTCATGTGTGGGTGTTAAACGTTTTCGGTTTGGACCGAGACTTGTCATGCGGCCTTGGTTTACCAACGGTAGACCGCCTGTCATGTTTCGTGCCATTTGGACTTCGTTTGATACTCCAACGGTTAACCGAGGGACCGAAAAGGCCTCGTGTGTGTTGCAGCCCAACACCTTTCCAAAGTGGCCCAAAACCCACCTAAACCTCTCCCATCATCTAGAGAGTTCGATCACGATCGCGTGCCTGCAAACCGCACCTCATTTGGAGCTTCCTAGCTCCCTCTGCCCCTATAAATAGACCCCTCATTCCAAATTTCCGGATCAAAACACCCCTAACCCTAGAAAACCCGCTCCCCTCGCCGCCGGACGTGTCCGATTTGGGCCGGACATGGACACGTCCGCCCGCTCCGCCGGACCTACCAGCGATCGACACGTGTCATGGGAGGGAGCCCCACTTCGCCGCGCCGCCGCCGGCCCGCTCGGCCCGCGGGAGGCCCCCGCGGCCCATCCGCCTTCCCCGCCGCCTGGGAGAGCCGCGCCGCCCCGCGCTTCTCTCCTCCGCTGCAGGCCACCGCACCGGCCACCGCACGCCATTGCCGGCCGCCAGCTCCGGCGGACTTTGCCGCCCGCACCGACGCCGCGGCCGCGCCACCACACCTGCCGGCGAGCCTCTGCGACGTCCACCTACTCCGGCCGCCTCAACCTCCTCTCCGGCGACCCCCATGTCTGGCCGTCTCTCCTACTCCGGCGAACAGGGACAACTCCGGCGATCCTTGGGAAGCTACAGTACCGCTCAGTGCAATCTGGATCTCAGATCCAAAATCCCCTCGGTTGACTTTTTCCTCCCGAAACCCTAACTTTGTGCATACTTTGACATGCCATAACTCTGCATCCGTAGCTCCGATTCGTGCGTGTAGCATATAAAAATGTTCGCCTCGACGTGTACATCATTTCATCTCATTGTATCATTTTCATTTGAGTTCATATTGTTGCCCGAAATGCTGTTGTAAGAGGGCTATGTGATGATTATGTCAGATCTGTTTCAGCAAATGACCTTTTGTCATTTTTGCCATGATTAATGTGTGCATGCTATGATCCTGAGCTCTACATGTGTTTTGTAGAATGCCATGCCATCTTTATAGTGGTGTATGCCATGTATTTTTTTGATCTTCGTGGTGACTAGCACAAGCATGCAAAGTAGCTTACTCAATGATGCTGATTTCAGGGACTTAGAATTTCACTAAGCCCTTGTCCTGATTTTATTTTTATGCCATATGTTCATGTTGGTTCCTAGTGATCTGTGCCTCTTTTCAGGATGATCAGTAAGGATGTTTTGTTAATATTGTTGTGCTATATCCATCCATTTCCTTGTTTGCAATAATGGAGCACCCTAGCTTGAGTCAATCGAGCTCTACTTTTGCTATAAAATATTCCTCGTAGATTGTTAACATGTTTAGCGATTTTGCCGAGGTTGTTGCTATTGATCCGTGCATGCTATGATGTTGTTCTTGCCCCGTCTAGCTTCTATGCCATGTCTTCTTGATGGGTGTATGCTTAGTTTGTCATGCCATGCTTTGTAGTGAGTGCATCGAGCTCATAAACATGCCTACTTGTTAATCTGTTTTGCATGCTCCAGTTTTTCAGTCTGAATCTGTTTATGGTTTTTGCTATGTTCACAAGCTTGCAATTGTATTTTCTGATCCCTTTTCGCTTATGGTCACAAAGGGACTTTTGTTATATGCTTAGAGTAGCTTCATGCCATGCCTTTCTTTGCCATGATATGTTCCTGTAGCATGTTGTTTCATTGCTCTAAAGATTACTTCCTGATGATAAATTCCTGACATGCTGTTAATTTCACAAAGTCTGAAACCTGTTATCTTTTGCACTTTTGCCATGCTTGTTTGAGCTTGCTATTGAGTGAATTAGCCATAGCTCAGTGTTCATCTTTTGTCAAGCATCATGAGTGGATCCCTGCCATGTATTTTGTTGCCATGTTGGAGTGTTTAGCATATTGTTCTTGATGCATTTAGATGGCTACTTGCTGTTTATCGCAGACCAGTGTCATATTTGTTTTGCTTGCCATTTCCAAACCGTGCATCCGATTCCGGTGATCTTTATATTGATTCAACCGAAATCATCTCACCTTTCCAGTGGCACTCTTTGATTTCCAAGTTGAGGCCAGGTTCAATAATTCCTTTGCAAATCATGCATATGCATCACGTATCGCTCCCGCATATCATACCATGTTTGCATCATGTTGCTTGAGAATTGCACGTGGTTGATTGTGTTCCTTTTTTCTTGTTGTTCTTGTTTGGGTAGAGCCGGGAGATGAGTTCATGAATGAGGAGCCCATTGAGTTCGCTTACGAGGATCAAGGCAAGTCTGAGAACTTTGCAGGCAAGATGACCATACCCTCGAAATCACTTCTATCTTTGCTTGCTAGATGCTCGCTCTTTTGCTATGCCTATGCTACGATACCTACCAATTGCTTATCATGCCTCCCCAATTGCCATGTCAAACCTCTAACCCACCATGTCCTAGCAAACCGTTGTTTGGCTATGTTACTGCTTTGCTCAGCCCCTCTTATAGCGTTGCTAGTTGCAGGTGAAGATTGGAGATCGTTCCTTGTTGGAACATCGTTTATTGTTGGGATATCATAATATTATCTTGTTTATCTTAATGCACCTATATACTTGGTAAAGGGTGGAAGGCTCGGCCTTATGCCTGGTGTTTTGTTCCACTCTTGCCGCCCTAGTTTCCGTCATATCGGTGTTATGTTCCCGGATTTTGCGTTCCTTACACGGTTGGGTTATAATGGGAACCCATTGACAGTTCGCCTTGAATAAAACTCCTCCAGCAATGACCAACCTTGGTTTTACCATTTGCTACCTAGCCTCTTTTTCCCTTGGGTTTCCAGAGCCCAAGGGTCATCTTTATTTAAACCCCCTGGGCCAGTGCTCCTCTGAGTGTTGGTCCGACCAAGTAGACTGCGGGGCCACCTCGGGGCAACTTGAGGGCTGGTTTTACTCGTAGGATGTCTCATCTTAGTGTGCCCTGAGAACGAGATATGTGCAGCTCCTATCGGGATTTGTCGGCACATTCGAGCGGTGTTGCTGGACTTGTTTTATCATTGTCGAGGATGTCTTGTAACCGGGATGTCGAGTCTGATCGGATTGTCTTGGGAGAAGGAATATCCTTCGTTGACCGTGAGAGCTTGTGATGGGCTAAGTTGGGACTCCCCTGCAGGGATTTGAACTTTCGAAAGCCGTGCCCACGGTTATGGGCAGATGGGAATTTGTTAATGTCCGGTTGTAGATAACCTGAAACTTTAGTTAATTAAAATGCACCAACCACGTGTGTTACCATGATGGTCTCTTCTCGGCGGAGTCGGGGAAGTGAACACGTTGTTGGAGTAATGTTTGACGTAGGTTGTTCTAGGATCACTTCTTGATCATAGTTGTTCGACCGTGCTTTTGCCGTCTCTTCCCGCTCTCTTTTGCGTATGTTAGCCACCAAATATGCTAGTCGCTTGCTGCAGCTCCACCTCATACTTTACCCTTACCTATAAGCTTAAATAGTCTTGATCGCGAGGGTGTGAGATTGCTGAGTCCCCGTGACTCACAGATTACTTCCAAAACCAGATGCAGGGACCGATGATGCCGCTCCAGATGATATGACCGAGCTCAAGTGGGAGTTCGATGAAGACTCTCGTCGCTACTACATGTATTTCCTAGATGATCAGTAGTGGTGCCCAGTTGGGGCGATCGGGGACTTTGTCGCATTTGGGGGTTGATCTTTATTTTGGTTCCATAGTCGGACCCTAAGTGTATTGGATGAATGTAATGACTTATTTATGTATTTGTGTGACGTGGCGAGTGTAAGCCAACTATGTACCTTTCCCCTTTATTTATTTACATGGGTTGTTGTATAGATTACCTCACTTGCGACATTGTTTTCAATGCGGTTATGCCTCTAAGTCATGCTTCGACACGTGGGAGATATAGCCGCATCGAGGGCGTTACAGAGAGGGCCGGCCCTCCCCCTCCTCCACTCCTTTATACTAGTTGAGCCATTGCGCCAAATGGCGCAGAGACCCGCTAAAGCCATGTTGTCGATGAAAATAGTTTCATTTTGCAAGGACATATTCGATACTCGTAATAGAAAGCCCATGTGTTCAACCATGCTATTTTTAAAATGTCCATCAAAAAGAGCATCCAGTAAACCCATGAGCCACAGTTCCTTTCTAATGGAAGCAGGTAATGTAATCTATGAGATTGTGATAGTGGAAAGACCATGATCAATATTTTTATTATTCTTATAAAATTAAACAAGGAGACCACTACCATCTGAATTCATACATGCACCTGCCATAAAACCAGTATATTGCACAAAAAACACACGCAAATTGTCATAGGCTTTCTGTAACAATGTAACCACTATAATTTCTTCAGCGATGACAAGAGCTGGTAGAATGATGGTTGCTTGCTTGGATCGCTGCACCAAAGATCGTTGGGGTCATAGTTAGTGAGGCAAGTAGCAGAAAATAAGAGAAAATAAAAATTGAGAACATCGGCATATTATTTGAGAAATGATTTGTCATCTTACTTGTCCCGACATGAAGATATTATGCTAGCCACCAGTGGAATGTCCTCTTTGGGAATACCTAGTCATTTGTTCTGGAACACAACTGCTCCAAAAACTTGCATTGGATTCAGCCCGCTTGAAAGTACAGCCAACGTTGCTAATTCCCATAGGATTACTCACATAGGGGCAGAAGCTCTTTCTCTAACATGCAAGCAGAACGAACATAGGACTGTACATATAATAAGTTTCTATAAGATAAGCAGCTTGTTGTGTTACCACCTAGACAAAAGCACCTGAGTGGACAGATCAAAACACTGGATAGGGGACACATCTAGCACACACTTTTCACATATCATTTAAATTTTGGTGGATCCTGGATGAACGGCTTCTTGGAGACTGAATTCGGGTGGACTCCTAGATCTCCAGTATAGATATTAATCCATGAAATTGTCCTATAGAAAATACAAAAATATAAGAACCATGAGCTCAAGGTATGCTTGTAATTAGAACAACAACCTACATGTAATCCGCCAGGGAGAATGATACTGCAAAAAGGTTAAATCTCTTATACTGAAAACCGTGCAAAGGAGTGCCCCACTGTAATAATGTAAATTTCCTGGAATGTATATTTAATAGCTAAATTTTGTTCAAATATCTGGGAATATTAATCATAAAGCCGAAGAATGCATGAAACAACAGACCAAATATATCTACCATAAGACACTGAAAAAGATATCATTTGGATATATTTTGTCAACAAAATTAACAACCACAATAACCATGACAATCCTACACAAAGGATGGTATACACCAGAATACTTTCACTCATAAATTCTATCTAAAATCTAAGGTTTATTATTAGATGCAAATATACTATCAACTCATAAAGCTGAGATACCCCTTCGGACCAGATCACCTAAGTTGGCACTAATATCAACTTTTACTTTGCAATAATAAGAAGATCTTCATACTTTCCTCTGTATCAAATCTAATAGGTTTACAACCCTAATATATGACATTGGCTACTGTCATGTTGCATTTCAAAAGAACAAGGGAAAAAGGCACAACAACCACGTGTAGGGCTGCTCCAAGAAACTCACATGCTTAGTTTTCATCTTGACGTTGTAGTGTAGCAAAGACTCCATAGAAACAAACACATCGAAGCAAAGCGAAAAGAAAAAATGGCTACATAGCAAGCAATGATAATGAAAGATATTTTCAGTTATCACTGACCACCAGAAGTAACACTATCGGCTCCATAAAATGGCTTGGTGATTGACTGTTGAAAGGCATAAGAACTGAATATATAAGAATAAGCCATAAGGCACACTTCTCACAAAAAAAGAGATGGCCACTGTGAAGAAGCACGAGCCTAGTATGTCTCTAATAATAGATATGCTCCTGTTCAATATAAATAAACTATTCCGTGAGCAAAAGGTAAACATGCATGTAGCTTGAATTCAAAGAATACACATGTAGCTGGAAAGAAAGGAAGCAAACCTCAAGTAGCATAACAGAGTTACAACAAAATAGAAGATCAACATGCAGCAACACAGGAGATCGCATAACCTGATAAATAAACATAAATGAAGTAGTCAGAGCAGGAAAAGAAAACTTCATGCGCCAAGGCATTAAAACATTTTACGGTTCAGTTTGCAAGTTCAAAGTTGACACCAAGGCGTCGCACAACTTTAGAGTAAAATACCAGCATGCTATGCATGTATACCATGTTTCACTTTGAAAATAAAGCTGGATTGCAACTGAATATCTCTCCTTGTATTTCCTATATTCCACACACCTAAATTAAACCAGCGAGTTAGCATGTCATTATTTACAAAGAAACACCAAAATAACCTAATCAACCATATCCCTTCTTTAATATTTCCTTCCTTTTTTGTAATTCTAATTCTCCAACATGGCACAAGGATTTATCCCTATTTAATCTCACACTAAGATCTAAACTTAGTGTGTGGCATATATGTTAATACCCCCAACCTAAGATCCGAGAAGAGCAAGAACAACAAAACTGAGAAATTTCACTTGGTTATTTTAAGTTTTCGTCGAACTGGCAAAATCATTTGTAGGCAACTCAAGTTATACGCCGCGTGCAAGAAGTGAACTTCCTCGGAAACCTCACAAATGTACGACAAGTCAGGTAAGTAACAATATATTGAGGATGAAAAAAATGCTTATCGATACATGAGTTGAGAAACCAATCAAATACCTTCAGATTCAATGACGCAATTATCCTAGAAAGATCTTAAGCCTGGAGAACCCTTCAACTGAACAAAAAATAGCAAGTCAACATATCAACAACAACACAAGAGACAGCTTGTTAGCAAATCCAGCGGTAAACAAAAAAAACACGCTACTAATTCTTAATATCATTAACCTGTAAGATTTGTACACGTAAAGTCATGTTAGTGATTCTTACACCAAATCAGTATACCACCGCCATAGTACTACACCGTCTAATTTCTATATGATTATCAGACTGAAGAAAAATGTTGCAGCCCCCTTCCGCCACTTTGCGGATGTGACCTCGTGTTCCCTCCGCTTCAGATCAGGAACCTGAGGGAGGAAGAACGGACGGTGGACGATGGTTATTTCCACTCTTGTTTCAGTGTGTTCAGGAAGCAAATGAAATCCACTTTCTGAAAACCAAACTATATATACCTAAAGGATCGGTGTTCTAAAAATGTGAGTTACACTTCCCGCTTCCATGATCCATAATAAAATAAGAGACTTAGGAAAGGGGCTAGCCCAAAAAAATAGCCTAGAAAGAGCAAGCAAAACTTGGAGAGTGGAGGGAGAGCTCACCTGGACCCAAGAATCTGTAGGTGGCCAAGCCAGATGTGATAGGAAGCACAGAGGATCCGAAGAAAGCATACAACTCATAGGCAATACATTCCTCCCCTACAATCCGTGGCCATGCTGGCCATGCTCGAACCAAAGGTCCACAATGTTGCATCCAGTATCAGCACAATAGTAAGGCAAAGGCATGACTTCGAAACCTAATCCAAAAGCAGCAAAAATAAAATGGCAGTCAGGCAAAGATATGTAAAGATGCAAACGTTACATGAACTGGACATGCCAAAATTGACCAGCTCATCTTCGAGTTCCTCCAGCAATGCTACTTCCCCGTTGGAGGAGCTCTCTGTATCAGCCACTCGCCTGCTCATCTTCATGATGCTCGCCTCAGCCTGTAAATCCATAAAATTTATTTAAGCCAGATAAGTATTTTATCAGTAACTCTCGCTCTCTGGAACAAATGTGGACCAACTAAACTGAATATTCTACTCCCTTCTTTCGCAAATATTTGTCTTTCTAGAGATTTCAACAAGTGACTACATATGAAGCAAAATGAGTGAATCTACACTCTAAAATATGTCTACATACATCTGTATGTCGTAGTCTGTTTGAAATGCTTAGAAAGACAAATATTTAGGAACGGAGGGAGTACATCAGACCAGAATCTTGACAAATTAATAACTGACATAAGCAATCAACCTGTGAACACTCGCTCTATGGGACAAATGCAGACCAAACTGAACAGAATATTCTACACGAGAACAGAATCCAGACTAATTAATAACGACATAAGCACTGCACCTGTGAACACTCGCTCTTTGGGATAAATGTAGACCAAAGTAAACCGAAGAAACATATAACTTTGTTTTTACCTTCATAACAGGCAGCATGACCAGAATCACATCCCGTGAGAAGCCATAAACCTAGAAACTACATCAGTTAGAAAGACTGCATAGACATGGCACATGTGCAAATATTTGTCCAATTACAAAATAAGAAAGGGATATTACCAGCGCATTTTGTTATACTGCTTGGTTATGTTAAAATGGTACACAAAATCGTATTGGTAGATGAAGAAACACAATGCAAGATCTTTCAGTCCCCTCTTTTTATCCCTCTCTGAATCCATGTCCCTTCTTTTTCATCCCTCTCTCTGAATCTAGATCCTAGCAATGATCAAGCTTCCAGTCCCCTCTTTTTCATCCCTCTCTCTCAAACACACATGACACATTGCAGCAAACATAACACATCAACTACTGTAATTGAAAACTGAAGCTGTGACTCTCTATTATCCAATTTCAGTAACCATAAACTCTGTTCCTAGCAGCAAAGATCTCATAAATGCACATACACATGATCACAAATTGTATCATCTAAATGCAAGAACAAAGTGGAGGAAAGAGAGAGGATGTAGAGGCAAACCTGAACTTCCTCGAGCTCCTTGCTCCTGCTGCTCTAGTCGGAGACCCTCCCTCAACCGCCGACCACATCCGCAACTACCGCTGAAATGTAATGAAGGCCTCCCATGAAAGGAAATTAATATCTATATATGAGAAATCAGATGAGAATATGCGGAGTATCCAATAGGCATTTTTATCATCGCTATGATACTGGATAATGATGGCCTCTGGTAGCACGATGAATCACAAGCATATGTCGAGACACAAAGGTAAGTAGTAGATAATTTTATACCCTAGTGCAGACTGTGCGTTCTTCCTGAATGGAACACAGAAAACCTGGATTGGAATTTTCAGAAGTTATCTAAAACTACCTGTCGTCAATGAGTAAAGTATCCTATGGCTAGTACCTATGTACGTAACAAATTCACACCTCCATTGTCCAGAATTCAACATCCATCAGAATATAAACAAACTTGACAAGCATTGCACTGCCCCTTCTTACATAGACCATGCAAACTAACAAGGACGTCCCTTCAACCACATATAACACAAGCATACAGCAAAGAATATTAAACTGCGACTTCAACTATAGATTACAGAAGAACCGTTGTGTTGTCTAGCATAAACAACATGGAGCCTGTAGCAGCAGCGTACGATCTGCGATTTACATTTATACTCATTACTGTTAGCAAAACAAACCACCTTTCGTTTATTAAATCATGATTTTCTCACCATGAATCATAGTAAATTATATATACATGATTTTCAGTCATGGCTGGCTTCTATGCCTAAAATAGGTATGCAAATTGGTGCATGGCGACAAATAGTAGCAAGTATCGCTCACGGATAACAATCTACTCAAACTAAATTGAAACCGGATAAATAATGCAACCAGACAACCAGGTATAAAACTGGCACATATGTGTACATACAACTATTTCATTGGCTTTTCCTAGAATTTGTACCTATTCATCTGTGCTTATGTTTGAAGATCGAGTATCCATCCGCTGTAACATCAAGAAATTGCACATGTATCTTTCTCTCCACTCTTTTCACAAAATTGGTTGCTTTAAACATAAAAATTGTTGGCAATACATATATGTTTATATTTTTTCCAAATAATTAACTCACATGTCAGCATACATATCTAGGCACTCATTATTTATCAAAGAATTTGGTGGCATGGATCCACTCTGGAAGCAAACAGATACATGGTAGGACAAAAACGCAAAGAGAAAAAACACGGGACAACACATACCTTGCCTCCTCCCTGGCCCGGTTCCCTTTCCCCAGCCTCCTCCCCCTCCTGCGCATCTTAACCCCATCGCGACCAGAGCGTTGGCCCGTGATCCAACCACCGGATGGCCAGTGAAGCTAATTGTACTGAGGGAGAGAGACCATCAATGTAGGTTTGAAGAGGAAAACCTAAGAGAATAGATATAGATATGGGGAGAGGGATCTCACCATCTCCAGCTTCCTCGGTCTCGAGCACCTCCATCCGGTCTCTCATTTTTCTGACCTTCCCCGTCTTGGCCTCTAGCTCGAGCTCCGACCCACCAACGCCAGATTCGACCCAGAAGCACCAACGGTGGTGGAGGGTGAGGGAGTCCTGCATTAGGGGGTCTCCGGACAGCCGGACTATATCCTTTGGCCGGACTGTTGGACTATGAAGATACAAGATTGAAGACTTCGTCTCGTGTCCGGATGGGACTCTACTTGGCGTGGAAGGCAAGCTAGGCAATACGGTATGGATATCTCCTCCTTTGTAACCGACCTTGTGTAACCCTAACCCTCTCCGGTGTCTATATAAACCGAAGGGTTTTAGTCCATAGGACAACAATCACAACATACAATCATACCATAGGCTAGCTTCTAGGGTTTAGCCTCTCTGATCTCGTGGTAAATCTACTCTTGTACTACCCATATCATCAATATTAATCAAGCAGGACATAGGGTTTTACCTCCATCAAGAGGGCCCGAACCTGGGTAAAACATCGTGTCCCCTGCCTCCTGTTACCATCCGGCCTAGACGCACAGTTCGGGACCCCCTACCCGAGATCCGCCGGTTTTGACACCGACATTGGTGCTTTCATTGAGACTTCCGCTGTGCCGTCGCCACCAGGAAGGATGTCTCATCCCGTCTTTAAAGACGACACTGTTGCTAAGGGAGCTTTGGCTATCGGCCAAACTCTCCGGCTAGGTGGTTTTCTTATGACCGCCTGTTCGGCCGTTGCGCCGATGATGACTTCTCGGGTCATCGAAAGCAATCTTCACATCAACTCGGAACTCGCGGAGCAGTTAGATCCAATGGAGCTCTCTTCCCTGAATGAGCTCTTGGATCACATCGCCGCCCTGGGAGTCGCTATAGACTACGATCAGATTGGGCCTAAACCCGATGTGAGAGAGATCAACTCTCCCCGTGGACAACAATACGGTGCTAACGGTCTTCGAGACCTTCGCGTCAAATAATAGACGCAAGCGAACACTCCGCAGCATGGCGAAATCTGCCACATAGCAGAAATAAATCCTTGGAGTGACACGGCTATTACCTTCAATGCCAGTGACGAACCTAAATTCCGAACAGCCCGAGCACCAGCCGCACTGGTCCTCAGTCCAATCGTGGACGGCTTTTGACTCACCAAGGTACTCATGGACGGCGGCAGCGGATTAAACCTCATCTATGAGGAAACTCTTCAAAAGATGGAAATAGACTGGAGCCGCATTGAGCAATGTAGCACAACCTTTAGAGGAATCATCCCCAGTCGGGAAGCACGCTGTGCTGGGAAAATCACACTAGATGTGGTATTCGGCACGCTGGATAATTACAGGTTCGAAGAAATTACATTCCAAGTGGCCCCGTTCAGCAGCGGATACCACGCTCTATTAGGGCGGGAGGCATTTACAACCTTCCAAGCCATACCCCATTACGGGTACATGAAGCTCAAAATGCCCGGGCCCAACGGAATCATCACTCTTGCTAGTGATCCGGACATAGCACTCCGCGCCGAAAATAAGACGGCCGCACTAGCCCTTGAGGCACTCTCCGAAGCCCTAGCGGCCGAGGAACTAACTGCGCTGCGCTCCACGGTGAACAGGGACGATGTGATACACGATAAAAGATCCAAGTCCACCTCCTTTAAACCGGCAGACGAAATAGTCAAATTCCAAGTACATCCAATGGACCCTACAAAAACAGCTTCCATCGGGGCACAATTAAACCCTGATGTCGACGCCGCACAGCGGGAGTTCGTACGCGAGAACTGGGACATTTTTGCCTGGCACCCTTCAGACATGCCAGGAATCCCATGCCGGCTGGCCGAGCACAGCCTAAATATCCTAAAAGGATTCAAGCCAGTCAAGCAGGCTCTTCGGTGTTTCTCTGAACCTAAGAGACAAGCCATGGGAGAGGAACTAGCCAAGCTATTGGAGGCCGGATTCATTAGAGACATAAAACATCCGGACTGGCTAGCAAACCTAGTGATGGTACCAAAGAAGGACAAATCCTGGCGCTTGTGCGTCGATTTTAAGGACCTTAACAAGGCCTGCCCAAAGGATCCCTTCCCCCTCCCCCGCATCGATCAAATCATCGGTGCTACCGCAGGACACGATTCATTGTGTTTCCTCGATGCATACTCCGGCTACCATCAAATTAAAATGGCAGAGCCAGACCAAGCCACAACGGCATTCATCACACCATACGGCCCATTCTGCTTCAACACAATGCCCTTCGGGATCAAAAACGCCGGCGCGACATATCAGCGCATGATTCAGACATGTCTGGCAAACCAGATCGGCAAAACAGTGGGGGCATACATAGATGACGTGGTCGTCAAAACCAAGCATGTCGAATCTCTAGTAGACGACTTGAGGCTCATATTCGATAACCTCCGAACATATGACATCAAGCTCAACCCAAAAAAATGCGTTTTTGGCGTACCAGCCGGTAAGCTCCTGGGATTCATTGTCTCCAGTAGAGGTATTGAAGCTAGTCCGGCCAAAACCCGAGCGTTGTCACAGTTGGCTACCCCAACAGACCTCAAACATATACAAAAATTGACCGGATGCATAGCGGCTCTAAGCCGCTTTATCTCCCGCTTGGGAGAAAAGGCGTTACCCTTTTATCGCCTCCTCCGGCGCACCGAACACTTCGAGTGGACGGATGCCGCCACGGCCGGACTCAACGAAATAAAAGGCATATTGGCAACAAACCTAGTCCTGGCCGCGCCAAACATTGGCGAACAAATGCTATTATACATTGCGGCAACTCACCAAGTAGTAAGCGCAGTGCTCGTCGTCGAGCGAGAAGTGGACGGACACAAATTCCCCCTTCAAAAGCCGGTTTACTATGTGTCCACTGTCCTTACTCCATGTAAATCACGGTACCCGCATTATAAAAAGATAGCGTACACTGTATTTATGGCATCCCGGAAGCTGCGGCACTACTTTCAAGAGTGTTCGATAACGGTAGCCTCGGAAGTACCACTTAACGATATTATAAGCAACCGCGACGCGACGGGCCGGATTGCCAAATGGGCCATTGAGCTCCTCCCGTTCGACATAACTTACAAGCCACGGCGAGCTATTAAGTCGCAAGTTTTGGCTGACTTCGTCGCCGAGTGGACGGAAGCCGAACTCCCTAAGGAGTACGACACATATTCAAACTGGATCATGCACTTCGACGACTCCAAAATGTTGGCTGGTCTGGGGGCTGGCGTCGTTTTGACGTCCCCAACGGGATATACCGTTCAATACGTACTTCAGATAATGTATACGGAGTCCAACAATGCAGCCGAATATGAGGCCCTTCTACATGGTCTCCGGATGGCAGTATCCATGGGCATTCAACGCCTAGAGGTGCGCGGGGATTCGAACCTCGCGATATCCCAAATAAATGGAGACTTTGATGCAAAGGATCTGAAAATGGCAGCTTATCGCAATGCCGTCCTAAATATGTCAGCTCGGTTTGAGGGGCTCGAATTTCACCATGTGGCACGGGAAAACAATCAGGCGGCAGATATCCTCGCCCGCATCAGCGCAAAACGCGACGCGGTCCCTCCCAACATATTTCTGGAAAGGCTCTTCAAGCCATCCGTAACATGGGAAGGGGACACCGGTAACAACAGTCCGGACCCGGCCAAAATACCCGATACCGAACTCTCTGACACAATCGGAGGCTCCGCCACCGAAATAACACATTCAGCCCACGAAATAATGGCCACTATTGCCCCGTGGACAGAACCATTCCTAGCCTACCTAACTAGACAGGAACTTCCGGTAGACCAAAATGAGGCACGCTGCATAGTGCGGCAATCCAAGGCCTATAGGGGCCATGAGGGAGAATTGTATAAGAAAAGCACTACCGGAGTCCTTCAAAGGTGCATCTCCAAAGAAGAAGGGCAGAACCTTTTGGCAGAAATTCACGCCGGACTCGGCGGTCATCATGCCGCAGCCCGGGCTCTTGTAAGCAAGGCCTTCCATACAGGATTCTATTGGCCAACGGCCCGGGCAGATGCACAGGACTTGGTCCAACGTTGCGCCGGTTGCCAGCTCTTTGCAAATCAAAGCCACATGCCACCCACCGCCCTCCAAACAATCCCCATTACATGGCCCTTCGCGGTCTGGGGGCTTGACATGGTTGGACCCCTTAAAGGGGAACCCACAAGAAAAAATACTTATTGGTCATGGTGGATAAATTCACCAAATGGATAGAGGCTAAACCGGTTAAGACATCCGAATTCGGACCGGTGATAGATTTCATATCCGGGGTTGTACACCGTTACGGAGTCCCCCACAGCATCATCACTGATAACGGCTCGAACTTCGCGGCCGACGAGGTAAAACTCTGGTGCAGCAAAATGGGCATCAAGCTCGATTATGCTTCGGTCTATCACCCACAAGCCAACGGTCAAGTCGAACGAGCAAACAGTCTTATAGTGAGCGGCATTAAACCCAGATTAGTGTGTTCCTTAACGGAGTCTGACACGCACTGGGTAGAGGAGCTCGACTCCATACTCTGGGGGCTGCGGACCACGCCGAATCGTAGTACCAGATATACACTATTTTTTTATGGTGTACGACGCAGAGGCAGTCTTGCCCTGTGACATAATTCATGACTCACCTCGAGTGTGAATGTACGAAGAAAGAGAAGCCGAGCTCGATCGGCAGGACAGTCTGGACACCTTGGAGGAAGAGCGCGACGTAGCCAAATCCTGTTCCGCATTTTACCAGCAACAGGCTCGCAGATACCAAAGCAGAGAAGTACGGGCCAAAACTTATAACGTTGGCGAACTAGTTCTACGACTGTCGGATAAGAAAAAGAACAAGCTCGAGCCCAAATGGGAAGGTCCCTTCATTATCACCAAGTTCTGACTGGTGGAGCGTACCGACTGCGGGATGCATCGACTAGTCGACTCGAGCCGAACCCATGGAACGCAGCTAGGCTTCGAAGATTCTACGCCTAGAACCGGACTCTATGTTAGTCCCCTCCCTTTGTCCATTTTCTGCATATGCATCATCTGTCTTGTTTCCCTTTCTTTCTTTTTCTTATTATTTATCTAGGCCTTCAAGGGTCACCTTGTGCCTCACTCGTACATTACAGATGCGCTAGCCGCACTCTTCATACATGGGGGCTTCTTTCACAGAAGCTTAAATCATTTACCTGGGCCTCACGCCCAACACATGTGTTATACTTCCGCATGTACCTTTTTTCACCATTATATGCATCGATATGACTTAAGTTTTGGCCAAGCTAGGTTGCTTGGCTCTTGTATTTATGCCCTACATTCCCGTTAATTCGGCTAGGGCATAAGGGGAGCACCTCTGTGATTGTGACCGCCGGGTCAGTCGGATATGTACCTCAGACTGGGTGAAGCCGAAAGCTAGCGTTCTTAAGGGAATATTCGGTCGGTGAACAAAAGATGACTTTTATTTATTTTCCATATCTGCCCCCAGATTCTTTTTCTGCGCTTCTTATCACAGTCCGGACATGCACTTTAGGGCATGCTTACCCAGGGAAAGGAACCCTTAACGGAACTATTCTCCCTGGAAGATGTTTCTTACTACCCATGTAATATAACATAACTAGTTGGGCACTTGTCTGATAAAGCACTAATGACCCCTATGCCTGGTCTCCACGCATGCCCCGGTTCTTACATAACCGAGACGGTATTCGGATACACTCCGGACCGTCGGGTCCAGAGGTTTAAGCGAAAAGGTCCACCACCACAAACGATCTACAATCCGGCTAGAAGGCATTATACATGTCACTTTAAATTACATAGTCAATTTGACTGGTTGAATTCCTCTTCAATACCATCCAATAGGCTGTCTAGACTACAGTCCTGTTGGGAATACTTTGCGGCCAATTCTACTTGGCCGTACACTAAGCTCACAGGGATCTCCTTCCCATCGGGCCCCACAGGTCCGACTTCGGCCATGTGGTTCGGGTCAGCCTTCGTGTACCGTGTCTTCACCATTGCCCAGGCTTCCCTGGCGCCCTGATGGCAGGCCGATATCTTCCATAATCGGAAGCGTCGCCGCGCTCCCTTCAGCTTTTCTGCAAGCTCTCCAAGGCCTTCGGGTATGGAGACGGATGGCCACAAGGCATGGGCGACGCCTTGCATCACCTGCCGAACTCGTTCTTGCAGCTGCGAGAGCTCGGGAAGAAGGTCACCCGTTGAACCGGGCATTTCCTCGGCAGGACGACCTGTTAGCATACCTATAGACATAACTTTGTCAGCCAGCTTCCTCGCTGAACTCTTTTTCAAAGTTCGTTCAAGCACTTACTAAATATGCCACGTCGAAGCCGCCGATTCTCCTTAACAGAGTCCGACAGTTGGGCACGAACATCTTTTAGTTCCACGCCCAGCTTGGTGTTGGCATCTAGGAGATCATTCTTCTCCTGCCTCACCCTCGTAAGCACGCTCTCACCAGCCTTCAGCTGGCGTAGGAGCTGTTGCTTATCCGGATTTACTCCAGCATCATCTGCAATTTTATCGTCAGATCTGCATATACGCCGCATCCTATATGACACTTATCATTTGAAGGATATATTACCAAAGGGGGTCTCTTTGGGCTCCCCCGCCGCGGCCAGTGTGGCCTGAAGTTGGGCTATGCACTCTTCCAGCTCCTGGGACAGTTGAGTATTCTTTTCGATAAGAACCTGCATAACAAATGATCCTTAAATCAGTTATTCTAACTGTTTCAAGTCTCAGGGGCTACTGATATATATAATCACCAAATTTTCTCACCCGTATGTCTTTTACATACTGCTCCGTAGCTCTGGCTAAACCATTTTGAGCGGCACGGAGGTACGCATCTCCCAAGTTGAAGGCATCCAATGCCTCTTGGGAGAAACAAGCGTCACGAAGAACAGTCCGGCGATGCCTGTGGTTCATGGCACTTTCCACCTCGGAATTGGTGGCGGACAGTTTATCCGCATCCTCTGTCGGAGGAGCGCCCGGCGCACGCCTCGTATTCGTTCCCGCCTTCGACTCCGGCCTTGGAGCCTGGCTGGTAGAGGCGCGATTAGTAGCCTCTACGGGTATAGTCCGGCGAGCGCTCTTTTTTCCTGAAAAGAAGGCACGGGCGTTAATATGCCTCTGAGAATAATGTCTTGCAATAAAAACGGCGTGTCGTACCGCTGCGCCGGTGTCTCAATTCGGACTGCGGGTCTTTTCAGCCTGCCTGGCCTCGTGTCGGAGTAATTGGACACAGATACCCCGAAGACGGCGAGACAAGAATTCAAGACATCGGGGCTTGCAAAGCCCCTCAGTCCAACTACCTGGCCGGCGGCTGGCTGCTGGCTGCTGACTGCTCCACCAGGCCGACTGCTCGCTGCGGACTGCTCCACCAGGCCGACTGCTGGCTGCCGACTGCTCCACCAGGCCGACTGTTGACTGCCGACTGCTCCACCAGGCCAACTGCTGGCTGCCGACTTCTGGCTGCCGACTGCTCGTTGCCGACTCCTCCACCAGGCCGACTGCTGGCTGCCGACTACTCCACCAGGCCGACTGCTGGCTGCCGACTACTCCACCAGGCCGACTGCTGGCTGCCGACTCCTCCGCCAGGCTGACTGCCCGAAGTCAACCGCAGCCTGACGAGACACCGACGGGATAGCCATACCACGGCACCATCATGTACAGTGACACTTGTCCCTGAGCACTATTTATGAAGTGACCCAGGGGACAAGCATGACACCCCACCATGCCTTGCCCATGCCACCACTTAGCTTAGATGATAAGCTAGCCACACTATATATATGAGCATCCATCCATCCATCCAGGATGGACTCACCCTCCCACGCCCTCACGCATGCATACTAGCTAGCAAGATAGCTAGCTAGCACACACACACACACACACCATTCGGCCACTGGAGCTTGCATGCTCATCCGACCATCCACATATATACGAGGCCAGATGCCTACGACACTGACCTCAGATACAGCTCCAGGTGCACTCTGTACCAGATATACCACATATACTCAGACATGCAGGAGTAGGGGTGTTATCTCTCCGGAGAGCCCCGAACCTGGGTAAACTAGCGCGTGATACTCGCATACCCATCCCTGGATATTCTGGCAACAGTCTTGCCCTCACACGAAGCCACCTTGTGGCATATGTCGTCTTGCACCCCCCCCGTGAGAATACCACGACACCTCGCGGCCCCTTGTTGGCTAGTCGCCGCAGGCTCGGCCTTCCGCCTCAAGGACCTCCCCTACAAAACACGGCTGTTATACGGCAATCAAAAACACGCAAGGACGGATCCCCTTTCGAAGTGATGGGACTTCGGTCTCAGTCACCTGTGAGGCTCGAAGTAGCCCAGGGTAATCGGCCGTAATGGCCACCAAACCATTTTCATTACTCGATTGTTAGAATACCCCATCGATCAGCTCCACAGATATGTCCGGATCCTCCTGGGAGGCCGGGTCAAGGGACCGTCCAGGGTCCTCGGGTTGTGGAGGGGGGCTGTTTTTCTCCTTTACAGCCTAGCGCAGCTCCTGCGATAAAATCGCTAGACTGAATACTTAACTACGAGAATACGAAACGGATGGGCGAGAAAAAGTCTCCGCTTACCCAGCTCGGAGGATTGTACATAGAAAATCCGCCCTGCGGGTTGACTCGAAGGAATTCTTCCTTGTCTCCCTAGTACAAAGTGGATATGATCTTTATTAGATCAGCAACCGATCCCGGCCCTTTGCGGCCATGGCGGGTGGCGTCATCCTCCCCTTGAAATCCCACATGGGGTGGCCTCTATATTGAAGCGGCTGCACCCACCGCATAATACATATGGCCATGACCTCGATCATGGTCAATCCGGATCGAGCTAAAAAACTTATTCGACTCATCAGGTAAAGAACGTCCCTGTCATCTTCCTCCAGGGAGCTCCATGGACGCTAGCTCCGACGCTTCTTCAATGGGGCGTTGTCGAACTCAGGAAGGACGATTCTAATAGGATCCGGGAGGGGGGCGTCTTCTATATAAAACCATTATGAAGGCCAGTCTTCGGACGTCTTCTTTGTGGTTCCGGACAGGTATCCGGTCCCAGCAATACGCCACTTCGGCTCTGCCCACTTGATATATTGACCCCTTCTGAGAACGGGGCAGAACAACTTCTTCCACAGAGCGAAATGAGCCTCACAGCCCAAAAACAACTCGCAAAGGGCTACGAATCCCGCGATATGCAGCATGGAGGCAGGCGTAAGGTTATGCAACTGGAGGCCGTAGAACTCCAGGAGCCCCCGGAGAAACGGATGAATTGGAAATCCGAGCCCTCTTACCAAATAAGGGACAAGGCATACCCGCTCTCCCTTGGAGGGATTGGGAAGGCTCTCCACTTGCTCTCCGCCATTATAGGTGGCAAGCCCGGCTCGATCCGGGACCATGTACGCTGGGGGAAGAAATCCCTTGGTGTGAAGCATCACTAATTTGCTGTGCGGACAGAACATCTCTCCCAATCTCCAAGCTTGGGGCTAGGGGAGCGAGAGGAGGAGCTGCGTCGACCGGCCACCTGATTGCGGCCATGGATCGTCGTCATCCTCCCCGATTGAAGGCTCGCCACATGGGGTGGTCTGATATCTGAATCGGCTGCAGCTCATTCACACACATAAATGTACAACCCTGGCCATGACTCGACATGGTCAATCCGGATCGAGCTACAAAACACTTATTCAGGCTCATCAGGTAAAGAACGTCCCTGTCATCTTCTCCAGGACAATTCCATGACGCAGCCGGACTCTTCATTGAAGCCTGGGGCGTTGTCGAACTGAGGGGACGATTCTAGATAGGATCCGGAGGGGGCGTGGACTGTCTACTATAAATACATTATGAAGACCGTCTTCGGACGTCTACTTTGTGCGTTCCGGACAGGTATCCAAGTCGGCAATACGCCACTTTGGCTCCTGCCTACTTGATATAGACCGACCTTCTGTGAACGCGACAACTTCTTCCACAGAGCGAAATGAGCCTCACAGCCAACAACTCGCACAAGCATACGAATCGGATATGCAGCATGAGGCTAGGCTAAGGTTATGCACTGAGGCCGTAGAACTCTTAGGACCCCGGAGAAACAATGATTGGAAATCCGAGCCCTCTTACCAAGATAAGGGACAAGGCAACCCTGCTCTCATCCTTGGAGACGCACAGATTGGGAAGGCCTCCACTTGCTCTCCGCCATTATAGGTGGCAAGCCAGCGGCGGTGATGAGCGAGGATGAGGGAGGGGCTGCGGGCAACGAAGCATGCGCAACACCCCGACAGCGGCATGGCGCCACGAACGGCGGCTTCCTCCCGGTGACGTGGTTGTAGGGGAGAGAGGAGGTAGGCAGAACGACAGCGGCGGCGGCTAAGGAGGATGGAGGAGGGAGGAGCGCGAGATGTGGGGCTTGGTGAGGCTAGGGTTTGTCCGGTGGGGGCTGGGGCCTGGGGAGACGGGGGATTGGGTGCGGAGCGCATGGTGGGGATTGGGCAAAACGCCCTGCACGCGGAAACAGGCGACCCAACCAACCAGCATGCCGCGCGAGCCCACCCGTCATTGGACAACGAAAACGACCATCGGGTGAAAATTGATTTTAACTGCTGTGAAGATCCGATGGCTCAGGCGCGCCAGAATGCAGATCGGACGGCCGACAAAGCTCCAATCGGGGGAGCCTTGTGGAGGTGAGTTGGCTAGCTTCATTATAGTTTTAAATACGGGGAGGGGGCACCCCTTGGAGATACAACAATTGATCATTGATCTCTTAGCCGTGTGTGGTGCCCCCCTCCACCATAATCCACCTCGATCATATCGTAGTGGTGCTTAGGCGAACCCTGCATTGGTAGCATCATCATCACCGTCACCACGCCGTCGTGCTGACGAAACTCTCCTGTGAAGCTTTGCTAGATCGGAGCTCGTGGGACATCATCGAGTTGAACGTGTGCAGAACTCAGAGGTGTCGTGTGTTCGGTACTTGGATCGGTCGGATCGTGAAGACGTACGACTACATCAAACGCGTTGTGCTAATGCTTCGCATTCGGTCTACGAGGGTACATGGACACACTCTCCGGTGGAAATTATATAACCGAAGGGTTTATATCGTATTCGAGACAACAATCACAACATCAATCATACCATAGGCTAGCTTCTAGGGTTTAGCCTCTCTGATCTCGTGGTAGATCTACTCTTGTACTACCCATATCATCAATATTAATCAAGCAGGACGTAGGGTTTTACCTCCATCAAGAGGGCCTGAACCTGGGTAAAACATCGTGTCCCCTGCCTCCTGTTACCATCCGGCCTAGACGCACAGTTCGGGACCCCCTACCCGAGATCCGCCGGTTTTGACACCGACAGAGGGGAGTAGCAGGCAGCGGCGGTGATGAGCGAGGATGAGGGAGGGGCTGCGGGCAACGAAGCATGCGCAACACCCCGACAGCGGCATGGCGCCACGAACGGCGGCTTCCTCCCGGTGACGTGGTTGTAGGGGAGAGAGGAGGTAGGCAGAACGACAGCGGCGGCGGCTAAGGAGGATGGAGGAGGGAGGAGCGCGAGATGTGGGGCTTGGTGAGGCTAGGGTTTGTCCGGTGGGGGCTGGGGCCTGGGGAGACGGGGGATTGGGTGCGGAGCGCATGGTGGGGATTGGGCAAAACGCCCTGCACGCGGAAACAGGCGACCCAACCAACCAGCATGCCGCGCGAGCCCACCCGTCATTGGACAACGAAAACGACCATCGGGTGAAAATTGATTTTAACTGCTGTGAAGATCCGATGGCTCAGGCGCGCCAGAATGCAGATCGGACGGCCGACAAAGCTCCAATCGGGGGAGCCTTGTGGAGGTGAGTTGGCTAGCTTCATTATAGTTTTAAATACGGGGAGGGGGCACCCCTTGGAGATACAACAATTGATCATTGATCTCTTAGCCGTGTGTGGTGCCCCCCTCCACCATAATCCACCTCGATCATATCGTAGTGGTGCTTAGGCGAACCCTGCATTGGTAGCATCATCATCACCGTCACCACGCCGTCGTGCTGACGAAACTCTCCTGTGAAGCTTTGCTAGATCGGAGCTCGTGGGACATCATCGAGTTGAACGTGTGCAGAACTCAGAGGTGTCGTGTGTTCGGTACTTGGATCGGTCGGATCGTGAAGACGTACGACTACATCAAACGCGTTGTGCTAATGCTTCGCATTCGGTCTACGAGGGTACATGGACACACTCTCCTAGGGGTGGAAATTGGTAGCGGATAATCCGAAATATCCTATATTCGTATTCGAGAAAATGCCTATTCGTATCCGAAACATCCGCATCCGAACCAAAATGGAAATGGAAATTATCCGTATCCAAATTTATTAAACAAATAAAAAATAAAATATGGTACGAGATTTTGAGACAAATATGGATATGGAAGTGGATATATCCGTATCCGAATAAGATTATGGGAGGTAATTTTCAAAATTCTAGACCCAATATTCCAATTATCCAGCATAAAAGCCAAATAAGTGATCAAATTTTACTCTTTATATGATTAAACTTATAAATTGTTATGCATTACAATAGTATTTATTCATAAACCTATTTATCATTGACTTATTGTATGTCACAAGTTGATTATTTCAGGTCGCATAGCTATCGACTAATTTACTTAAGCAATATGTTGATATTATTCGTATCCGTTCCGAATCAAGAAAATATCCGATACGTATTCGTATTCGAATAATATCCGAGACGCATCCGTATCCGATAACATCCGTATTCGGATTCGTATTCGTTTTGAAAATATGAAAATGGAAGTGGCAAGAGCACTATCCGATCCGCATCCGATCCGTTTCCACCCCTACACTCTTCCCTCTCGTTGCTATGCATCACCATGATCCTGTGTGTGCGTAGGGATTTTTTTTAAATTACTACATTCCCCAACACTTAATGTCAACCCTTTCCCTATAGCTGTACTCTTTGATAGCTTTCCTCAGTAACTCAACATTTGCAAATGTATGTCCCACTTGGAACTCTGGTTTAGACAGGTCTTCTTCTCTAAAACACTTGAAATTGAGCTTAACCTTATCTTCATCATAAGAAGGCAAACATAGGTCTACAGGTTTTCCTTCAGCTCCTGGCTGAGGAGGACCTGGTATGCACTCCTCTTCTTCTGACTCTTCCTCATTTTATGCATCATACAATTGATCTTGCTCAGCCTGCTCCTGTAACACTTGCACTTGATCAACATTTTCCTCTTGCACTTGGTCAAAATGATCCTCTTGCACTGGCAATTGATGTGACTGCTCCTCTTGCACTTGCTCCTTCTTAGGCCTTAGGCCACTGAATTTGGCTTGAGGAGGATCCTCATCATCAGAATGAACTGGAACAGGGGAAATATATGACCTCATACTATCATCATGATCAAGAAATATCTGCTGGAAATGGTTCCCATTGAGAACACAATCCTTCATGTTTTCTATCATTGTGTTGTCCCCTAACTTAATTTCTCTTAAGCCATTCTTATACACTGTCAGTCCAGGAACACACCAGTAAGCCCTTATCCTACCCTCAAACTCATACCCAATTTCCTCCACCAGACTGGCAACAACTATAGGTGTCCAATTATCTACATCACAGTAGTCATACCAAATGAAGTGTCCCTTGTGATAACCCCTATGCTTGCCTGCACATAGGAAATAGCCACCATGAATGACCTCGACAGAGAAGTGGTTGCTTAGGGGGCCTGCAAAACAAAATGAAATGACAAAATGTTCAGACAGACAGTAATAACATAGGGGAAGAGACATCTGAGCTAGGAAATTGACACAATGTAACTGAACCAGTCTAACAAAACTGTCAATGTTCAGACAAAAAAATGTTCAGACAGTAATAACAAAACTGTCAATGTTCAGACAAAATGTTCAGCCACTTGAAGACATGACCCAACCTAACCAAAATTACATGTTCAGCTATGTATTTGAAAGCATCTTTGCTACAAATAGCTCAGTGTAGCTGCACCAATCTAACCAAAATGTCAATTTTCAGACAAGTTCAGAAATAGATAATTTAAACAGGTTCAGACACTAAAAGTTCAGACATTTCCACAATAAAATGATGGAATTCATGGCATATCAAGTAACAAATCACTACTAGGGAAAATCCTAGCAGTAGCGCGGGTTTTAGGTATATCAGTAGCGCGGGTGCCCACGCTACTGATACGGCGCAACAGCTAACTGGTAGTAGTAGCGCGGGTGCCACCCGCGCTACTACTACGTTCGTTAGTAGTAGCGCGGATACCACCCACGCTACTACTAACTAGTAGTAGCGTGGGTCTGGACCCTCGCTAGTGCTAACTAATTAGGAATTAAAAAAATAAATTCCAGCCATGGTTGCTGCTGCTAGCTAGGCGTCATTGACCTCTTCATCCATGGTCGATGCTAATCCTAGAGGGGATGAAGTCGTCCATGGTGATACACCTCTCCTTTACTGCTGCTACAGAAAAAGAGACAAGGATTAGAAGACGAAGAGAGAGATAGAGAGGAGTAGGTGCAACAACTTATCGGTGGCCGCCGGAGTTGGAGCCGAAACCCTAGATGACACCATGGATGGCGCTCTGCTCGATCTAGAAGATGAACAGAGAGAGAGAGAGACACACACAGAGAGAGAGAGAGAGGAGTTGGAAGAACAACTCACATGTGGTTGTGTCCATGGCGGATCTGGCCGCCGCCATGGATGGCGCTCTGCTAGATCTCCCTCTTCTTCCAACATTAGAGAAGGAGGAGGAAGGAGGGGGAGGGGGTTGCAGTGGGTGTGGAGGTCGCCGGATTTGGGGGAGGCATGAGGTGCGAGGACGGCGGTGGTGGTGGATGAGGAAGGGAATCGCGGGTGGGAGGGAGAAGCGGAATGGGAGAGCCTATGTAGAGAGGGGGAGAGTGAGGGAGAGAGGAGGGATTCGACCAATGATATGGATACATCACCTACCTTGTACTTAGTAGTAGCGAGGGGTATAAACCCGCGCTACTACTATCGACTTAGTAGTAGCGCGGGTTCATACACCTCCCTACTACTATGGCTTGTCCCCGGGGGGCACGGTAGAGACTGCTTAGTAGTAGTGAGGGTTAAAAACCAGCGCTACTACTACCAACTTAGTAGCAACGAGGGGTGAAAACCCGCGCTACTAGTAAGTAGCAGCAGCGAGGGGTATAAACCCGCGCTGCTAGTAAGCGCCTGTCTATAAGCTTTTCCCTAGTAGTGAATGTATGATCTTTCACGTCCAAAAGCATGTTCTTTTAGGGGATCTGGCAAACAAACAATCATCTCATTAACAAAACAACATCTGTTCGATGCATGTAACCTAATTTAATCTAACATTTATGGCCAAAAGAATAGGGCATGCCCTTTGCCTAACAATTCGAGCAATCAAAACCTTAATCACCTCTGTACAACCATAGTTCATCTACAAATAACATGCCGAAAGGCCTCATGAAACCCTAATTTGGATTTGCCACTAACTTCACCATCCACGGCGGAAACCCTACCATGCGCACCTTAAACCCTATCCCTGACAAAAAGAGGGCCAAGAACCCTAAACCCTATCCCGTATGCGCAATTGAGTAGGACGCACACTCTTTCTCGGAGCCAAAATAGACAGATCAGGCAGAGAAGGTGGTGACGACAGCGACGTACCATACAGCGGCAGCGAGGCATGCTCCTGACGACGGGAGGGAGTGAGAGGGGCGTCACACAGTCCCCTACCAAACGGAGCAGACGGCGGCGGCTCGGCGTCCGACGACGAGCTCATGGCGGGCGTCGCCAAAGACCGCCACGCCCGGCGAGGCACCTCGGCAGCGACGACGAAGCAGGGGAGGAGCGGAGCGGAGCAGAGCAGGGGAGCGGAGCGGAGCGATTCGGTCTGGTCGGGTTCGACCAGGTGGATGGATCGGTCTGACCAGGTGGGTAATGTTATTAATCCCTGACGACCGACCAGGTGACGCGTGGTCCGACCAGGCGGGGGGAACAACATAAATTCGGCGATTTTGCAACCCCCACCCCCCGCATTCCCCCTAATCGAACGGCCTAGGGCATACGGTGGTGAGGTGGCGGTCAAAGCCCGTGTGGATGCGCCAGTAAACAGCCAGATCAGCAGATACATAGAGAAAATGGTATTTTGGACCATAGATGAACCCCTCAGACAAGTTGTAGGACTATATTTCGGGTATTTGCAAGTATGGGGAGAAATGCGGCCAACGCGACGAGTATGAGGACCTATTGTGAATTTTTCTCGTTGCACATTGAGTCTGACTCAACTTCACACCTTGTAACATAGGCAAGAACCCTTTCTTTGACTGATCCATTTTAAACTTCTTCAAAACTTCATCAAGGTATGTGCTTTTTGAAAGTCCAATTAAGTGTCTCGGTCTATCTCTATAGATCTTGATTCCCAATATATAAGAAGCTTCACTGAGGTCTTTCATTGAAAAATTCTTACTCAAGTATCCTTTTATGCTATTCAGAAATTCGGTATCATTTCTGGTCAACAATATGTCATCCTCATATAATATCAGAAATGCCACGGAGCTCCCACTCACTTTCTTCTAAATACAGGCTTCTCCAAAAGTCTGTATAAAACCATATGCTTTGATTACACTATCAAAGCGTATATTCCAACTCCGAGAGGCTTGCACCAATCCATAAATGGATCGTTGGATCTTGCACACTTTGTTAGCACCTTTAGGATCGACAAACCTTCTGGTTGCATCATATACAACTCTTCTTTGACATATCCATTAAGGAATGCAGTTTTGACATCCATTTGCCAAATTTCACAAACATAAAATGCGGCAATTGCTAACATGATTCGGAAAGACTTAAGCATCGATGCGGGTGAGAAGGTCTCATCATAGTCAACTCCTTGAACTTGTCAAAAACCTTTCACAACAAGTCGAGCTTTGTAGGCAGTAATATTACCGTCAGCGTCAGTCTTCTTCTTGAAGATCCATTTATTCCTATGGTTTGTTGATCATCGAGCAAGTCAACCAAAGTCCATACTTTCTTCTCATACATGGATCCCATCTCAGATTTCATGGCCTCAAGCCATTTTGCGGAATCTGGGCTCATGATTGGTTCCTCATAGTTCGTAGGTTCGTCATGGTCAAGTAACATGACCTCCAGAACAGGATTACCGTACCACTCTGGTGCAGATCTTGCTCTGGTTGACCTACGAGGTATGGTAGTAACTTGACCAGAAGTTTCATGATCATCATCATTAGCTTCCTCACTAATTGGTTTAGGAATCACTCGAACTGATTTCTGTGATGAACTACTTTCCAATAAGGGAGAAGGTATAGTTACCTCATCAAGTTCTACTTTCCTCCCACTCACTTCTTTCGAGATCCATTCTTAGCAACGAATATCTTGTCCTTGGATCTGTGATAGAAGGTGTACCCAATAGTCTGCTTTGGGCATCCTATGAAGACACATTTCTCCGATTTGGGTTCGAGCTTATCAGGTTGAAGCTTTTTCACATAAGCATCGCAGCCCCAAACTTTAAGTAACGGCAACTTGGGTTTCTTGCCAAACCACGGTTCATATGGTGTCGTCTCAACGGATTTCGATGGTGCTCTATTTAACATGAATGCAGCCGTCTCTAAAGCATAACCCCAAAATGATAGCGGTAAATCAGTAAGAGACATCATAGATCGCACCATATCTAATAAAGTGCGGTTACGACGTTCGGACACACCATTACCCTGTGGTGTTCCAGGTGGCGTGAGTTGCGAAACTATTCCGCATTGTTTCAAATGAAGACCAAACTCATAACTCAAATATTCACAACCATGATCTGATCGTAGAAGCTTAATTTTCTTGTTACGATGATTTTCCACTTCATTCTGAAATTCTTCGAACTATTCAAATGTTTCAGACTTCGTTTCATCTAGTAGATACACCCATATCTGCTCAAATCATCTGTGAAGGTCAAAAAATAACGATACCTGCCACGAGCATCAACACTCATCGGACCTCATACATCAGTATGTATTATTTCCAATAAGTCTGTTGCTCGCTCCATTGTTCCGGAGAATGGACTCTTAGTCATCTTGCCCATGAGGCATGGTTCGCAAGCTTCAAGTGATTCGTAATAAAGTGATTCCAAATGCCCATCAGCATGGAGTTTCTTCATGCAATTTACACCCATATGACCTAAACGGTAGTGCCACAAATAAGTTTCACTTATCATTATTAAACTTATATCTTTTGGCTTCAATACTATGAATATGTGTATCACTACTATCGAGATTCAATAAAAATAGACCACTCATCAAGGGTGCATGACCATAAAAGATATTACTCATATAAATAGAACTACCATTATTCTCTGATTTAAATGAATAACCGTCTCGCCTCAAACAAGATCCAGATATAATGTTCATGCTTAATGCTGGCACCAAATAACAACTATTCAGGTCTAAAACTAATCTCGAAGGTAGATGTAGAGGTAGCGTGCCGACCGCGATCACAACGACTTTGGAACCATTTCCCACGTGCATCGTCACCTCGTCCTTAGCCAATCTTTGCTTAATCCGTAGCCCCTGTTTCGAGTTGCAAAATCTGAGCAACAAAACCAGTATCAAATACTCAAGCGCTACTGTGAGCATTAGTAAGGTACACATCAATAACATGTATATCAAATATACCTTTCACTTTGCCATCCTTCTTATCCGCCAAATACTTGGGGCAGTTCTGCTTCCAGTGACTAGTCCCTTTGAAGTAGAAGCACTCAGTCTTAGGCTTAGGTCCAGACTTGGGCTTATTCACTTGAGCAGCAACTTGCTCGCCGTTCTTCTTGAAGTTCCCCTTCTTCCCTTTGCCCTTCTTCTTGAAACTACTGGTCTTGTTGACCATCAACGCTTGATGCTCCTTCTTGATTTCTACCTCCGCAGCCTTTAGCATTGCGAAGAGCTCAGGAATTGTCTTATCCATCCCTTGCATATTATAGTTCATCACGAAGCTTTTGTAGCTTGGTGGCAGTGATTGAAGAACTCGATCAATGACACTATCATCAGGAAGATTAGCTCCCAGTTGAGTCAAGTGGTTGTGGTACCCAGACATTCTGAGTATATGTTCACTCACAGAACTATTCTCTTCCATTTTGTAGCCATAGAACTTATTTGAGACATCATATCTCTCAATCTGGGCATTTGCTTGAAATATTAACTTCAACTCCTAGAACATCTCATATGCTCCATGACGTTCAAAACGTCGTTGAAGTCCTAATTCTAAGCCGTAAAGCATGGCACACTGAACTATTGAGTAGTCATCAGCTTTGCTCTGCCAGACGTTCATAACATCTGGAGTTGCTCCTGCAGCGGGCTTTGCACCTAGCGGTGCTTCCAGGACGTAATTCTTCTGTGCAGCAATGACAATAATCCTCAAGTTACGGACCCGGTCCGTGTAGTTGCTACCATCATCTTTCAACTTAGCTTTCTCCAGGAACGCATTAAAATTCGAAGGAACAGTAGCGCGGGCCATTTATCTACAACAACATAGACATGCAAAATACTATCAGGTACTAAGTTCATGATAAATTAAAGTTCAATTAATCATATTACTTAAGAACTCCCACTTAGATAGACATCCCTCTAGTCATCTAAATGATCACGTGATCCATATCAACTAAACCATGTCCGATCATCACATGAAATGGAGAAGTTTTCAATGGTGAACATCACTATGTTGATCATATCTACTATATGATTCACGCTCGACCTTTCGGTCTCGGTGTTCCCAGGCCATATCTGCATATTCTAGGCTCGTCAAGTTTAACCTGAGTATTCTGCTTGTGCACAACTGGCTTGCACCTGTTGTATGTGAACGTAGAGCTTATCACACCCGATCATCACGTGGTGTCTCGGCACGACGAACTGTAGCAACTGTGCATACTCAGGGAGAACACTTATACCTTGAAATTTAGTGAGAGATCATCTTATAATGCTACCACCGTACTAAGAAAACTAAGATGCATAAAGGATAAACATCACAGGCAATCAAAATAAGTGATATGATATGTCCATCATCATCTTGTGCCTTTGATCTTCATCTCCAAAGCACCGTCATGATCACCATCTTCACCAGCTTGACACCTTGATCTCCATCGTACCATCGTTGTTGTCTCGCCAACTATTGCTTCTACGACTACCGCTACCGCTTAGTGATAAAGTAAAGCAATTACATGGTCATTGCATTTCATACAATAAAGCGACAACCATATGGCTCCTGCCAGTTGCCGATAACTGTTACAAAACATGATTATCTCACACAACAATTTATATATCATCACGTCTTGACCATATCACATCACAACATGCCCTGCAAAAACAAGTTAGACGTCATCTACTTTGTTGTTTCAAGTTTTACGTGGCTCCTACGCGCTTCTAGCGAGAACCGTTCTTACCTATGCATCAAAACCACAATGATTTTTCGTCAAGTGTGTTGTTTTAACCTTCAACAAGGACCGGGCATAGTCAAACTCCGTTCAACTAAAGCTGGAGAAACATACACCCACTAGCCACCTATGTGTGCGAAGCATGGTGGTAGAACCAGTCTCATGAACGCGGTCATGTAATGTCCGTCTAGGCCACTTCATCCAACAATACCGTCGAATCAAAGTAACACATGCTGGTAAGCAGTATGACTATTATTGCCCACAACTTATTGTATTCTACTCGTGCATATAACATCTACGCATAGACCTGGCTCGGATGCCACTTTTGGGAAACACAGTATTTGAAAAAAATTCATACGATCACGCAAGATCTATCTAGCAGATGCATAGCAACAAGAGGGGAGAGTGTGTCTATGTACCCTTGTAGACCGAAAGCGGAAGTGTTTAGTAACGCGGTTGATGTAGTCGAACGTCTTCGCGATCCAACCGATCCAAGTACCGAACGAATGGCACCTCTGCGATCTGCACACGTTCAGCTCGCGACGTCCCTCAAACTCTTGATCCAGTTGAGGCCGAGGGAGAGTTCCGTCAGCACGACTGCGTGGTGACGGTGATGATGAAGTTACCAATGTAGGGCTTCGCCTAAGCACTACAACGATATGACTGAGGTGTGTAACTGTGGAGGGGGCACCGCACACGGCTAAAAGATCAACTTGTGTGTCTATGGGGTGCCCCCCTCCCACGTATATAAAGGGGGGGAGAGAGGAGGAGGCCGGCCAAGGTGTGGCGCGCCCAAGGGGTGGGGGAGTCCTACTACAAGTAGGATTCGCCCCCCCCCATTTCCTATTCCCACAAGGAGAAGAGGGGAAGGAGGAGAAGAGAAGGAAAAGGGGGGCGGCCCCCCAACCCTAGCCCAATTCAGTTTGGGCTAGGGGGGGCGCCACTCCCTGGCCTGCCTCCTCTCTTCCACCACTAGGCCCATGAGGCCCAATAACTTCCCAGGGGGGTTCCGGTAACCCCCGGTACTCCGAAACTCATCCGAAACGACCTGAGCCATTCCGCTGTCCGAATATAACCTTCCAATATATGAATATTTATGTCTCGGCCATTTCGAGACTCCTCGTCATGTCTGTGATCTCATCCGGGACTCTGAACAACCTTCCGTCATCAAATCACATAACTCATAATATAAATCATCATCGAACATTAAGCATGCGGACCCTATGGGCTCGAGAACTATGTAGACATGACCGAGACACATCTCCGGTCAATAACCAATAGTGGAACCTGGATGCTAATATTGGTTCCTACATATTCTACGGAGATCTTTATCGGTCAAACCGCGTAACAACATACGTTGTTCTCTTTGTCATCGGTATGTTACTTGCCCAAGATTCGATCATCGGTATCATCATTCCTAGTTCAATCTCGTTACCGGCAAGTCTCTTTACTCGTTACATAATGCATCATCCCGCAACTAACTCATTAGTCACTCTGCTTGCAAGGCTTATAGTGATGAGCATTACCGAGAGGGCCCAGAGATACTTCTCTGATACACGGAGTGACAAATCCAAATCTCGATCTATGCCAACTCAACAAATACCATCGGAGACACCTGTAGAGCATCTTCGTAATCACCTAGTTACGTTGTGACGTTTGATAGCACACTAAGTGTTCCTCCGGTATTCGGGAGTTGCATAATCTCATAGTCATGGGAACATGTATAAGTCATGAAGAAAGCAATATCAATAAACTAAATGATCATAGTGCTAAGCTAACAGATGGGTCTTGTCCATCACATCCTTCTCTAATGATGTGATCCCTTTTGTCAAATGACAACACATGTCTATGGCTAGGAAACTTAACCATCTTTGATTAACGAGCTAGTCAAGTAGAGGCATACTAGGGACACTCTGTTTGTCTATGTATTCACACATGTACTAAGTTTCTGATTAATACAATTCTAGCATGAATAATAAACATTTATCATGATCTAAGGTACTATAAATAACAACTTCATTATTGCCTCTAGGGCATATTTCCTTCAAAACATGTCCTTCATGTAGCGTGCACAACTCCTCCAGGCTCAGAAGAACATGGAATTCTCAGGTAATCCCCCCCCCCCCCCCGTTTTGCTATTTTGGACTCCTTCTCTGATGAGCACTTGAGTGAGGTTCTGGACGATAGCCGAGTAGATCCCACATGTGTGGGAGGTGTGTGTGAACTGATTTCATTGGTCCGCGCCAAGGAGGTGGCATAGGCCGCGCTTGCAGTTGCGGCTACATTGCGCGTTGACCAGAGGGTGGGCGTCCCTGCGGGAGGGGATGCTTACGCTCTTGCGGTTCAGCCCGAGAAGGGGGGGTCAGGCAGCAGGGGTTGCTCCTTCTCCCTCGCCTTTCCGGGGCAAGGTGAGGCGCGTGGCAAAGGAGATCACCTCGAGGGGTGTCCGTCTCTGCAACCGCATGATTTAGATGCATATCCTATTCTGGAATATTCGTGGCTTTGGCCACGCTGGGCGGAGAACCCAGATGAAGGAATACATGCGCAAGGAGGATATAGATATTGTAGGTTTACAGGAAACGATCAAGGCATAGTTCTTCTTTCATGAATTGCTATCTATCGATCCTTTAGAATGCTTTGAATGGTAGCATGTTCCGGCGGTAGGGCACTCGGGTGGCATGCTCATGGGCCTTTGTTGTTCTGTGCATGATCTTCTAGCTTGGGATGTGGCATTTTTTCCGGTTCACATCCGCATTCGAGCATCTCTCTGCGAGCTAGTAGTGATTCAGGTTTACGGCCCGGCCTTTCACTCGTGATCGGCAGAGTTCCTTGGAGAAGTCCAGGCTAAGGTCACTGCGGTGACCGCGGCTCCAGTCCCTGTCCTAGTAGGAGGGGATTTCAATCTGATCCGCTCAGGAGCGGACAAAAACAACAACAATATTAACTGGTCATGGGTGGCCGTGTTTAATACTGCTGAGGGAGTCCTGGATTAGGGGGTGTTCGGATAGCCGAACTATACCTTCAGCCGGACTCCTGGACTATGAAGATACAAGATTGAAGACTCCGTCCCATGTCCGGAAGGGACTTTCCTTAGCGTGGAAGGCAAGCTTGGCGATACGGATGTTCAGATCTCCTACCATTGTAACAGACTTTGTGTAACCCTAACCCTCTCCGGTGTCTATATAAACCGGAGGGTTTTAGTCCGTAGGACAAGATACACATTAACAATCATACCATAGGCTAGCTTCTAGGGTTTAGCCTCTCTGATCTCGTGGTAGATCAACTCTTGTAATACCCATATCATCAATATTAATCAAGCAGGACGTAGGGTTTTACCTCCATCGAGAGGGCCCGAACCTGGGTAAAACTTCGTGTCCCTTGCCTCCTGTTACCATCCGGCCTAGACGCACAGTTCGGGACCCCCTACCCGAGATCCGCCGGTTTTGACACCGACATTGGTGCTTTCATTGAGAGTTCCTTTGTGTCGTCGCCATCAGGAAGGATGCCCTGCCCCGTCTTTAAAGACGACACCATTGCTAAGGGAGCTTTGGCTGTCGGCCAAACCCTCCGCCTAGGTGGTTTTCTTATGACCACCTGTTCGGCTTCTACGCCGACGATGACCTCTCGAACCATGGAAAACAATCTTCATGTCAACTCGGAACTTGACGAGCAGTTAGATCCAATAGAGCTTTCCTCCATAAACGAGCTCTTGGATCGCTTCGCCGCCCTGGGAGTCGCTACGGATTATGACCAGATTGGGCCTAAAACCGATCTGAGAGAGATTAACTCTCCCCAAGCCACCCATCACGTTGCCGTGGTAGAGGGACAGTGCGGCAACCCTTCATCTATCTTAAGGACTCGCTACGTCCGGATTCCCGATCCCTCCAAGCCGGATGTCCACGGAGGGGAGGATATCACTCAAGACCTGAACCTAGAATCAGGCGACGGACTGGATTCATTGGACGACATCTAGGAACTCAAATTTTCGAGTTCAGAAATTCCTCGGCCTCTGAGCCTCAGAAGGGGTAAGGCTTCGGATTTAATTCCACCCACCCACCTGAACATTAGCGATCTATCCCAAATCAGGCAAGAGCCCAAAGAAACAGTACACCATTACTGGGCCAGATTCCTCCTGGTTATGAATAGGATAAAGGGCTACTGCGAGGAAGACGCAATTTCATTCTTCTGCAATAATTGCACGGACAAGGGAATACTCAACGCCATAAATCGCCATGATATTACACGCTTCGCTGACTTAGCGTCCATAGTACGAAAGTACTACGTGATGGAAAGCGCCCGGAAAACCGCAACAAAATTTTGGGACAATCCGGCCCTTAAGTCAAGCCCAGTCCGAAATAAAAGGGTGCATCATCGCCAGACACCCGAGTCAAACACCAAAAGGCAAAACCCCTCTACAGGGCATGGAACCGTACTGGAAGGATGGCTTAATGGACCTTGTAAAATTCATAGTACAGAGGACGCCACACCAACTCACAGCCTTAGAGCATGTTGGATACTCCGACAGGTGGCCAAAATTGGCGAAAACCTCCTAATTCCGGAGGCCACAGAAAGCCACTCCAGAGACACCAATACAGTATTAACAGTCTTCGAGACCTTCGCATCACATAATATGCGAAAAAGGACACTCCGCAGCCTTGCCGAAGTCTACCAAGTAGCAACAATAAACCCATGGAGTGATACGGCCATTACCTTTAACGCCAGTGATGAACCTAAATTTCGAACAGCCCGAGCACCAGCTGCATTGGTCCTCAGTCCAATAGTGGACGGCTTTCGTCTTACCAAGGTACTCATAGACGGCGGCAGCGGATTGAACCTCATCTATGAGGAAACTCTTCAAAAAATGGATATAGACTGGAACCGCATCATGTGAAGCAGCACAACCTTTAGAGGAATAATCCCCAGTCGGGAAGCGCGCTGTACAGGAAAAATCAAACTAGATGTGGTGTTCGGCACGCCAGACAATTACAGGTCCGAAGAGGTCACGTTCCATGTCGCCCCGTTCAACAGCGGTTATCACGCTTTGCTAGGGAGGGAAGCATTCACAATCTTCCAAGCAATACCCCATTACGGGTACATGAAGCTCAAGATGCTCGGGCCTAACGGGATCATCACTCTTGCTAGTGATCCGGACATAGCACTCCGCGCCGAAAACAAGACAGCCGCACTGGCCCTCGAGGCACTATCCGAAGCCCTAGCGGCTGAGGAGCTGACTGCGCTGCGCTCTATGGTGAATAGGGATGATGTGGTACTCGACAAAAGATCCAAATCCACCTCCTTTAAACCAGCGGACGAAATAGTCAAATTCCAAGTCCATCCAACGGACCCCAATAAAACAGCTTCCATCGGGGCACAGTTAAACCCTGATATCGACGCCGCCTTGCGAGAGTTCCTACGAGAGAACTGGGACATTTTCGCCTGGCACCCTTCAGACATGCCAGGAATCTCACGCAGGCTGGCCGGGCACAGCTTAAATATCCAAACAGGATTCAAACCTGTCAAACAGGCTCTCCGGTGTTTTTCCGAACCTAAGAGACAGGCTATGGGAGAGGAGGGAGCAAAGCTATTAGAGGCCGGATTCATCAGAGATATAAAACACCCGGACTGGCTAGCAAACCTGGTGATGGTACCAAAGAAGGACAAATCCTGGCGCCTGTGTGTCGATTTTAAAGACCGTAACAAGGCTTGCCCAAAGGATCCCTTCCCCCTCCCCCGCATCGATCAAATTATCGATGCTATCATAGGGCACGATTCATTGTGTTTCCTCGATGCATATTATGGCTACCATCAAATCAAGATGGCAGAACCAGACCAAGCCACAACGGCATTTATCACACCATACGGGCCATTCTGCTTCAACATGATGCCGTTCGGGCTCAAAAACGCTGGCGCAACATATCAGCGCATGATTCAGACATGTTTGGCAAGCCAGATTGGTAAAACAGTGGAGGCATACGTAGATGATGTGGTCGTCAAAACAAGACATGTTGAATCTCTAGTAGACGACTTGAGGCTCACATTTGATAATCTCCGAACATACGACATCAAGCTCAACCCGGAAAAATGCGTTTTCGGCGTCCCAGCCGGAAAGCTCTTGGGCTTCATTGGATCCAGTAGAGGAATTGAAGCAGATCCAGCCAAGATCCGAGCTCTGTCGCAACTGGATATCCCAAAGGACCTCAAACAAATATAAAAGTTAACTAGATGTGTGGCCGCTCTAAGCCGCTTTATCTCCCGGTTGGGAGAAAAGGCCCTTCCCCTCTACCGCCTCCTTCGGCGCACCGAACACTTCAAATGGATGGACGCAGCCACGGTCGGACTCGACGAAATAAAAGCCATACTGGCAACAAACCCAGTCCTGGTCGCGCCAAACACCAGCGAACCAATGCTATTGTACATCGCAGCAACACATCAGGTTGTAAGCGCAGTGCTCATCGTCGAACGAGAAGCGGACGGACACAAATTCCCCCTTCAAAGGCCGGTCTATTATGTGTCCACTGTCCTCACTCCCTGCAAATCACGGTACCCGCATTATCAAAAGATTGCGTATGCGGTATTCATGGCATCCCGGAAGCTACGACACTACTTTCAAGAGTGTTCAATAACAGTAGCCTCGGAAATACCACTTAATGACATTATAAACAACCGTGACGCAACGGGCCGGATTGCGAAATGGGCCATCGAGCTCCTCCCGTTCGACATAACTTATAAGCCACGACGAGCCATCAAGTCACAAGTTTTGGCCGACTTCGTCGCAGAGTGGACGGAGGCCGACCTCCCTAGAGAGTACGGCACATATTAAAATTGGATCATGCATTTCGACGGCTCCAAAATGTTGGCTGGACTGGGGGCTGGCATCGTCTTGACGTCCCCCACAGGAGACACAGTTCAATACGTACTACAGATTCTGTACACAGACTCCATTAATGCAGCCGAATATGAGGCCCTTCTACATGGTCTCCGAATGGCAGTATCCATGGGCAACCAACGCCTAGAAGTGCGCGGGGACTCGAACCTCGAAATCTCCCAGATAAATGGAGACTTCGATGCCAAGGATCCAAAAATAGCAGCTTACCGCAACGCCGTCCTAAAAATGTCAGCTCGGTTCGAGGGGCTTGAATTTCACCATATAGCCCGGGAAAATAATCAGGCAGCAGATGTCCTAGCACGCATCAGTGCAAAACGCGATGTAGTCCCCCCAACATCTTCTTGGAAAGGCTTTTCAAGCCATCCGTGGCATGGGAAGGGGAGCCGAACAATAACAGCCCGGACCCAACCGCACTGCTCGACACCGAACATTCTGACACAGTCGGAGGCTCTACCATTGAAATAACACCTTCAGCCCACGTAATAATGGCCATCATCGCCCCGTGGACAGAACCATTCCTCGCCTACCTTACTAGGCAGGAACTCCCTGAGGACCAAACTGAGGCACGCTGCATAGTGCGGCGATCCAAAGCCTACAGAGTCCACGAGGGAGAGCTTTATAAGAAAAGCACTACCGGAGTCCTTCAAAGGTGCATCTCTGAAGAGGAGGGGCGGAATCTCCTGGCTGAAATCCATGCCGGACTCGGCGGTCATCACGCTGCAGCCTGGTCCCTGGTAAGCAAGGCCTTCCGTACAGGCTTTTATTGGCCGACGGCCTGGGCAGACGCTCAGGACTAAGTCCAACGATGCACCGGTTGCCAGCTCTTTGCAAACCAAAGCCATATGCCACCCACCGCCCTCCAAACTATCCCCGTCACTTGGCCCTTTGCGGTCTGGGGGCTTGACATGGTTGGACCCCTTAAAGGCGGAACCCACAAGCACAAATACTTACTGGTCATGGTGGATAAGTTCACCAAATGGATAGAAGCCAAGCCTGTTAAGACGGCCGAATCCGGACCTGTGATAGACTTCATATCCGGGATTGTACACCGTTACGGCGTCCCCCACAACATCATCACTGATAATGGCACGAACTTTACGGCCGACGAGGTAAAACTCTGGTGCAAAAACATGGGCATAAAGCTCGATTATGCTTCCGTCTATCACCCAGAAACTAACGGCCAGGTCGAACGTGCAAATGGTCTTATCATGAGCGGCATCAAACCCAGATTAGTACGGTCCCTCACAGAATCTAACACACACAGGGTAGAGGAGCTCGACTCCGTACTCTGGGGGCTGCGGACCACACCGAATCGCACCACCGGATATACACCATTCTTCATGGTGTACGGCGCTGAGGCAGTTTTGCCTTGCGACATAATTCATGACTCACCTCGAGTACGCATGTACGATGAAAGAGAAGCCGAGCTCGATCGGCAGGACAGTTTGGACGCACTAGAGGAGGAGCGTGACGTGGCAAAAGCCCGTTCCGCATTTTATCAACAGCAGGCTCGAAGATACCAAAGAAGAGAAGTACGGGCCAAAAATTACAATGTTGGCGAATTAGTTCTACGCCTACCGGACAAGAAAAAGGACAAACTCAAGCCCAAGTGGGAAGGTCCCTTCATAATTAACCAAGTCCTAACTGGTGGAGCGTACCGCCTGCGAAACGCATCGGATAACCGACTCGAGCCGAACCCTTGGAACGCAGCTCGTCTCCGAAGATTCTATGCCTAGCACCGGATCATGTGTTCGTCTCCTTACTCTGTCCATTTTTTATATATTGTCCGTCTTACATTTCTCTCCTTCTCCCTTTTTCTCTCACTTATAACCTTTAAAGGTTCACAAATTGACGCGCTATCCGCGCTTAGTAAACCTGGGGGCTTCTTTAAACAGAAGCTTATTTATACGGGCTTCATGCCTAACACATGTGTCAAACTTCTGCATGTACCTTTTATTCACCATCATATGCATCGATATGACTTAAGTTTTGGCCAAGCTGGGTTGCCTGGCTCCTGTGCTTACCCCTACGTTCCCGATTATTTGGCTAGGTGGTAAAGGGAGCACCTCTGCGGTTATTACTGCCGGATCAGCCGGACGTGTACCTCAGACTGGGTGAAGCCGAAAGCTAGCGTTCTTAAGAGAATATTCGGTCGGTGAACTAAAAATGGTCTTTTTCCTTATCTATGTGCCCCCAGGCGTTTTTCCTGCGTTTCTTTTCGCAGCATGGACATGCACTTTAGGGCATGCCCCCCAGGGAAAGGAACCCCTAACGGAACTATTCTCCCTGGAAGATGTTTCTTACTAACTATGTAATATAACATAACTAGTCGGGCACTTGTCTGTTCACGCACTAATGACCCCTACGCCTGGTCTCCACGCATTCCCAGTTCCTATATAACCGCATGGGAATTCGGACACACTCCGGACCGTCAGGCCCCGAGGTTGAAGCGAAAAGGTCGGCCATGACAAATGATCTACAATCCGGCTAGAAGGCATTATAAATGTCAATTCAATTACATGGTCATTTTGACTGATTTTATTCCTCTTCAATACCATCTAATACAGTCCTGCTGGGAGTACTTTGCGGCCAACTCTACTTGGTCGTATACTAAGCTTACAGGGATCTCCTTCCCATCGGGCCCTATAGGACCGACCTCGGCCATGTGGTTGGGGTCAGCCTTTGAGTACCACGTCTTCACCATGGCCCAGGCCTCCCTAGCGCCTTGACGGCAGGATGATATCTTCCACAATTGGAAGCGTCGTCGTGCTCCCTTTAGCTTCTCCGCAAGCTCTCCAATACCTTCGGGTATGGAGACGGATGGCCACAGGGCCTGGGCGACGCCTCGCATCGCCTGCCGACCCCGATCGAGCAGTTGCGAGAGCTTGGGAAGAAGGTCACCCATAGAACCGGGCATCTCCTCCGCCGGACGACCTATTAACACACCTACAGACATTGCTCTGTCAGTCGACTTCCCCGCTGAACTTTCTTTCAAAAGGTTCGTTCAAGCACTTACTAAATATGCCGCGCCGAAGCCGCTGATTCTCCTTCACGGAGTCTGATAGCTGGGCACGAACATCTTTCAGCTCGACGCCCAGCTGGGTGTTGGCATCTTGGAGAACGTTCTTCTCCCCCATCACCTTTAATAGCACCCTCTCACCAGCCTTTAGCTGGCATAGGAGGTGTTGCTTTTCCGGATTCAATCCGGCGCCATCTACAATTTTATTTGTCAGATTTGCACCAAAGTCGTGCTTCACAAAGTACTTATCTTTCAAAATGTATATTACCAGAGGGGGCCTCCTTAGGCTCCCCTGCCGCGACTAGTGCGGCCTCCAGTTGGGCTTTGCACTCTTCCAGCTCCTGGGACAGTAGGGAATTCTTTTGTATAAGAACCTGCATTTCAAATGATCCTTAAACCAGTTATTCTAACTGTTTTCAGTCTCGGGGGCTACTGCTACATATATATTTACCAAAATTTTCTTACCCGTATGTCTTTTACATATTGCTCCGTGGCTCTGGCTAGACCATTTTGAGCGGCATGGAGGTGCGCATCTCCCGAATTGAAGGCATCTAATGCCTCTGGGGAGAAGCAAGCGTCGGGAAGAATTGTCCGGTGACGCATGTGGTTCATGGCACTTTCCACCTCATAGTTGGTGGCAGATAAACCGTCCGCATCCTCCGTCGGAGGAATGTCTGGCACACGCCTTGCGTTCGCTTCCGCCCCCGGACCAAGCTTTGCAGCCTGGCTAGTGGAGGCGCGATTAGCAGCCTCTCCGGGTATAGTCCGGCGAGGTCTCTTTGTCCTGAAAAGGGCATGAGTGTCAAACATGCCTCGAAGGTATAACAACTGGGATAAAGGGGTGCGCCATACCTTCGCGCTGATGCCTCGGTCCGTACTGCACTTCTTTTCTGCCCATGGGGCCCTGCGGCCCCTGGTTGGTTTGTCGCCGCAGGTTCGGCCTTCCGCCTCAAAAACCTCCCCAGCAAAGTTCGGTTGCAATCAGGAAATTGAACACGCGTGGACGGACCCCTGTCCGGGGTACAGGGACTTCGGTCTCAGGTACCTGGGGTGTTTGGATCAGCCCTGGATAATCGGCTGTAATGGCCACCAAGGCGTTGTCCTCGCTCAATTGATGGAAAACTCCATCAATCAGCTCCACAGATATGTCCGGATCCTCTTGAGAGGCCGGGTCGAGAGACCGTCCTGGGTCCTCGGGTTGTGGAGGCGGGCTGCTTATGTCCTTAACGGCCCGGCGCAGTTCCTGCGTTGAAGTCGTCAGACTAAGAATTTAACAATGGGAACACTAAACGGATGAGCAAGTAAATGCGACCACTTACCCAGCTTGGGGGATTGTGCATAGAGAATCCACCCTGAGGGTTGACACGGAGAAATTCCTCCTCTTCTCCCTTGTACAAAGTGGACAAGATCTTTAATAGAGCGGCAACTGAATCTGGCCCTTTACGGCCGTAGCGGGTGGCGTCGTCCTCCCCGTTGAAATCCCACATGGGGTGGCTTCTGTACTGAAGCGGCTACACCCCCCGCATGATGCATTCGGCCATAACTCCGATCATGGTTAGTCCGGAATGGGCCAACAATCTTATTCGGCCCATGAGATAAACGATGTCGCTGTCACTTTCCCTTTGAGGGCTCCATGGACGCCAGCTTAGGTGCTTCTTTAAAGGAGCACTATCGAACTCTGGGAGGCCGATCCGGACAGGATCCGGCAGCGGGACGTCTTCTATATAGAACCATTCTGAGGGCCAATCTTTGGATGCCTTCTTTGGGGTTCCGGGCAGATATCCGGTCCCGGCGATGCGCCATACTTCGGCTCCGCCCACTTGATACATTGACCCTTTCTTGGAACGGGGCACGAGGCAAAATAGCTCCTTCCACAGTCCGAAATGAGCTTCAATACCCAAGAACAGCTCGCAGAGGGCTACAAAACCCGCGATATGCAATACTGAAGCAGGCGTGAGATGATGTAGCTGGAGGCCGTAGAACTCCAGCAGCCCCCGGAGAAACGGGTGGATGGGAAATCCGAGCCCCCTTATTAATTAAGGGACAAGGCACACCCGCTCTCCTTTGGATGGATTAGGGGTATTCTCTGCTTGCTCTCCGCCGTTATAGACGGCAAGACCGGCTCGGACCGGGACCATATAGGCCGGGGGGAGAAATCCCTTGGTCTGGAGTGTCACTAGCTCGCTATGCAGAGTAGAACATCTCTCCCAATATCCAGGCTTAGGGCTAGAAGGGCGAGCGGAGGAGTTGCGGCGGCTGGCCATGGTGGAATGGACCTTTGTCGGATGCGCTCTGATGAACACTCGTGGAGGGGAGAAGGTGTGGATTGGATCTAAATCCTCGTCCCCTTAAATAGGGCAGCTCATTTACGCGACTTGTAACCCTAACCCTCTCCGGTGTCTATATAAACCGGAGGTTTTTGTCCGTAGGAGATACACATTAACAATCATACCATAGGCTAGCTTCTAGGGTTTAGCCTCTCTGATCTCGTGGTAGATCAACTCTTGTAATACCCATATCATCAATGTTAATCAAGCAGGACGTAGGGTTTTACCTCCATCGAGAGGGCCCGAACCTGGGTAAAACTTCGTGTCCCTTGCCTCCTATTACCATGCGGCCTAGACGCATAGTTCGGGACCCCCTACCCGAGATCCGCCGGTTTTGACACCGACAACTGCCATCGCCTCAATGGCCCTTAGGGAAGTGGCAAGGTCGGGAGCAAGATTCACATGGACAAACAAACAACTAGACCCGGTCCTCTCAGTGCCGGATCGGGTGTTCATGTCTTCGGAGTGGGAGATTCTTTATCCCCTATGCTCTTTAGTGGTGGAAACCCACATTGGGTCCGACCATGTCCTTCGGGTGTACGCCTCTGGGGAGGACCGACTCCGTCGAAGCCCACATTTCTTCTTCGAGACAGCCTGGTTGGAAATGCCAGGGTTTGTGGATGTCTTCACGGAGAGATGGTGGTCGGGCGTGTACCAGTTAGGGCCTCAGAGGGGTCCGATGTAGTTCTGGAATGCGGTAGGGGGCCGTCTTCGAGCAAGCCTCAAGGGATGGGGTGCAAACCAAGGGCGGAACAATAAATCTCTTAAGGTGGCGATCATCGAGGAGATTGCGTGGATCGACACTGAGGCGGTTGCACGAATCTTCTCTGAGCAGGAATGGTCCCAGCATTACGCCCTCGAGGGGCAGGTCGAGGCTTTGGTGCGTCCGCAGGAAGAGTATTGGCGGCACCGCGGTGGCTTGAAATGGACACTTAAAGGCGATGCCAATACTAAGTACTTCCATGCATACACCAACAGACGATGTCGGAAGTGTGTGATCCTCAGGTTGCAGTCAGAACAGGGGTTGCTGCTGCAAAAGGAGGAAATCACACGCCACATCTACAACTTCTACATTAACTTAATGGCATTCTGCAAGGAACAGCAAGCTGGCCTTTGCGCTGACATGAGGGAGACCTCTCAACGGGTCTTGGACTAGGAAAATGATGAGCTGGGGCTCACCTTCCTCCCTAAAGAAATCGATGATGCCCTGATGGGCATGAAATTGTACATGGCACCGAGTTCGGATGGATGGCCGGTGGCTATGTTCAAGCAATTCTGGCCTCTCCTCAGAGGCCCGATTTTTGAGGTTTGCAACGGGTTCATGCGTGGGACGGTCAAGATCTAAACTTTGGTGTCCTCTCGCTCAAACCTAAGGTCCCTCGGGCCGACAACATTAGGAAATTCCATCCAATCGCGCTCTTCTTTTAAAATTTGCGGGAAGGCGTGTTCGACACGTCTAGGCCCGGTAGCGCACCGTACGATTAACCACAATCCATCCACGTTCATTCGCGGCCGTAACATACTGGAGGGTCCGCTAGCCCTCCAGGAGATAGTTCATGAGCTCAAACGTACAAAAGAACCGGCTATCCTCCTAAAGCTAGACTTCGAGAAGGCATATGACCGTGTAAATTGGGATTTCCTTCGTCAGGTGTTTTTTAGCTGTGGCTTTTCTATTGTTTGGGTACACCGAGTGATGCAGTTGGTATCGGCAGGCCAGCCCGCGATCTCGGTGAACGGAGAAGTAGGGCACTTCTTCTGGAACAAACGCGGGCTCAAACAGGGCGACCCAATGTCCCCGCTTTTGTTCAACTTTGTGGTGGATGCGCTGTCCGCTATGCTTCGGATAGCGTCAGCTGCTGGCCATATCAAAGGGGTGGTGGGCCACCTTATTCCAGGGGGAGTAAACCACCTACAGTACGCGGACCATACACTTCTGTTGTTTCAGCCTGACCAACATAGCATTGCTATGGTCAAAGCGTTCCTCCTTAGTTTTGAGTTCATGTACGGGCTTAAGCTTAACTTTCACAAATGTGAAGTGCTCTCCATGGGGGTAGAGCCGGAGGAGGGCAAGCGCATAGCTAACATGCCTAATTGTAAAGTTGGGAAGTTTCCGTTCACCTATCTCGGACTCCCGGTAGACATCAAACGCCCCACAACAGAGGATTGGGAACCTCTTTGTGCAAAGGTGGGGGGAAGGGTTTGCCCTTGGAGGGGGAAATTCCAATCGAAAGCGGCTCGGCTCGTCCTCACGAACTCGAGTCTATCCTCCCTCCCCATGTTTGTGATGGGCCTCTTTCTGCTTGCGGAGGGGGTGCACGCCAAGATGGACACACCACGATCTAAGTTCTTTTGTGAAGGAACGGGTATGACACCCTCTATTCAATTGTACACTAATCATACACGCAAACGTGTACGATCAAGACCAAGGACTCTCGGGAAGATATCACAACACAACTCTAAATATAAATAAGTCATACAAGCATCATAATACAAGCCAGTGGCCTCTAGGGCTCGAACACAAGTGCTCGATCATAGACGAGTCAGCGGAAGCAACAATATCTCAGTACAGACATAAGTTAAACAAGTTTCCATGGGATGGCTAGCACAAAGTGGGATACAGATCGAAAGAGGCGCAAGCCTCCTATCTAGGATCCTCCTAAACCACTCCTAGTCGTCGTTGGTGGCCTACACGTAGTAGTAGGCACCTTCGGTGTAGGAGTCGTCATTGGTGGCGTCTGGCTCCTGGCTCCAACGTTTGGTCGCAACAACCGGGTATAGAAATGGAGGAAAAGTGGGAGCAAAGCAACCGTGAGTACTCATCCAAAGTACTCGCAAGCCAGGATCTACACTATAATGAAATGGGTAGTATTTGTGGATTGAACTGCAGAATGTCAGAATAAGAGGGGGATAGCTAGTCCTATCGAAGACTATGCATCTGGCAGCCTCCATCTTGAAGCATATAGAAGAGAGTAGCTGGTAAGTGAAGGAAATATGCCCTAGAGGCAATAATAAAGTTATTATTTATTTCCTTATATCATGATAAATGTTTATTATTCATGCTAGAATTGTATTAACCGGAAACATAATACATGTGTGAATACATAGACAAATAGTATGTCACTAGTATGCCTCTACTTGACTAGCTCATTGATCAGAGATGGTTAAGTTTCCTAACCATAGACAAAGAGTTGTCATTTGATTAATGAGATCACATCATTAGGAGAATGATGAGATTGACTTGACCCATTCCGTTAGCTTAGCACATGATCGTTTAGTATGTTGCTATTGCTTTCTTCATGACTTATACATGTTCCTATGACTATGAGATTATGCAACTCCTGTTTACCGGAGGAACACTTTGTGTGCCACCAAATGTCACAATGTAACAGGGTGATTATAAAGGTGCTCTACAGGTGTCTCCGAAGGTACTTGTTTGGTTGGCGTATTTTGAGATTAGGATTTGTCACTCCGATTGTCGGAGAGGTATCTCTGGGCCCTCTCGGTAATGCACATCACTTAAGACTTGCAAGCATTGCAACTAATGAGTTAGTTGCGGGATGATGTATTACAGAACGAGTAAAGAGACTTGCTGGTAACGAGATTGAACTAGGTATTGAGATACCGACGATCGAATCTCGGGCAAGTAACATACCAATGACAAAGGGAACAACGTATGTAGTTATGCGGTCCTACCGATAAAGATCTTCGTAGAATATGTGGGAGCCAATATGAGCATCCAGGTTCCGCTATTGGTTATTGACCGGAGACGTGTCTCGGTCATGTCTACATAGTTCTCGAACCCGTAGGGTCCGCACGCTTAAAGTTCGGTGACGATCGTAATTAGGGTTGTTGTGTTTTGATGTACCGAAGGTTGTTCGGAGTCCCGGATGTGATCATGGACATGACGAGGAGTCTCGAAATGGTCGAGACATAAAGATTGATATATTGGAAGCCTATATTTGGATATCGGAATCGTTCCGGGTGAAATCGGGATTTTACCGGAGTACCGGGGGGTTACCGGAACCCCCCCCCCCGGGTGGTTAATGGGCCTACATGGGCCCTAAGGGAGAATAAGGGGGCCGGGCAGGGCAGGCCGTGCACCCCCTCCCCCCTAGTCCGAATAGGACAAGGAAGGGGGGCGGCGCCCCCCTTTCCTCTTTCCCCCTTCCCCTTTCCTTCTCCGACAAGGCAAGAGGGGGAGTCCTACTCCAGGCGCACCCCCAGGGGCCGGCCGCACCTCCCCCTCCCTCCTTTATATACGGGGGCAGGGGGCACCCCATGACACACAAGTTGATCTTCGTGATCGTTCCTTAGCCATGTGCGGTGCCCCCTTCCACCATATTCCACCTCGATCATATCGTAGCGGTGCTTAGGCGAAGCCCTGCGTCGGTAGAACATCATCACCGTCATCACGCCGTCGTGCTGACGAAACTATCCCTCAACACTCGGCTGGATCTGAGCTCGAGGGACGTCACCGAGTTGAACGTGTGCAGAACTGTAGGTGACGTACGTTCGGTACTTGGATCGGTCAGATCGGGAAGACGTACAACTACTTCCTCTACGTTGTGTCAATGCTTCCGTTGCCGGTCTACGAGGGTACGTAGACAACACTCTCCCCTCTCGTTGCTATGCATCACCATGATCTTGCGTGTGCCTAGGAATTTTTTTGAAATTACTACGTTCCCCAACAGTGGCATCCGAGCGAGGTTTTATGCTTTGATGTTATATGCACGAGTGGAACACAAGTGAGTTGTGGGCGATATAAGTCATACTGCTTACTAGCATGTCATACTTTGGTTCGGCGGTATTGTTGGATGAAGCGGTCCGGACGGACATTACGCGTACGCTTACGCGAGACTGGTTCTACCGACGTGCTTTGCGCATAGGTGGCTGGCGGGTGTCAGTTTCTCCAACTTTAGTTGAACTGAGTGTGGCTACGCCCGGTCCTTGCGAAGGTTAAAACAGCACCAACTTGACAAACTATCGTTGTGGTTTTGATGCGTAGGTAAGAACGGTTCTTGCTAAGCCCGTAGTAGCCATATAAAACTTGCAACAACAAAGTAGAGGATGTCTAACTTGTTTTTGCAGGGCATGTTGTGATGTGATATGGTCAAGACGTGATGAGATATAAGTTGTTGTATAAGATGATCATGTTTTGTTAAAGTTATCGGCAACTGGCAGAAGCCTTATGGTTGTCTCTTTATTGCATAAGATGCAAGCGCCAAATAATTGCTTTACTTTATCGCTATGCGATAGCAATAGTTGCAAGAGCAATAGTTGGCGAGACGACCATGTGACGACACATTGATATAGAACAAGATGATGGAGATCATGGTGTCATGTCGGTGACGATGAAAATCATGACGATGTTTTGGAGATGGAGATCAAAGGTACAAGATGATGATGGCCATATCATATCACTTATTTTGATTGCCTGTGATGTTTATCTTTTATGCATCTTATCTTGCTTTGATTGACGGTAGCATTATAAGATGATCTCTCACTAAATTTCAAGATAAAAGTGTTCTCCCTGAGTATGCACCGTTGCCAAAGTTCGTCGTGCCCAGACACCACGTGATGATCGGGTGTGATAAGCTCTACGTCCATCTACAATCGGTGCAAGCCAGTTTTGCACACGAAGAATACTCAGGTTAAACTTGACGAGCCTAGCATATGCAGATATGGCCTCGGAACACTGAGACCGAAAGGTCGAGTGTGAATCATATAATAGATATGATCAACATAAGTGATGTTCACCATTGAAAGCTACTCCATTTCACGTGATGATCGGTTATGGTTTAGTTTATTTGGATCACGTGATCACTTAGAGGATTAGAGGGATGTCTATCTAAGTGGGAGTTCTCAAGTAATATGATTAATTGAACTTAAATTTATCATGAACTTAGTCCTGGTAGTATTAGCATAGCTATGTTGTAGATCAATAGCTCGCGTTTAGCTCCCCTGTTTTATTTTTGATATGTTCCTAGAGAAAACTAAGTTGAAAGATGTTAGTAGCAATGATGCGGATTGGATCCGTGATCTCAGGTTTATCCTCATTGCTGCACAGAAGAATTATGTCCTTGATGCACCGCTAGGTGACAGACCTATTGCAGGAGCAGATGTAGACGTCATGAACGTTTGGCTAGCTCAATATGATGACTACTTCATAGTTTAGTGCACCATGCTTAACGGCTTAGAATCGGGACTTCAAAGACGTTTTGAACGTCATGGATCATATGGATGTTCCAGGAGTTGAAGTTAATATTTCAAGAAAATACCCGAGTTGAGAGATATGAAGTCTCCAACAAGTTCTATAGCTAAAAGATGGAGGAGAATAGCTCAAGCAGTGAGCATGTGTTCAGATTGTCTGGGTACTACAATCGCTTGAATCAAGTGGGAGTTAATCTTCCAGATAAAATAGTGATTGACAGAATTCTCTAGTCACCATCACCAAGTTAGTAGAACTTCGTGATGAACTATAGTATGCAAGGGATGACGAAAACGATTCCTGAGCTTTTCATGATGATGAAATCAATGAAGGTAGAAATCAAGAAAGAGCATTAAGTGTTGATGATTAACAAGACCACTAGTTTCAAATAAAGGGCAAAGGGAAAGAAAGGGAACTTCAAGAAGAACGGCAAGCAAGTTGCTGCTCATGTGAAGAAGCCCAAGTCTGGACCTAAGCCTGAGAATAAGTGCTTCTACTACAAAGGGACTGGTCACTGGAAGCGGAACTGCCCCAAGTATTTGGTGGATAAGAAGGATGGCAAAGTGAACAAAGCTATATTTGATATACATGTTATTGATGTGTACTTTACTAGTGTTTATAGCAACCCCTCAGTATTTGATACTGGTTCAGTTGCTAAGAGTAGTAACTCGAAACGGGAGTTGCAGAATGAACAGAGACTAGTTAAGGGTGAAGTGACGATGTGTGATGGAAGTGGTTCCAAGATTGATATGATCATCATCGCACACTCCCTATACTTTCGAGATTAGTGTTGAACCTAAATAAGTGTTATTTGGTGTTTGCGTTGAGCATGAATATGATTTGATCATGTTTATTGCAATACGGTTATTCATTTAAGTAAGAGAATAAATTGTTGTTCTGTTTACATGAATAAAACCTTATATGGTTACACACCCAATGAAAATGGTTCGTTGGATCTCAATCGTAGTGATACACATATTCATAATATTGAAACCAAAAGATGCAAAATTAATAATGACAGTGCAACTTATTAGTGGCACTGCCGTTTAGGTCATATTGGTGTAAAGCGCATGAAGAAACTCCATGCTGATGGACTTTTGGAATCACTTGATTATGAATCACTTGATGCTTGCGAACCATGCCTCATGGGCAAGATGACTAAGACTCCGTTCTCCGGAACAATGGAGCGAGCAACTGACTTATTGGAAATAATACATACTGATGTATACGGTCCGATGAATGTTAAGGCTCACGGCAAGTATCATTATTTTCTGACCTTCGCAGATGATTTGAGCAGATATGGGTATATCTACTTAATGAAACTGTAACGCCCCGAGACCGATGTGCCAGGTGTCGTTCAGTTATTCGCTGTTGTTGCCTTTTCATTGCTTGCGTGTCATGCATTGCATATCATGTCATCATGTGCATTTCATTTGCATACGTGTTTGTCTGATGCATCCGAACATTTTCCCCGTTGTCCGTTTTGCATTCCGGCGCTTCGTTCTCCTCCAGTGGTCATTTCTACCTTTCTTTCTTGTGTGGGGGTTAAACATTTCCGGATTGGACCGAGACTTGCCAAGCGGCCTTGTTTTACCACCGGTAGACCGCCTGTCAAGTTTCGTACCATTTGGACTTCGTTTGATACTCCAACGGTTAACCGAGGGACCGAGAAGGCCTCATGTGTGTTGCAGCCCAACACCCTTTCAATTTGGCCCAAAACCCATCTAAGACCTCTCCATCATCTCGGTCGTTCGATCACGATCGCGTGGCCGAAAACCGCACCTCATTTGGACTCTCCTAGCTCCCTTTACCTATAAATATGTGTCTCCATCCGAAATCCTCGCGCAGATCTAACCCTATCTTCGTCCTCCTTGCGCCGCCGGACATGTCCGCCGGACGGCCGGACATGTCCACCCCGTCCAGCCACGTCGCCCGTCCAATGAGAGGCCGCCGCCTCCCGCATCCAACCCGCGCGCGCCACATGTCCGCCCCGCGCCCCACTTCGTCAGGGCCCGGAGGAGCCCAGATCCGGCCCTCCCCGGGCCCGAGTCGCCCGCGCCCCGCCTGCCTTTCCTCGTAGCCACGTTCGCCACCGAGCCCCCGCACCGCCGCCCTTCGCCCCGCCGCCGACGAGCGCATCGCTCGCCGGACTTCGCCGCCGCCTCGCCAGAACGCCCCGCCACCACGTCGCCGCCCCGGACCCGCCTGCCTCACCTTCTTCCTCCACCCCGCCACCCATCGTTTGTGCCCTTCGCCGCGCCTGTCCGGAGACAGGAGACGCCGCCGGCGACCTCAGGTCGACCCTGTGCTCCTCCTTGTTTCCTTCTCTCTCTCTCTCTCTCTCTCTCTCTCTCTCTCTCTCTCTCTCTCTTCTTCTCTCTTTTCCTCTCTTCACCGTCCCTCTCTCTCCCTTGCAGCAAGCCGCCGACCGGATCTGGATCCCCCGCGCCGGATCCGACCATTCCGCCGTCCCGGCCTCCTTCCGGCGACCGGCGCCACCACCGTCCACTCCCGGAGCTCCGGCGATGTCCCTCGGCAGGAGGAGAACGACGACCCACTCGTGGGCGTCTCCCCCTCACGCTCAGGGGCCCCAACGCCGGCCCATCCGCCTCGGCCTGCCTCTCCCCCGACCTGGGCCATGGCCCGTGGGTGAGCAGCCCCTCCCCCCAGTCTCCTGTGCATCTGGCCCAACAGTTTCGGCCCATGTCATGTTTTTTTTTAGCGGAACGATTTTCCTATTTATCCAGAGATTGCCAGTTTTGCAGAATGGTCCCCCTAGATCATGCATTTAATAACTCACTAACCGTGCATCGGATTAAAATGTTTTATATATGAAACTTGCTCAGAATTTTGTGTAGATTAATAATATCCAACTTTCATCTATGTTAAAAATGTTAAAAATGTTGTTTGCATTAATTTGCTCCTATGCCATGTTAAAATGATTTAATTCATAACTAAATAACCGTAACTCCGAATTTAATAAACTTTATATGTAATGGGGTAGAATTTTGCCTAGTTTATCATGGTGGCCTTACTTTGCATGTTTAACCTTACTTTGCACGTTTAACAACCCTAAAATTGTGTTTAGGGCAGAACAGTACCAAATCTATAATATGCTCATGAGGAGTTTCCAGAATTGTTGTTCGTTGCTTCCGGCCTCATTTAACCTTGACTAGATAGCTAGTTTTACTTTGCTTCACCCTCTTGCCATGTTAATCAACATTTAATATTGTTGGGTACATAAACGAGATCGAACTAAATAACTTGAATGTGGTGTTTCGTCAATATGCAACGAAGTTGCATAATGATCTCCACTTAATTTGTAGGATTGTTTGTGCACTTTGCCATGCCATGCATATTTAAACCGGACATGCATCATACTTGGTTGTGCATCATGCCATGATTATGTGGTGGTTGTTTACCATGATTGTTTGCTTCTTTCCGGTGTTGCTTCTTCGGGTTGGTTCCGATAACGTCGCGTTTGTGAGGATCCGTTCAACGTCGTCCATTTGTCTTCTTCATGGACTCGTTCTTCTTCCTTGCGGGATCTCAGGCAAGATGATCATACCCTCGAAATCACTACTATCTTTGCTATGCTAGTTTGCTCGCTCTTTTGCTATGCCAATGCTACGATGCCTACCTTATGCTTGTCAGCCTCCCAATTGCCATGTTGAACCTCTAACCCACCATTGTCCTAGCAAACTGTTGATTGGCTATGTTACCACTTTGCTCAGCCCCTCTTATAGCGTTGCTAGTTGCAGGTGAAGTTTGGAGGCCGTTCCTTGTTGGAACATTTATTTACTTGTTGGGATATCATTATATTGCCATGTTATCTTAATGCATCTATATACTTGGTAAAGGGTGGAAGGCTCGGCCTCTCGCCTAGTGTTTTGTTCCACTCTTGCCGCCCTAGTTTCCGTCATATCGGTGTTATGTTCCCGGATTTTTGCGTTCCTTACGCGGTTGGGTTATAATGGGAACCCCTTGATATTTCGCCTTGATTAAAGCTTTTCCAGCAATGCCCAACATTGGTTTTACCGTTTGCCACCTAGCCCTTTTCTTTCCCTTGGGTTCTGCAGACTCAAGGGTCATCTTATTTTAACCCCCCCGGGCCAGTGCTCCTCTGAGTGATGGTCCACCTGTCAGCTACCGGTGGCCACCAGGGGCAACTCTGGGCTGGCCTACCCGTACCTAGGACAATCTGAGTGTGCCCTGAGAAAGAGATATGTGCAGCTCCTATCGGTATTTGTAGGCACATTCGGGCGGTGTTGCTGGTTTAGTTTTGACCTGTCGAAATGTCTTGTTGTACCGGGATACCGAGTCTGATCGGTGTGTCTTGGGTGGAGGTCTATTCCTTCGTTGACCGTGAGAGCTTGTCGTGGGCTAAGTTGGGACTCCCCTGCAGGGATTGAACTTTCGAAAGCCGTGCCCGCGGTTATGGGCAGATGGGAATTTGTTAATGTCCGGTTGTAGATAACTTGAACCTTAACTTAATTAAAAAGAATCAACTAAGTGTGTTACCGTGATGGCCTCTTCTCGGCGGAGTCCGGGAAGTGGACACGGTGTTGGAGTAATGTTTGCGCAGGTTGCTCTCTAGTTTCTCGCTCATGCTTTGCCTCCTCTTCTCGCTCTCTTTTGCGAATAAGTTAGCCACCATACTTGCTAGTCGCTTTCTGCAGCTCCACTCATATTTTACCTTGCCTTACCTATAAGCTCAAATAGTCTTGATCGCGAGGGTGCGAGATTGCTGAGTCCCTGTGGCTCACAGATTACTATTACACCAGATGCAGGTCTAGGTGATTCCGCTCCAGGTGACGAGTACGAGCTCAAGTGGGAGTTCGACGAAGACTCTCAACGATACTACGTTTCCTTTCCCGATGATCAGTAGTGGTGCCCAGTTGGGGGTGATTGGGACCGTTGTCGCATGTTGGGTTCTCTTTTATTTTGGCGCCGTAGTCGGGCCATGAGTGTTTGGATGATGTAATGTTATGTATGTACTTGATTGACGTGGCGATTGTAAGCCAACTATGTTCTCCCCCTTATTATTCATATTACATGGGATGTTGTGAAGATTGCCTAACTTGCGACATATGCCTTCAATGCGATTATGTCTCTAAGTCGTGCCTCGACACGTGGGAGCTATAGTCGCATCGAGTGTGTTACAAGTTGGTAATCAGAGCCTTCCCCGACCTTAGGAGCCCCATTGCTTGATCGTTTTTAGCGGCCGAGTTGTGTCTAGAAAAATGTTTTGAGTCTTTAGGAATTATATATCGGGGAGCTTAGGAATTCTTTTTAGTTCCCAGTCTCCTCATCGCTCTGGTAAGGCTTCCTGACGTAGAGTTTTGACTCTTCTCTTCTCAAATTTCACTAAAAAAAAATTTAGGATCACGCGAGTATCTTGGAATCGTTCCGATGGCTTATGATGAGAATATTGTCTTGGTGCCTCCTGTCAGGGGTTTAGTGGAAGTGTCCCGGGGAGTTGAGCTCTGAGGTGTTGTCATCATAATTTTATCGTTGCAATTCTGGAATACTTGAGATATTTTCGCCGACATCGAAAATCTCTTTTATGCAGTTCGTTGGTGAGATAACCTCGACGCCACCCAGTACTGGGGCGGGAGTTCGGGAGTATCGCCATAACTTGTATAACGGATGATTTTCGAAGGTTGAGGTAGATGGTTTCCGAAGTTTTTCTCGGTTATGTGTTGAAGGATGGATACAGCTGGATGTAGGAATTGCTAGTTTGGGTGAGATATTATGCTTCCCCTGTATCCCCAACACCTAATTGCATAACCGGAAAGGTTCGGGAGTTTCATAGGTGGGTTATTCAAGTAGCTCTTAGAATTTCTTTCCGACGGATGTATGATATGAAATTGGGGTTCGACGTCTAGTGGTCCGCCTATTCACGGTCGGTTTTACAGTGGTCTCATTGTGTCTTAAAGAGTCCTTGGCTATGCCGACTCGGGGACGCTTCGTATGTCATGTGCACTGCCTTGTACATGATGGTGCTGTACGATCGAGCCCGTGTAGGCCCCACCACGAAAACTTCGGATGAAATCTCTATCATATGTTTGTTCCGGCTTATTCTGCAAGCCAATCCTTTGTTTTGTTTTCAGTCGTGGTATTCGAGTTGCTTCAATGTCAAATGTTGATTCCATACCTTCCCCAAATGGTGTTCTCATACTCCGATGCGAATACTAATCCTTCTTGATAATCGAGATTGTCATGTCAATCCTCTTCTCAACCGGTGTGCTTCTCTTCAAATGGATCCGATCATTGCAACATCCGCAAGTTTCAATCTCAGCTTTCTCTACGGTGTTCGTTTCATCCATCTCAAGTTGCATTTGTTTTCCCGCCCACCCACCCTTTTTCTTCAAGGACTCAGATTTCTCAATCAAGTATCATTTTATCGATGGAAGTCACTCCGTTCTTTTCCTTCATGTTCGTATCCGGTGATTGTCATCAAGATGCTTACGGAGTTTCAAGTTCGTCACTCGTTTTCTTCCCCGGTGGTTTCAAGTAAAGCTTTGTTGATCATATCATTTTCCTCGTTTCAATGTTTTCTCATGCTGGTGCAATTCTTAATCATTCACCTCTCGCTATTCAATTGTTCCGGAGTGCTGAAGATATCTCAGAAGGATCGTCTTGTCATTCAAGATCCGTTAATCCTATTTTGAAGATGTTTATCTCATTCAAGTCTTATAATTCTACCGGTGCAATATCTCTTTTCAAGTAAATCATTTCAACGGTGTAACTTTTGAGTGGGCCCTAACCCACAGGTCTTTTCCCAGGATCTTACCTGACTCTTCTAATCTCCCCGGAGCTATCATCATAATCTTTTTTGAAGTTTGACGTAAGAATGAATTATCATCAGTCAAATGCTTTTCTCCTAGATCTTTCAAATTCATTTCATCGTTGATTCAACTTTTATATTCTTCTTTATTCCGGTGCCTCAACAATTCATGGTGGTGTTTCTCGTCGTAATTCTCAGATTTTGGAGACCGAAGAAGATTTTTCTCTCAATCTTGCTTCATTCTTTTCAAGATTCATGATTCTAGCTTGTTGCCATCCTATTATAATTGTTTTTGATTGTGAGATTTCTTTTCACCCATCCGGTGCAAATTCAGGAGTCTTTTCAGTTTGATTATCCGGAGTCCATCAATTCAGGTTTATTCATTCTCAGCTTTCAGCTATCATTCTCAAATTTTACCGGTGCTTCATTCAAGTGAGTTTTAATCAGCTCGTGATCTCTTCGTTCTCATGGATCTATATTCTCTCAAGCATCTTCGTTTAATTGCTAATCCTTCCTGGTGTTTCTTCATGTTTTAATCGTTCTTTTCAATACTTATGGTGGTTTGTTCAAGAGTTCTCTTCCTTCTTCATCATATCAATTCATTCGTTGTTTCAATCCTACCTGTGGTCCATTGAGTTTATGCTATATCTATCTTAATCCTTTTCAAAGAGAATAAGTAATATGTGGAAGCCGTTGTTTGTCATCAATCTAATTGGTGAAGGGTACGCATAATGTAATTCTTATTCTTGTTTCATCCTAATGATTAATTCCCTATTCTGGAGGCTCATCAAAATTCTTGATCTCAATTGTTCATCTTATCTTTTCCCGGTGTTCCTACCTCTCGCAATTATATCACCACGGAGGTTCATCTAAATCATTACAAGGTTTCACCTTGTGTTTTCAACTTCTCTTTCCTTTTGTTTGATCATCCTTTTGTTACCGGAGTTCTTCTTGAAGGTTCTACATGTCGGTTCATCAAAGATTTAATTCCTTCTTGAAGTGTTCTTTGAGATTCTTATCAGAGGAGCTCAAGCATTCTTCTTCTTGTAATCCGGAGTTCAATTCTCTCTACCATATCATCGGAGGTGGTAGTATGTCATTCTTGATAATTTGAGTTCATGTTTTCATGATTCACATGCTGTCAAGATTGGGATATTTTAAATCCATCAATCTCGTCATTGGAGCTATCTTGGGTTATATTTCACCTAAAGCCTTCCCTAAGGATTGTTGCTATCTATGATGCTTATAATTGACCCAAGTTCTTCATCTATCCCCCCGGTGAAATAAGTTCTCGTCTCCTTGTTCAAATAAATACAATTCTTTCCCGTGAGTGGCAGATTGTCACCTCATAATTTTGAGATGTATTTCATAAGACCATATCAAGATTATTCTTTTCGTTGTTGGTTTTCAACAACTCCATTCTAGCATTTGTTGTAACCGTGCTCTCTCAAGATCTTGTTTCCCTTCGTTCCGGAGCCATTGTGATGTTGCTCTTTTCAAACCATCATCTCGTTTGTCAAAGATCATGTTCTTTTCGTACTTATCCATTTAACCGGAGTGTCGTGTCCTCTGCTCAAGTTCTTTTCATCTTATCTAGTCTTGTATCACTTTTCAACTGGAGTGCTGTTCAAATTTGGTCTTCCTTGATCCCCTTCCTTAACCGGCGTGTTTTCAATATATATCTTCCCTTCAACCTCAAGGTTTTCGCAAATGTTCTTTGTCCCTCTTTGCTAACGAAGTGTTTTTGACCTTGTTCACCTTCGTTGTATTCTTTTCTCGAATTTGTGTAACCTTTTCAAGGTTCTTTGGTTTCACTCGTTTGTCAAAGAAGCAACTTAGTCTTACCTCTTCTCTTTATCTTCCGTTGTCCCTCCGGTGCCATTCTAGATCTCGGGACGAGATCCTCTCGTAGTGGTGGAGTGTTGTAACGCCCCGAGACCGATGTGCCAGGTGTCGTTCAGTTATTCGCTGTTGTTGCCTTATCATTGCTTGCGTGTCATGCATTGCATATCATGTCATCATGCGCATTTCATTTGCATACGTGTTTGTCTCATGCATCCGAGCATTTTCCCCGTTGTCCGTTTTGCCTTCCGGCGCTTCGTTCTCCTCCGGTGGTCATTTCTACCTTTCTTTCTTGTGTGGGGGTTAAACATTTCCGGATTGGACCGAGACTTGCCAAGCGGCCTTGGTTTACCACCGGTAGACCGCTTGTCAAGTTTCGTACCATTTGGACTTCGTTTGATACTCCAACGGTTAACCGAGGGACCGAGAAGGCCTCGTGTGTGTTGCAGCCCAACACCCTTTCAATTTGGCCCAAAACCCATCTAAGACCTCTCCATCATCTCGGTCGTTCGATCACGATCGCGTGGCCGAAAACCGCACCTCATTTGGACTCTCCTAGCTCCCTTTACCTATAAATATGTGTCTCCATCCGAAATCCTCGCGCAGATCTAACCCTATCTTCGTCCTCCTTGCGCCGCCGGACACGTCCGCCGGACGGCCGGACATGTCCACCCCGTCCAGCCACGTCGCCCGTCCAATGAGAGGCCGCCGCCTCCCGCATCCAACCCGCGCGCGCCACATGTCC